>NC_069687.1:2104375-2405000 GCF_023699985.2 Odocoileus virginianus
TCCTTGATTTGAATACAGATGTGACTTCAGATGGTAAATGACTGGGGAATGTAAAACTTGCACCAGGATGACAACTTTATTCATTGTACAAAATATACACCAGTATTTATCAAGCTTATCAGGCCCGCTCAGAGAAGGGCTTCCCAGGTAACGAGGTAAAGAACCTGCCTGCCAGTGCAGGAGACATAAGAGACGTGGGTTTTATCCCTGGGTCAGGAAGATCCCTTGGAGGAGGGCATGGCAACCCACTCCAGTATTCTTGCCTGGAGAATCCCGTGGACAGAGGAGCCTGGTAGGCTATAGTCCAGGGGACAGGGTGATATGGGGTGATCAGTCGCTTCCGAGTGCACACACACACCACTCCTAACTGCAAAACTTTCTTGTAAAATCTACTAAATAGTTGCAGTTACATCATGGTGACTAGATTTCTGGAGTCCAAGCCTCCCCCTTTCCTCTCTCTGCTCGGTCAAGTTAGTTCCACCACTTCTATTGAGAATTTCCTTTTGGGGAGAAGCACTTTCTGAACATCTTAGAATTGAATTAGAATGCAAGAGAAAACAGCAACAGAAACTGCAGTGAAATTTTGCTAATTTAAATTAATTACACAAAGGCCATTTAAATTATAAAGCATGTTGGGACACACACTTTGTAACTTTCAAGCATAATAGTAAACTTAACCCAGGCCAAAAAAAAAAAAAAAAGAAAATAGAGAAAGAAAGAAAAAGAAAAAGCCCAGCTGAGGTTCTCAAGGGAATTACTTTAGTGAATAGACTGGAATGATTTGTAATTAGCATATAAATTGTATGCATGTAAATGATGCTTCTAAAAGGTATTTGAAAAGTTTATTTTCTTAAGTATTTCAAATCAGACCCCCTGCAACCTTGCTTACAGTGCTGATTTGCACTTTCATGAAGAAAATTTGCAGTAAAAAAAAAAAATACAACTTCAGTCAGGGTTCTCCCTTCCCCCTCCACCACCCTTGCTCATGTTTTATCACAAATTACAAATTAGTGGCATAGAAATTAATGAGGTTTTTACAGTATTCAGTCAAATCATGCAATATAAAGCTTTAATTCAAACACAGGAGCTTGATTATTATAATGTATTCAAATGCAATGCACTGTTTGCTAAATTTTGTAAGACTGGAATCAATGTGTCATTTAAAGTTAATTTTAATACAGAGAAACAGAAGCTCCAGGCTCTCCAGTTGGGTGGCTGTCTGCTCTGCCTTCCGAGGAAACAGCAATTTGGTACTTTATAGAAACGACCTTTAAAGTGATGGACCCAGCTCTGCGTATAGGAAGCTTAGAGGTCAGATCATATTCACAGGTACCCGAGGTGTAGACTAGGCTTCCCAGGTGGCAGTAGTGATAAAGAGCCCGCCTCCCAAGCAGGAGAGGTAAGAGACGGAGGTTCAATCCCCGGGTTGGGAAGATCCGCTGGAGAAGGACATGGCAACCCACTTCAGTATTCTTGCCTGGAGAAGCCCATGGATTCTGGTGGGCAATAGTCCATGGGGCCACAAGACTGAAGCAACTTAGCATGCATGCATATGCGTATGACCAGGAGGGAGCTCCCAGCCTTGCAAAGGCAGCTGTGTAGATGAGCATCACTAAGTATCAGTGTCACCGGCCTGGCTTCTGTACTTACAGAGGACGAGCAGTGACAGTGCCTTCCTGTTAATGACCTACTGCTCCCTGCCCACGGGGGACACGCGCAGGACGTGCGCTCTCCTTCTGGGCCTGGGGCCTTTGCTCTGTAGGGGAAAGTGACACAGGCCTCTTAGGGTACACCACCCTTTGCCGCAGGGACCTGCCACTCTCCGCCAGCCTGCCCATCCCGATCCGTGTCAACTTCAAGTTGGCACTTACCGAGAGCATTGCCAAGGACTGAACAGCAAAGGCATTTGCCAGCTGCCTCTGCGGAGACTGAGTCCCAGGCTGCTAGAGCTGGTGACCATCAACAACCCTTGAAGGAGGTCAGGGCAGAGTGAGGCCCTCTGCTCCAGGGAACCTGGTGGGACAGGTCTTTAGATAGTTGGATGTTTTTAGGAACAGATTTTATGATCTCAACCCTTGCATCTCCTCATATCTAGGGAAGCGCTAAATCCCTTCATGGTGACATCAGACCCTCATGACTAACAAAAAACCTTTTGTAAAATGAGTGCTTCATGGTATTGAACTCCCCCTTCACCAAAACCTTACATACTGACCTTCCCCCACTGCCGCTTTGGAGCCTCTCTCAGAGCTATCTGAGATGCCTCCAGGGCTGCAGTCTTCATTTTGCCCCAAATAAAACCTAACTCTCAGCTCTCAAGTTGCACATCTGTTTTAGTCAACATCCGAGACAGAAAAGGGCACCGCCTTGCTGGTGACATTGGTGTTCCGTGTGGAATCACTTAGGAAATCCTTGGTGTGAGGCTGTCTTCATCCACCGGTGAGTCATCTGCCTCCTTCGCTATTCACCTGGTTTGATTTGTCTTTTTTAATTAATTCATTTTAAATGTAAAAGAAATAAATCTAGGTCATGTCTGCCTCTTTGCGACCTCATGGACTATACAGTCCAAGGAATTCTCCAGGCCAGAACACTGGAGAGGGTAGCCTTTCCCTTCTCCAGGGGATCTTCCCAACCCAGGGATCAAGAACCCAGGCCTCCTCCCGCCTTGCAGGTGGATTCTTTACCAGCTGAGCCACCAGGGAAGCCCAAATAATTCATTTTAAATGTAAAATAAATAAATCTACGTGGTCAAAGGAAAATAGTCCAGGAAGTCTCCTCTGACTCCAGGGATAATCACTCCTTTTTGATATAATTTAGAAAATGATTTGCTTTCTTTTCGGCTGCTGCGGGTCCTCGCTGCTGCCTGAGCCCGTCCTCTGGCTGCGGCGCTCCGGCTCCTGGTCGCCGAGGCTCCCTGCCTTGCGGCTCGCCGGCTCCCGAGGGCCTGGGCTCCACTAGTTGGGCCTCGCAGGCGTAGCTGTTCTGATGCCCGGGCTCTTCCTGGGTCAGGGGTCAGACCCAGCTCTCCTGCGCTGGCAGGCATAGTCTTAACAACTGGGCTACCAGGGAAACCCAGGACAATCGTTCTTGAACAGGTGCGCTCCAGAGAAAGAGTGTGTCTGTGCCTGGCACCTCCCCCTTCTGCTGCCCGAGGGGAGACGTGGACACATCCTTCCTGTTTAGTAATAGTTCTGCTCCATGACCGGGCGTTCGCCCTCCCCAATTACACTCTCCTGGGGTCCTATCTTCCCAGCAGCCCTCTGGTGTCCTGCCCACACCTCAATTTATTCAGCTGTTCCCATGATACTAAACGTTTTTAGTTGTTTTTGCTTTGTTTTTGAAAGCTGTGGTGAATCTCCATATACTTACAGTTTTTTGTATGACTTCAGGGTAAATTTCTCATAGTGGACTATCCTGCTAGCAAATTGATAGAATTCAAACCTGTTGCATGTTAAGTCACTTCAGTTGTGTCCGACTCTGTGCGACCCCATGGACAGCAGCCCACCAGGCTCCTCTGTCCCTGGGATTCTCCAGGCAAGAATACTGGGGGGTGCCATGTCCTTCTCCACCAAATTCTCCCAGGAAACACTGTATCAAATGTAGTTGTCCCCACCACAATGGAGAGAGAGTGCCTCCTTTATACACTCATTGACAACCCGGGCTCTTGAAACTCTTCATTACTTTCTCCAAGTGGAAAATGGATAGCTAAATGTTATTTTGATTTGCATTTTTAAATTACGAGTAACTTTGTTTAGATGTTTATTGGCTTTAAAGAACTCTACATTTTGAAACATGTATATTACCATATGTGAAACAGATCACCAGTCCAGGTTCGATGCCTGAGACAGGGCGCTCGGGGCTGGTGCACTGGGACAACCCTGAGGGATGGGATGGGGAGGGAGGTGGGAGGGGGTTCAGGATGGGGGACATATGTCCACTTATGGCTGATTCATGTGAATGTATGGCAAAAACCACCACAGTATTGTAAAGTAATTAGCCTCCAATTAAAATAAATACATTAATTTTTAAAAAAGAACTCTAAGTTTTTACCTCTGATTCTTTCTTTTCCTGGTTAATTGTGTATTTTTAAAAATTGATTTCTAAAGGCTCTTTCTCAAGCTGGAAATATCCCTTGTTCCATGATACTGGTTAATTTGTGAAAAGAATAAAGACATGGAGCTTTGGGGAGGTCAAATGGCCTGGGCCATAGCCGAGCTCAGCAGAGGTGGACAACTGTGATCACTCTGATTGAAAATGTCTTTGAGTATCTTACCCTCTATGAGACAATACAGAAATAAATTCAGTTATGTCCACTTACAGTTCACTTGGAGTTCACAGGGAACTGGTTTTTTTTTTTTTTTTTCAGATCTATGGTTGCCTTGAAATACATTTAGTATTTTGCAACAATTAGTATAAAAATTGAGTAAGTTTACCATTTCCTGGTAGGAAGAGTATAAGAAAGCCATGATTAGACAAATGCCTGTCTTTCACCTCAGTGCAAGAAGCCAATGATTCTATTTTCCTTTCAACCAGAAATCAGAAATGCAGGGTGTTGCTGCTGCTTTTTGTTTAGAGCTGTTGCTGGGCCACATGGAGAAGCTTGGCTGCTTCTAAGGTCCTCCAGGATGAGACACGCTCCATCCTCTTACCAAATGGCCGGGCAAGTGATGAAGACAAAGTGCTGGTTCCCGTGTCTTTCTGGATCCGTGGTCCCAACTGGGGGCACCTTGGCTCCACGGGACCACCGGCAAAGTCTGCAGACACTTTTGATTACTACACGTGGGGAGGGGGCTGCTCCTGGCATCTCAGGGCGGGGGCCAGCGATGCTGCTCAACAGCCTTCAAGGCAAAGGACAGGCCCCACCGCAGAGATGTTCTGCTTGGAACATCAGCAGTGCGGAGGCTGAGAAATGCTGTCCTGGACAAGAGGCGGTGCCCTTCCCACCCCGGACTTCTCCTGGGCCCTGCCAGCTGCCCGCAGGATTCAGACTTCTGCCCTGGCACTTCCCGAAGCTCTCTCCTGCGCTTTACATCATCTCCCCATTGGGTGTCTACAAGAACCAAATGAGGTGTCTCAAGATTGCTCCTAAAATTAATGAATTTTACCCCCACCCCATTCTCTAAAGAGCTTGGATGACTCATGGGCATTATTGTTTGCCTCCCTTTAGTATTAAAATGGGTTTAAATATTTTAATTACATTTTAAATATTAATATTTTAAATATATGTGTAAATACACATTAAGACTCTCAAACAGAAAACTTTTGGAAGCATAGGGCTGTGTCGACTGTCCTGATTCATCACATGACATCTTTTTTTTTTTCCTCCCTGAAATTTTAAGGTATCGTGAAAGTTTTCCAAAACTTTTCCAGGCCAAAGTTTTCCTCTCAGGAGTGAGTTCGATTGTCCCCTGGTTTCTGAGCCCTGAAGAAAAAAAGCTGACAGAACCACCGAGTTCTTGGCGGTGAAAAGGTCTGACAGTTTTAGTAAAACTGCAAGTTTAATAAAACCATTAGACAGGTTTCTTGGCATCCATGGTCCTATTTCTCTGGACTCTCTGGATTCTCTGTAGAGTGGACAACACACTAAAAACAGAAGAGGAAGAGGTCACAAGGAGAGCATGCATGAGTCAGAGAGAGGACACGAGATGGTGAAAAACGGACAAGAGGCATCGGTTCATAAAACCCACGTGATCTTCACACCCTCAGGCATTCATGGCACATGGGCAAAGTACGGGAACTGTGCCCCCATGACCCCTGCGTCCCTGCGAAGATTGCAAGTGGCCCTTGGTTTACTGATGGACACCGGAAGGGTGTCAAAGCTTTTAGAAACAGTTTCACTGACACAGTTAAAGAAAACCTATGACCAACCTAGACAGCATATTAAAAAGGATACACTTGCCAACAAAGGTCTGTCCACTCAAAGCCATGGTTTTTCCAGTGGTCATGTATGGATGTGAGTGTTAGACTATAAAGAGAGCTGAGCACCGAAGAATTGATGCTTTTGAATTGTGGTGTTGGAGAAGACTCTTGAGAGTCCCTTGACCAGCAAGGAGATCCAACCTGTCAATCCTAAAGGACATCAGTCCTGAATATTCATTGCAAGGACTGATGCTGAAGCTGAAACTCCAATACTTTGACCACCTGATGCAGAGAACTGACTCATGGGAAAAGACCTTGATGCTGGGAAAGACTGAAGGCAGGAGGAGAAGGGGACGACAGAGGATAGGATGGTGGGATGGCATCACCCACTCCATGGACGTGCGTTTGAGCGACCTCTGGGAGTTGGTGATGGACAGGCAAACCTGGTGTACTGTAGTCCATGGAGTCGTAAATAGTTGGACACAACTGAGGGACTGAACTGAACTGAACACAGTTAAATGGAAAGAAAAGCTGTTTCTGGAAAGAATAAATGGCACAGATCTAGATAATTCACTGTATTCATCAGTCAGAGTGAACAAACAAGGAGACACCTGGGGAAGTGGTGGGAAACCGTTCAGGCTCAGGGCAGGCAGCACTGGCTGCGCTCACCCACAGTGGACGCCCCGGGCCACAAGGAGCAGGTCATTTCCAGAGGCCTGCATGCACCTGGGCTGAAGGCTGGCCTCCCCTCGCCTTGGCAGGAGGTGGACACAGAAAGCCACTGGGTGAAGCTTGGCTGCAGAAGAGAAGATCCACAGTCCAGAGGAAGTCCACGCGTGCTCCTTGGTACCCCCCCCCCCCCCACACACACACCAGTGTCCAAAAGATGGAGGGAATACCTTTGTGCAAACCTCCTCTCTGGGCTTCCATGATGCCTCAGAGGTAAAGAATCCGCCTGCAGTGCAGGAGACTTGAGTTCAATCCCTGGGTTGGGAAGATCCCCCAGAGAAGGGAACGGCTACCCACTCCAGTATTCTGGCCTGGAGAATGCCACAGACTATACAGTCCATGGGTGGCAAAGAGTTGGACAGAACTAAGTGACTTTCACTTTCTAGACTATGTCAACTTAATTCCCATTTCATGCATGAGCATCTATGTCACACTGAGTGAGTGACCCTGGGAGAGCGAGTGAGTAAACGGGAGAACGCCCTGAAAGCACCCAGGCCACGACATGCCCTGGGGACGGAGGAGGCAGGCGTGAGGGGTTTGGAAGGACTGCTTACATTCTAGGCACCTGGCTAAACATTCCCAGCAGATGCACATTTAACGGATCTTGTTTACGTGTTTATGTTTCTCAAAAATGCTTCTTTAGAAGATGGTCTTAAAAACTAGAAGATAAAGAGAAGTCAGGCATCACTGCAGCTTTGTGGCTGGAGAAGCACAGGGCGGGTTGGCCAGGGTGGACCTTAGCAGGTAGATTTGGCCGAAGGAAAGGTGGTGAAGTCTTGGTGACTTGACAGGGTTGGACTGTGCGCTTAGAGAGAAAGGGAGACACAGGGCGGGGTGGGACGTGACTGGATGTGATGGTGAGCCTGGGGCTCCAGCTGTAGTGGAGGAGGAGGGCCGGGAGGCCAGAGAGGTGGGAGACAGAGAGGCTAGTGGGAGTCTGGCGACAGGGACCAAGACGACAGGGATGGACACCTTGACGGGGCGGGGCCCGTGGGCTGGACAGCAATGGACATCTTGGGGACACACTGCCTGCGGAGCTGCAGGGATGTGAGGGGGTGCTGTGCAAGAGACAGCTGTGATTTGAAGGACCAGTTGAGAAAAGGAAGAGAACCCTCACATGGGCAGCGGTGGGGGGGGGCCGGGGGGTTGTGAGTCAGGCTCTGCACTCTGACTCTGTGATGCCCTTGCGGGACATCTAAGAAGGGATGGCTGGAGACGACTGGATCTGTGGGTTTGGAGCTCAAGAAGGAGCCTGCGCTGGTAGCGGAGACCCTGGGTTCTTGGGGTACGCCTGGAGTCAGGTCCACAAAGCACGGGGCAAGACCACGTAGGGTCCGGGGCTCTGAGGGCTGGACAGACTGTCCGACTCACACTCCTCACTCCAACGTCGGGAAGCTCCCCCTTCACGCAGTGGGACCCTCTCTTCTTCTCATGCCTTTTAACCTGCGATGAGCTTGGAATGGTCCTGCGAGCTCGTGAGGCCTGTGCCCAGGGCAGGCGTCCTTCAAGGGCAGCCGAGGGCTTCCCGTCACACGCGACCTCTGTGGGTCTGCCCAGAAAACGTTCACACTGCTTTCTGACTCCTGCTCAAACTCTCCACAGGTAAGTGTTGGTGCTAGGCATATCCAGGCAAGTGAAGTTGTGCTGTGATATTTCTATCTTAGAGGAGAAGCCAGCAGAGTGAGCATATTCTCACCGTGTTTGCATGATGGATGGAGGAAGATCACGAGCAGAGAGATTCTCGTGTCTAAAGTGATCTGAATTCATTCTTTCTCTGGCAAAATGGCAATCAACTCGAACCAACACCATAACTATTTATTGAACAGCTTCTGTCTCCATCTCTGTGGCTGATGCTGCGGAGGCTGGAGCCACACATCCGATGACATCTATAAAAGATAAGAAATCTATCCATCACCTCATCTGTAATCCTCAGTATATGTTGAGTGAAAGTAAGGTTGTGTTCCATAAGATAAATCTCAAAAACTAAAAAAAAAAAATTTATCATCAAAGCTCAGCTTCTGAAAGCCTGGCTCTTGAAAATATGGTTCTATCCACAATGCATTAATATAATCATTCTATGTGTAGAAGGTACACACACAGAGATATAGACACACACACATAAATGTACGCATGAGCATACACACACAAACACATACACATATACACAAAACACACACAACTACACACACACACACACCGTATAAAGCAGCTTATTTATTCCAAATATTGTGTCTTTTTAATTTTAACGTTTCTATCTTTATCACAGCTAATATTTTTCAAGTTCTGACTTTGTGTCAGACTGAGAAATGCTTCTGGACTCTGGTGCATTTGATGGTCATAAATACCTTTTGATGTGGGCGTTCCCGATGCGGAGGAGCTAAGAAACTTGCCAAGAGTCCCATCAATGCTCTCAGCATGGAATAGCCAGCGTTTCACCTTAGGAACGCCCCGAGCTGCTCAGACTCAGACTGTCTAACACCAGTGGCCTCCCTTCTGTGCTTGGGAGGAGAGGTCCAGACTGCAGTTTCCCTACTCGGACAATGCTTCCCCATTCCAACCAGAGAGAGAAGAAAGCCCTGGCACCAGCGAGCATGTGCACACCTTTTTGAGCCCAGAAGGTCCCAAGCCTGGTCCGCGGGACAGTCTGCAGTCATCCCCAAATTCCACGACTCTGTCAAGAGTGACCGACAGGAACCCACCGTGCTTCCAGAGACAGGAAGGCTGCAGGGAAAACGGGGAGCCCGTCAACTCTGTATCACGCCTGTTCACCTCCTGTGGGCTGGATAGCACCTGCCTGAGCATCGCTGATGGAAAGAGGAGCAAAACGGAATTCTGAACCTGGATGCAGACGGAAACATCGTCCTCATCTCCTCTCGCTCTTACTTTCACTGAAAAAATGCCCTGATCAGTCAGAAAAATGCCCTGATCAGTCAGTGGCTGTTTATTATGGGACAGCTGGGTTCCAGGTGCCCTGGACAGAGCTTCCCACTGATCTGCAGGGGGCTGAGTGCCCTGGGTTGCTGGTTAAGGCAGCACAGACTGCAAGTCAGCAGGTGCAGGCTGGGTCAGCTTGCCTGCCAAGTGTGCTGGGCCTGAGGACAGACAGCTCTGCCCTCCCAAGGAGAGCAGTGAGGTGGGTCCCAGGGCTGCACTCTCCCCCCAGTCCACCCCCCTGGCTGCCTTTGTCCTTCTGAAGCTGCTATGAGTACCACGCTGCCCACCATCGCCCAGGGCCCAGGTGAGCTATCCACACTGGGTGCCTCTCCGCCTGCAGTGCAAGCCACACCCTGTGAGCGAAGAGTGGCCAGCAGACTCTGCAATGAAGGATAGTTACGTTAGACTTCAGTTCAGTCGCTCAGTTGTGTCTGACTCTTTGCAACCTTATGAACCCCAGCACGCCAGGCCTCCCTGTACATTACCAACTCCTGGAGTCCACCCAAACCCATGTCCATTGTGTCAGTGATGCCATCCAACCATCTCATCCTCTGTCATCCCCTTCTCCTCCTGCCCTCAATCTTTCCCAGCATCAGGGTCTTTTCAAATGAGTCAGCTCTCCATATCAGGTGGCCAAAGTATTGAAGTTTCAGCTTCACCATCAGTCCCTCCAATGAACACCCAGGACTGATCTCCTTTAGGATGGACTGGTTGGATCTCCTTGCAGTCCAAGGGACTCTTAAGAGTCTTCTCCAACACCACAGTTCAAAAGCATCAGTTCTTCTGTGGACATCATGAGGACTGAAGTCCTTGATGGGTGAAGCAAGGAGAAGGGCCTCTCCAAGTCTCCATCTCCTTACTGAGGAGAAATCACGTGATCCTAAGAAGAGAAACAACTCTAGATGACATAGATGTCTCAGTCCATACTTCGGTCCTCATTTTAAAAAGCTCTTGTGTGTTAGTGGAATTGCACGCATGTGTGCTCAGTCCTGTCCAGCTCTTTGTGACCCCCGGACTATAGGCTGCCAGGCGCCTCTGTCCATGGGATTCCCCAGGCAAGAGTACTGCAGTGGGTTGCTATTTCCTCCTCCAGGGGATCTTCCTGATCCCGGGATTGAACCAGAGTCTCCTGCATTTCCTGCATTGCAGGAGGATTCTTCACCTCTGAGCCAGTGGGGAAGTCTGTTATTATAATTAACTATATCTATATTAACTCCAACTAAAAACACACACAATCTCTAAATTATGTTTGCCTATGTTTGCATTCTTTTCTTCAAGCCAACTCAAATAAAGAAGCAAACTTCTTAAAAGTAATGTGCTAATATGAACACAGTTTTATGACTAATCCCCCCATAATTCTTCTGAGCAAATTGTGATCATGAAATCGTGTCTACATAGAATTTCTGGAACCTGCTGTTCCCTAAACCCCTACCATCCTACACATAACATACATGTGACCTCCATGCCAAAGTAATGTGACAAATACTGAAGTTCCAGTCACGTGCCAGCCATAAGAACAGTGCAAGTCAGGATGAGGGATCTTGCCCTGAGGATGTGGAGTCCACTATGGGGTCACTGTGGGCTCACAGAGTGTGCTGTGGGCTGTGGACTGTGGGTATGAGGCACCTTCAAGCATTAGATGCTGGCGATGTGGAGGGGATGCAGGACATGCCAGGCTCAGCTCTGCTCAGGCCACCGTGGTCATCGTGTTGTCACCCTAGCAGAAGTGAGATGTGGGTACAGAGGAGGCAGCGGGGACAGGGACGGGGATCCCACCAAGGGGGTGGGGCTTGATCCCAAAGACCCAGATGGAAGGTGGAACTGGTGAGAGTGTGATGGTCTCCTAGCCCTACCAGTGCCTGGGGGTCCCGTGTGCTTGATGGTCAGGAGCTTGAGGAGAGTTCCAAACCCCAGAGAACACAGAACTGGAGTCCGGTTGCCAACGACCAACCCCTGATCAGCGGGACTCCTCAGTTTCAGCTTGACCATGTCCATCTGGGGGAGCAGCTGCTGATCCCTGAGAAGACTCTGAGAGGCGCCCCATGCAGCCCCAAGTCACCATTGTCAAGAGGTAGTCCCTGGAAGTTCATGGACTAAAGTGTCACCACAGCACTTAGGCTCTGTGATGGCACACGCCAACTGAGAGCGAACCAGAGCGCTGTTACCAAAATGCGCTCACAAACACAAGCATGAAAGCAAGGAAAGAAAGAAGAGAAAGTGAAGCCGCTCAGCCGTGTCAGACTCTCGGCAACCCCACAGACTGTGACCTACCAGGCTCCTCCGTCCATGGCATTTTGCAGGCAAGAGTCCTGGAGTGGGGTGCCATTTCCTTAAGGCAATAAAGACATTTATCAGTGATGGTGGAGGCTGCCTACGGCATGGCTGAGTTAAGCCATTTCCTCGGGGTTAAGCTCCTCCACTCTGAATATACTGAACTTAAAGCGTGTGTAGCTTTGCCAAACTGTCCCCCACCCAACCCCTGCCCCGCAGAAGGATAAGACCCCAGCTGACAGCCTGGGGCTCAAGACTGTGCATCTTGGCCTTTGAAGCTGCCTGTGGCCACAGGGAGAGGGTGTGACCCGGGCTCTGGCATGGACATGACCCCACCCGCGGCTCTTCCTGGTCAGGAGCCCACTGTCCCTGGCTCTCAGAATCTCAGACTCCTGGCTGGACATGGGCCCTGGGAACACAGTAGCAAACAGGACATCATTTGAAGCTGGACCACAGACAAAGAATCGTCAGTAAATATTACCAGGAGCCCCAAAGAACAAAGTCTCTGCATTGATTTGCTCCAGTAAAAAGACACAATTTGACTTTCTAGCAAAACCAAAGAATTCCAAGGCATAATATGATAGAACATACTAAAAGGAAACAAATGAATTTACTCTGAAATTTTGCTTGACAAGAATAGACTCGCCAGGGAGAGAGGGACATCCTGGGTGTTATCAAATTTAAATAAAGGGATATTGGTTAATAAAAGAAAAAGATATTCATATGTGAAAGTAGACAAGAAATGAAAATAAGGCCCCACAACAATACTGTTGACATTATTTAATAGGGCAAGAAACTATTTAATTTAAAAATTCATGCACCATGTAATCCCACATAATCAGACCGATTTGTTCCGCCGCCAAGCTCGCGATCTGATCTATATTCAATTTTGGTCCAACTTGCCATGGAAGCTAAATTGGAGTTGCTCCACATTGTCGAACCAAGATAAATACCACTAACAAAAATTATATAGGCTTTTGAGGCTCAGTTTTTTAAAAATTAGATGGTGACTTTCCCCCATTTTATGATGTTACAGTGAAACCGCCTAAGCGTGCCATCGTTGTTATGAACAGAAATCATGAATAAGACTGATGCTTGAGGATTACATTATTTTCAAAGAGATCAAAGTAATTTCTGAGCTACTAAAGTGATATAAAGCCAGTCAAGGTAAGTCACCGCAGAGTGGGGGTGGCTACCAGGAAAAGATGAATAACAGCTGGATGAATGTGCCTGTGTGTGCAATGATCCTATTTATCAACATGAAGCACATGAAATCTTGGTCTTGATGATGCTCGACTAATTGAAAAAGGACTTCATCTCCTAATTTTATCAAAAAATCTTAGATCAACAATTATGCTACATCTTGTTTCCAGGTTCGACTTCACCTGTGTCTTTCCCACTTCGGGTTTTCTAGAGAAAACAGGGCCAACGTGTGAGCTCCATTCAGGAGACTGAGAGCATGGGCCCAACGAGCCCACTGAATTGAATCCAAAGAAGAACCACTGACCAGAAAAATCTCTCCTGATTGCCAGTGGGCATTGCCAGCTGCCAGCTCCACTGACAAATGCAACAGAAAGAACACAAACACCCATGAGAAGGTGCCATGACAGGCATCTTTGAGTAGAGAAGCCCCTGGTCAGAGACTGAAAGTACCCCCAGCCCTCCCCCCAACAGAAGGTCTTCTTCACCCGTGAGCAACCAGAAGGAGGCCACACCCACAAAAGCGTCTCAACAAAACGCAGCAAGCAGAGGGGAGGCTGTGGACCCCTGCCCACCTGGCCCCCGGGCGGTTGGTGCTGTCAGTTCTGGCTTGGTTGCTCCATCAGGCGGATGGAGACACACTTTCAGATGTGCCAGCTCACGTATTGTCTCTGGGCTGAGTCCAGGCCCTCGTGAGCTCCATCGGAGCAGCTCAACTTCTGTCAACAACCGGAAGTGCGCATGTAAATATGGCCCCAGACAGGAAGTGGGGGCCGCCGGATCGCGGCTGTCTTATTGGACTAGTGAGGATATTTACCATACAATTCCAAGACAGAGACAGGGGAGGGGCGGCCAGCTAAAGACTTTTTTCATGAACTTGTTACAACGCAAAAGACCAGGGGACCCTCCAACCGAGCCAGTCCTTAGGGCCTGCTGCTATGACTGCTCGCTGAGGAGGAATAAAATGAATTTTCCAAAGGCAAGACCTTGTCCCTTGGTCCAAAGAGTTCTCCAAGAGGAGACGAGGTCTTTCAGTTCAGTTCAGTTCTGTCGCTCAGTCGTGTCCGACTCTTTGCGACCCCACGGACTGCAGCACGCCAGGCCTCCCTGTCCATCACCAACTCCCGGGAATTTACTCAAACTCATGTCCATTGAGTCGGTGATGCCACCCAACCATCTCATCCTCTGTCGTCCCCTTCTCCTCCTACCTTCAATCTTTCCCAGTATCAGGGTCTTTCAAATGAGTCAGTTCTTTGTGTCAGGTAGTCAAAGGATTGGAGTTTCAGCCTCAATATCAGTCCTTCCAATGAATACTCAGGACTGATTCCCTTTAGGATGGACTGGTTGGATCTCTTTGCTGGTCAAGGGACTCTCAAGAGTCTGCTCCAGCACCACAATTCAAAACCATCCATTCTTCCACGCTCAGCCTTGTTTGTAGTCCAACGCTTGCATCCATACATGACTGCTGGAAAAACTATAGCTCTGACTATATGGACCTTTACTGGCAAAGTGATGTCTTTGCTTTCTAATATGCTGTCTAGATTTGTCATAGCTTTTCTTCTAAGGAGCAAACATCTTTTAATTTCGTGACTGCAGTCACCATCCTCAGTGATTTTGAAACCCAAGAAAATAAAATCTGCCAGTGTTTCTATTTCCACCCCCCTTCTGTTTGCCATGAAGTGATGGAGCCAGATGCCACGGGACCAGATGGTTTTAATGGAGCCCCACAGATATTCACGGGCTGCTTCCCGCGAGCTTCTCTGAGGATTCAGAGCTTGGCACAGCAGTGCCCCACTGTCAGAGTTGTGCATTATAGGCACGCCAGTCACCCTAACATGGGACACAGGAGAGACATGCAGCTGGGTCATTCCAACAGTCTAGACACACCTTGCCTTCCTCATCCTGAAATAAAACATAGCAAGTGTGAAAAGAACCTCCCTGGATTTCACTTGGCCCACCAGCCTCCACCCCATTTTTCTGCTTCATCCTGCAGCCAGACTTTTCCTGGGGTGGTCTATACTGCCCCCAAATTCTCTCCCCTCCTGTATCCTGCAGCTTTGCTCCCCCCCCCCCCCCCACCCAAAATCTTAAATCTTCTGTCCTCCATCCTGGAAATAGCATCCCTCATGCTTGTCCTGCCTTGGCCTCACCCATGCTGTCTTGTTGGCTACAAGGACTCTGCTCTCATGGTTTTGTTTTAAGTTTTGTTCTTTCCAATCATGTGAAACATTCCTTCACAATCTACCACATTCCTGCTCAGTCTTGTCCTGAGCTCTGAAGGTCAAAGGGTCCTCTTCTCTTCTCTGTCTACGCAGAAGCCTAGACCAGGGCAGGGAGCTTGTTAACATGTGAGTTCCTATCTGGTGGGGGTGATACTGGTGTCCTGTATTTCTTTTTATGCAAACTTTAAAAAAACTTTTTATTATTTTTGGATATAGTTGAATTATGATGATGCTGTGTTCATTTCAAGTGTACAGCAAAGTGATTCCTTTATACACATATTGCTGTTCAGTCACTAAGTCATGTCTGACTCTGTGCAATCCATGGACTGCAGCACACCAGGCTTCTCCATCTTTCACTATCTTTCAGAGTTTGCTCAAACTCATGTCCATTGGGTTGATGATGCCATTCAACTATCTGTCACACTTTTCTCTGCTTGCCCTCAAAGTTTTCTAGCATCAGAGTCTTTTCCAGTGAGTCGGCTCTTCATATCAGGTGGCCAAAGCATTTGAGTTTCAGCTTCAGCACCAGGCCTTCCAGTGAATATTCAGGGTTGATTTCCTTTAGGATAGACTGGTTTGATCCCACTCTCCAAGGGGCTCTCAAGAGTCTTCTCCTGCACCACAATTCAAAACTATTGATTTTTCCATGCTCAGCCTTCTTTAGAGTTCAGCGCTTACATCTATACATGACTGCTGGAAAATGCCATTCAGCTATCTCATCCTCTGTCACCCTCTTCTCCACCTGCCCTCAATCTCTTGCTGAGCTTCAGCATCAGTCCTTTCAATGAATATTCAGGGTTGATTTCCTTTAGGATAGACTGGTGTCATCTCCTTGCTACCCAGGGACTCTCAAGAGTCTTCCCCAGCACCACAATTAGAAAGCATCAATTCTTCAGCACTCAGTCTTCTTTATAGTCCAACTGTCACATCCATACGTGACTACTGGAAAAACTATAGTTTTTACTATATGGACCTTTGTCAGCAGCACAATTTTTAATACACTGTCTAGGTTTGTCATGGCTTTTCTTCCATGGAGCAAGTGTCTTTTAGTTTTATGGATGCACTGACCAGCTGCAATGTTTTGCAGTCAGTTCGGTTCAGTTGCTCAGTTGTGTGTGACTCTTTGCGACCCCATGGACTGCAGCACAACAGGCCTCCCTGTCCATCACCAACTCCCAGACCTTGCTCAAACTCATGTCCATTGAGTTGGTGATGCCATCAACCATCTCATCCTCTGTTATCCCCTTCTGCTCCTGCCTTCAATCTTTCCCAGCATCAGGGTCTCTTCCAATGAGTCACTTCTTCACATCAGGTGGCCAGAGTACTGGAGTTTCAGCTTCAGAATCAATCCTTCCATTGAATATTCTGGACTGATTTCTTTTAGGATTGACTGGTTGGATCTCCTTGCAGTCCAAGGGGTTTTCAAGAGTCTTATCCAACATCACAGTTCAAAAGCATCAATTCTTTGGCACTTAGGTTTTTTTTATTGTACTCAGCAGTGATTTTGGCATCCCGTAAAATAAAATCTGTCACTCCATTTTTCAACATCTATTTGCCATAGTGATGGGACCAGATGCCATGATCTTAGGGTATCACAGAATATTACAGTAGATCCTTGTTTGTTATCTTATATATAGTACTACTACACATTACTATATATATCTTATATGTAGTAGTGTGTAGCTGTTCATTCCAGCCTTCTAACAGGCTCCCAGGTGAGGCTGTTCACCTGCACACACCTGTTAGCTGGGACAAAAGTCCCACCCCAGTCTCACAGTCATAAGTGGCTTCCACGTGCTGGTGACTCTTGAATGTATCTGTTTAGCCCAGACCTCCCTTCTCAAGCTCAACTGCCCCCTGGATGTCTAACCGACCCCTTGAGGCCCTGTGTGGACCAGTTCAGGCCTCCATCTCAGAGGTGAAGATAATACCCTCTTTGTGGCTCATGTTAAATTTCAAAACCCTACATAATTCCTGAACAAATTCTCTCAGTTTTATGTCCAAGATGTTTCAGATGCTAACTACTGCTCTCCGCCCTCCACTCTTGCCACCTGGGTTGATAATTTCTCTGCCCTAACCACTGGCCTGGCCTCCCTATCTGCACTAGGTCCCCTCTTGATGGCCTCTCTCCCAGTGATCCACCAGCTGTGACCTTCTACACATAAGCCAGCGTGCCCTGCCCTGCCGGAGGTTCCCACAGCCCCTGGGGGGCCGTCTGCTCCCAGGGGGACTGCTGGTCTGACTTCCTCCCTGACCTCATCTTCCCACCTCGCTCCCTGCCAGTCCCTCTGGCTCTGTAGTTTCTCCAACCTCCCAGGCATGTTCCCACCTCGGGGTCTTTGCCCTGGCCATTCCCTCTGCCAGGAATACTCCACACAGAGAAGACTGGTGAGCCTGACTCACCCCCTCTCCTGCTTCAACCTTGCTCTCACACACCATCATGTCCAGAAACTCTTCCCTGCCCAGCCAGTTAAAACTGCAATCAAATTCCCCCCCATCCGTCCTTACCACCTCAGTCCTGCTCTGGTTTTCTGCAAGGCTTTTGCCATGTTCTTCTTTGGACATTGTTTATTGATCTTACTTGTTTCTTGTTGGCATTACACCTTCTCTCGCAGACTATTAACTCACTGAGGGCAGGGCTTGGTCAGTTCTTCTGGCTGCTGCACCCTGGGTACCAGACACAGACCAGCTGTTCAGTGACAGTGGAAAAAGGGTTTTTTAAAACCTGAGACAAATTCAAGCTGATAGCTGGATTTGAGGCCCAGCGAGATGAATTAATTAGTGGAAAATGTTACCATGCTAGTTCTGCTTGAAAATGCTTAATGATTTCAGAAAGAAAAGATAGAGTTCTGATGCCCTGCCGGACTTTGTAGGGAACCCTCCATCCCCTAGACAGGTCTTCTGTATCCTCCTCAGACCTCCTGACTTGCTCCTCTCCGTAGTGATCACCTTGCTTATTGTGTTTCTAAGAAAATCTGAGCAGAAAGAAGAGTGACTGTGCCTTTGCACCACCAAACTCTCCAGGCTGTGAGCATCGCATCTTCTTCTCCACTCTTCTTCTTGGCCTAGGGTGGACTCTGTCCTCCTAGCTAAAGCTGTTCCCTCCTGGGCCCTGAATCGGGGGGCACTTGACATCTGAGTTTGCCTTGATGATTCTTGTTTATGACTTGTTTGTGCCCCCTTTCACTCTCAAGAATATCTCGTTCTTTAAAAAAAAATAATAAAGTTTTAAAAGCTATAAAGGACATAATTAAGACAATGAGTGAAATTTTAACATGTTAAGATTAAATTCTAGCATCATATCCACGTTAATTTTTTTGGTTTTGAAAAATAGCCTGTAGTTTTTGCAACGGAACAGGAAATAGACATTGAAGTAGTTTGAGTAAAAGATAAAAATATTTCCAACTTACTGGTGCATAGTTCAGGAAAAGAAATGCATATCTGCAAATAGAGAAGATAAAACAAATGAGGCAAAACGTGGACACCCAGTGAATCTGCAGAAAGTGTATGAAGGGCTTAGAAAAAATGGACATTATGAAACAAACATAAAATCTCTGTTTTGCTTCCAGAATCATGGAAAAAATACACTTCTTCCTAGTCCCCAAAACACAACTGAAAACCCTGTACATCATGTATAAGACTAACAGGAAGATTCTGGAAGACACAATCCACAGAAGACTGCAATCCAGCTTGAGTTCTGGGGATAAAAGATGGACCCAGGGCTCAGCTCTCCAGCTGTCTTCTGGCCTCAAACACCCCAGGCGCGGGGATAGAGGTGCTCAGGATGGAAATCCCAGGGGCAGCAGACAGAGAAAACTCAGTAAAAACCTGCTCTCCCTGGTCACGGATCCGGGAGAGGAGCATTTCAGCTAGAGAGACCACATGAAGACATAATCACTCCAGCCAGCCAGACACGATACAGCAACAAACCTGTAGCCCCATCGCACCTCTGGGGGCAAAGGTCAGAGCCTGAGATTCTGTAATGAGGCAGTGGTGGCCGAGCCCAGACTGCCCCCACCCCAGGGGTGATGACCCCTCCCCACACATTGGTGGAGGCCGGGAGAGGGCAGCAGTGAAGCATTGCTAGCCTTCCTCCATGAGCAGGCATCGGGGGTGCTCTGGAGGCACCCGGGACTCCTACGCAGAGCCCCCACCCCACATGCCCTTGGAGACCAAGTGCAGAAGCTGGAAGGCCCCCACCAGGCAGAGCCAACGCGGAGCCCGCCCTGTGCGGTGTCAGAAAACCAACCTCCCACCTCGAGGGCTCAGCTAAAATTCAGCCTCCTAACAAAACACCCAGATGCTCAGGCTTCAATCAGTACTTGCCGATCAAGAACCAGGAGAACCCCTAAGTGAATGAAAACCATAACCAACAGATCCCAGTATCAAGATAAATGATAGAGATGCTAGAATTATCTGATGAACATTTTACAGCAATCATCATAACATTGCTTCAGCAATTAAAAACATCTTTGAAACAAGTTGGGGAAAAATAGAAAATCTCGACAATGGGGCAGAGTTTCAATTGTGCAAAATAAAGTGAATTCTGGAGATGGAGTGATGGCTGTTCAGCAATGTGAATACACCAAATACTCCTGATGTGTACACGGATAAATGGTTTTAAAGGAGTGCATTTTATGTCATGTGTATTTTACCAGTGTTAATAATAATAAAGATGTCAAAGTCATAAAAAATCATAAGAGGTGGAAATGGTGTTGAAAGTGATGGGAAATTGAATACTGATATATTCATGTATAATCTAGTTATAATCCAAACACAGGATGTTCACAGAGTAAAATTTGCTAAAATCCATGAAGGTCCAACGTGTTGTTTATCCACAAAAATCTTTGCTCTTCTGATTGGCATCTCATACAGTAGTTTAACATTAATTTTCCTAGTTGCTTTTGCTTAAAATATAATATGAATTAATGAAGCATCATTAGTGATGGACTTCCCAGGTGGCCCTACAGGTAAAGAACCCACTTACCAATGCAGGAAACTTAAGAGATGTGAGTTTGATCCCCGGGTCGGGAAGATCCCCTGGAAGAGGGCATGGCAACCCAGTCCAGTATTCTTGCCTGGAGAATCCCATGGACAGAGGTGCCTGGCGGGCTACAGGCCCTGAGGTGGCAAAGAGTCGGACACAAGTGAAGCGGCTTAGCATGCACGCATAGCAACTTTAGTGACATTTGCAGTGTTCCTTCTCCTTAGAAGTAGAAGGTGCACTTTAAGACCACGAGCAGACCATCTGGGGCTTGGGGAGCTGGTGTGACCTGAACACCTAAAGGCCAGCTGTGAGCAAGGTCGTGGTCATTCCCAGACTCGGGAAAATGGAGTTCTGATGTTGCCACATACAGACACTAAATGAGCAGGCACAGAGGTGTGCCCGGCGTTTCAGACCCACAGGGGCGGGTTGGTAAGGTCTGGGCACCTTCCCAGGGTTTCAGGAGGAGAAAGAAGGACCGAGGTGCAGGCTGAGGGTGCCGGGCCGAGGTGCCTGCCTGGCGCTCGGGCCAGGCCCTGCGGACAGAAGGGAAGCTGCCTGCTCCCCACTAACTTCCTGCAGTCTCCCCGGGCTTTGCTCGGCGGCCCCTCTCAGGAAGGTTCCGGTCCCAGGCCTGGGGGAGCAGTGAGGCTCTCCCTGGGCCGGGCCCTGCGGGCTGCCGGTGGCCGGGCTGTGCTGTGTTTGCAGGGCAGACACGTCAATGCTGGGTTTGTGTGCAGATGAAGCAGAACAAGAGCCCTAAACAAACAGCTCAGCGCCCCCAGCCCCCCATTTATCAAACCGCCCGACAGGCCCCTCCCCTGGGCCCACCTGTGTCTCTCACCACCCCGCTCCCTCCTTTATTAACTCGAAGGGTTTATCTCCTTAAACCCCTTCCTTTGCAAACAAGTGTAGTACTCCACCAGGTTCAAGGAGTCATTTTGGATAATCAGGGAGGTGAAAACAGCTCTGATAGAGAAGTTTCAAAGTTCTCAGGCCATCGGGGAAACAGGGAAACGGCGTCCGTGTAGACACAACAACACCAGTCACCTCAGGGGAAGGACTTAACGGCTCCTTCAGGATATGAGTTTCCAAGCTGTGTAAATTTGGAAGCATTCAAATACCCCAGCAAGAAAAACATAAGGTATAACCCCTAGTATTTAGCAGGAGTAGAGAAAGTCCAACAGGGTGATGGTTAAAACGTGTGTGTCTGTGCGTGCAGTGCAGACGGGTAGTCAATCCTGGGCAGGCGAAAGAGGTGCAGGGCTTGGTACCCGAGGCAGAACTGTTAGGATGGAATTCTATGCCAGTGGTTCTTCCCAAGGCAGCTCTGCCCCCCGCCCTGGGGAGCCTTGGCCCTGCCCAAATGGAGATCTTGCTGGTGACCACTGGCATCAGACTTCCTGGTAAAGAATTTGCCTGCAGTTTCAGGAGACACGGGTTTGATCCCTGGGTCGGAAAGATTCCCTGCAGAAGGAAATGGCAACTCCTGTGTTCTTGGCTGGGAAATCCCATGGACAGAGGAGCCTGGGGGGCCCCATGGAATCCATGGGGTAACTAACACTTTCACATTTCCACTGGTATCGATTGGGTGGAAATCATGGCTGTGACAAGGGGTCCTCTTGTAGCAGAGCAGCCCCCAGGACAAGTGACCCGGCCCCAAATGACAACAGTGGGCAGGGGGGAAAGTCTGTCCCCAGTGAATCCCGAGAGATTCCAGTTTTGAGCAGCAACCAGCCTGAGTGTGAGGTCTTTTTTCTCTTTTGCATTCAGCCACCAAATGGAATAAAACATCAAGTATTTCTGTATCAGGAAAGTAATAAAACTCTGCAAAAGTGGCAAAAGGCTCATGCTGTTGTTCAACTGCTATTGTGTCGGACTTTATGCAACCCCGTGGACTGCCGCACGCCAGGCTTCCCTGTCTTTCACCATCTCCCGGAGCTGACTCAAACTCATAGCCATTGAGTCAGTGATGCCATCCAACCGCTTCATCCTGTTGCCCCCTTCTCCTCCTGCCCTCGATCTCTCCTGCATCAGGGCTCACTAAACCTGACAAAAGTGTTCAAGAGACTAGCCAAATTTCATGTATTTTTGCAAAAGAAATGGCGTACTCTACCTATTCAACAGATTCTAAGAAGTAGCCCACTCGGCCTCTGGACATCAGGGGAAGGACTCCTGTGGCGGCACTTACCCCCACAGACAGGTGGGGAGACCACAGTCGCCCACAGGGTGGACGAGGTGCGGCTGTGCACCGCGCCCCAGTGAAGGCCGTGAGGAAGGCAGACTGGGACCTGGATCCTGGCAGGGAGCCGAGAAGGTTCCCTGAGGACCTGGTGGTCAAACTGAGACCTGGAGGATGAGAAACCAACCCTTTTTAAAAAAAATTAATTACTTTTTAATTGAAGGATAATTGCTTTACAGAATTTTGCTGTTTTCTGTCAAATTCTGAGGGTTGTGACGGCCACCCAGGAAGCTGGGAAAGCACATGCAAAGGCCCTGAGGCCAAGGGACCTTGCCCAGCTACAGACCAGGAAAGGGGTCAGGAAGCTGAGCCATCAGCTAAGTGGGGGAGTGACTGAGATGAGATGAGAGAGCTGAGAAGGAGATCTCCCGAGGCCAGCTGACGGTCAGCCCGGCAGTTTAGCTTTTCCCCAGGGCAGTGGAGGCCTGCGCAAGAATTTTAAGCAAAAGAAAGGAATGCTCAGACACCCATCCTGAAAATACCTCTCTAGCTGGGGCTTAGAGAAGGGAAGTAGTGTTGGCAAAAGCAGAGAAAACAGCTTAGAAGGCTGTTCATCCAAGCCAAGGGAGGTGGTGACTCGGGCTGGCGTGAAGGCAGGGATTCAACCTGATGTGCCGAATAGTAGCGGAGACGGGCACTGTCTCCCTGCCCCTACAGCCGGATAAGCTTGACGGGCAATGCCTCGGCTTCCCCGTGCCTGGTCCTCCAAGCACGTGGGTCAGGACAAAGCCCCGGACACCTTTCGGAATCTCAGCCGTCAGGTGGCATGTGACAGCCAGACGTCAGGCCGAGATGGCCTTGGGTTACGTGAGGCCAGGATTAGGAGAGGTAGGTGGATGGGGATCAGTCAAGGTCAAGCAGGACTTGAGCCGAGGGCGCTTGGTGGACAGGTCAGAAAAGCATCTTTGAAGCAGAAGGCCAGGCCCAAGGGTGGGGGCCCTGCTTCCCTGGGCCGGGGAGGAAGTCGGGGGGCGAGGGGTGCAGACGCACGGGGTAGAGGCGGTGTCCGGACCCTGAGGCCAAGAGACCAGCGCCCAGTGGGACCAGCCTGCCGCTGCCACCCCTCCCCCACGGTCCAGTGCTCCCGCCTCACCTGGTGATAGAGGCCGTGCTGTGACTCACCCCTTCAGAGCATCGGTCCCTGCCTCTGATGGGAAAGCCAGATTTTCTGACCTCTACGGGGCCGTGGAAGGCAGGCATTTGCAGACCAAACAGGAGGTATTCTCATCAGAGGTGATTCTCTGCAGCCCTTCTCCCCCTCTTCAGGGCATGGAGCCAGTGCAGGAAATGCCAAATGCTGTTGATATAAATGATTCCATCTCACGAGTGGACTTTTAAACTCTAAGTAAAGTTTTCCTTAGGAAGAAACAAACAGAGTTTGGCTATATTTTGGAGTCTTTTCTAAAATTACTTCTGGTAAGTTTCAACAATCAACTAGATAGCCATTGAGATTTTTAAAAATCAACATCTTGAGCTATGAAAACTGAAAGTAGAAGTGAAAGTCACTCAGTCATGTCTGATTCTTTGTGATCCCATGGACTGTCTATGGAATTCTTCAGGCCAGAATACTGAAGTGGGTAGCCTTTTCCTTCTCCAGCAAATCTTCCCAACTCAGGGTTCTAACCCAGGTCTCCTGCATTGCAGGTGGGTTGCTTACCAGCTGAGCCACAAGGGGAGCCCAAGAATACTGGAGTGGGTAGCCCATCCCTTCTCCAGGGGATCTTTCCAACCCCGGAATCGAACTGGAGTCTCCTGCATTGCAGGTGGATTCTTTGCCAACTGAGCTATCAGGGAAGCCCTCTTGAGCTATAATTTGTACAAAATAAAATGCACTCATTTTAAGTGTACAATTAGATGAGTTTTGCCAAATGTTTAAACCCAGATAATTACTATAAAAAAGACTTAGAACATTGCCATCCCCCCAAATTTCCTTGTGGTCCATTTCAATCAACCCATGTTCCTACCCCTAGGTCATTTTAAATACACAAAAATGTATAAACATAGGACACTCATGTGATATAAATAAATAAATATACACACACAGACATATATATATATATATATATATATATATATATATAAACTATGAAGTTTTACATTTATAGGTTCTATTTTCTACCTTTTTTACACAACTTAAAGTTGCATTTTAAATGTTCGGTCATAATGCAAAAAGGCAACAAATCAGACAAGTTTGTGAAATCCACACGAATTTGGAGAGGAGTAAAGGAGTCCTGGGATTTTGAGCCTACGCCACTGAGTGAAAATTTAAAGGGTGTCTTGTGTCCCCAGCTTGTCATGTTTGCACCTTGTTACTCTTCCAGTTGTCCTGGGTTACTTATAGGATTGATTTCCCTGGGCCCTAAATCAGGCCAAAGTGATGACTTTGTAGATTTATTAATATCCTAATGCTAGACACTTCACCATCTAAAAAATGAAAACTTTTCTAAACATTAGAGAAGCACCCTTCTAAAATCCCTGAAGAACACTGTGTAGTTTAAAATTTGATGGACAAATGGCATATTTTGAATGAAAGATCAAGTAGAAAAGTCAAAATACAAGAAACTGGATTTAATAAGAAAGGAAACATTGATCATCTCCTAATAGATCCTACTGGCCATTTTCCATTTTGTCTCTGAAGTAGCCCATGTATAATAAACATATAATTTTGTTCCTAAGGGTCCTATTATTTGCATATCATTGGATAAGTTGGGGATATATTTATATAAATTACAGTTTATCCCATGATATGCAAATAAGATGACCCTTGGAAGCAAAAGTACATGTTTATTATACATAAAATGCATAATATGTATCATACATAAAACAGAGCATACAGAAGTTATTTATAAACATTGGTTGCATAATTGAAGGAACATTATAGTCTGATGGTGAAAACTGAGCTCTGTCCCCCATGGAGTGGCCAGAATGGACTCAGTCTATCTACTGCATGTCCAGCTCCTGGAGCCAAATTAGTAGAGAAACTGCTAGCATCCACCACCATTTCCAACATGCCTGAGTCCTTCTGGACCAACAACCAGGGTGCAAGTCCTGCTGACTGGCAGCTGTTGGGATTACCTTGCAGTCTGGGTGGTGTGGTCTCATTAAGCACTATTGGTGCTCAATAATCTTTCAACTGTATAATCGTAAGGGATTTGATTTAGGCCACGGCAAATAGATGGGGAGACAGTGGAAATTGTGGCTGACTTTATTTTTCTGGGCTCCAAAATTACGGCAGATGGTGATTGCAGCCATGAAATTAGAAGACGCTGACTCCTTGGAAGGAAAGTTATGACCAACCTAGACAGCTTATTAAAAAGCAGAGACATTATTTTGTCAACAAAGGTCCATCTAGTCAAGGCTATGGTTTTTCCAGTGGTCATGTGTGGATGTGAGAGTTGGACTGTGAAGAAAACTGAGTGCTGAAGAATTGGTGCTTTTGAACCGTGGTGTTGGAGAAGACTCTTGAGAGTCCCTTGGACTGCAAGGAGATCCAATCAGTCCATCCTAAAGGAGATTAGTCCTGGGTGTTCATTGGTAGGACTGATGTTGAAGCTGAAATTCCAATACTTTGGCCACCTGATGTGGTGAGCTGACTCACTGGAAAAAACCAGGCTGGGAAAGATTGAGGGCAGGAGGAGAAGGGGATGACAGAGGATGAGATGGTTGGATGGCATCACAGACTCAATGGACATGGGTTTGGGTGGACTCCGGGAGTTGGTGATGGACAGGAAGGCTTGGCGTGCTGCTGTTCATGGGGTCACAAAAAGTCGGACACGACTGAGCGACTGAACTGGACTGAATGGTCTAGTGATTTTCACTACTTTCATCAATTTAAGTCTGAATTTGGCAATAAGGAGTTCATGATCTGAGCCACAATCAGTCTTGCTTTTGCTGACTATATAGAGCTTCTCCATCTTTGGCTGCAAAGGATATAATCAATCTGATTTCGGTGTTGACCATCTGGTGATGCCCATGTGTAGAGTCATTTCTTGTGTGGTTGGAAGACTGTGTTTGCTATGACAAGTGCATGCTCTTGACAAAACTGTTAACTTTTGCCCCACTTCATTCTGTACTCCAAGGCCAAATTTGCCTGTTACTCCAGGTATTTCTTGACTTTCTACTTTTGCATTCCTGTCCCCTATAATGAAAAGGACATCTCTTTTGGGTGTTAGCTCTAGAAGGTCTTGTAGGTCTTCATAGAACCATTCACCTTAAGCTTCTTCAGCATTACTGGTTGGGGCACAGACATGGATTACTGTGATATTGAATAGTTTGCCTTGGAAATGAACAATGATCATTCTGTCATTTTTGAGATTGCACCCATGTACTGCATTTCAGACTCTTTTGTTGACTGTGATGGCTATTCCATTTCTTCTAAGGGATTCTTGCCCACAGTAGTAAATATAATGGTCATTTGAGTTAAATTCACCCATTTCAGTCCATCTTAGTTTGCTGATTTCTAAAATATTGATGTTCACTCTTGCCATCTCTTGTTTGACCACTTCCAATTTGCTTGATTCATGTACTTAACATTCCAGGTTCCTATGCAATACTGCTCTTTACAGCACCAGACCTTACTTCCATCACCAGTCACATCCACAACTGGGTGATGTTTTTTCTTTGGCTCCATTTCTTCATTCTTTTTGGAGTTATTTCTCCATTATTCTCCAGTAGCATATTGGGCATCTACTGACCTGGGGAGTTCATCTTTCAGTGTCCTATCTTCTTGCCTTTTCATACTGTTCAGACTTAAATTGAAGAAAGTACAGAAAACCACTAGAGCATTCAGATATGACCTAAATCAAATCCCTTATGATTATACAGTGGGAATGAGAAATAGATTCAAGGGATTAGATCTGATAGACAGCATGTCTGAAGAACTATGAATGGAAGTTTGTGACATTGTACAGGAGGCAGTGATCAAGACCATCCCCAAGGAAAAGAAACGCAAAAAGGCAAAATGGTTGTCCCAGGAGGCCTTACAAATAGCTATGATAAGAAGAGAAGTGAAAGGCAAAGGAGAAAAGGAAAGATATACCCATTTGATGGAGAGTTCCAAAGAATAGCAAGGAGAGATAAGAAAGCATTCCTCAGTGATCAATGCAAAGAAATAGAAGAAAATAGTAGAATGGAAAAGACTGGAGATCTCTTCAAGAAAATTAGAGATACCCAGGGAACATTTCATGCAAAGATGGGCACAATAAAGGACAGAAATGGTATGAACCTAACAGAAGCAGAAGATATTAAGAAGAGGTGGCAAGAATACACAGAAGAACTATACAAAAAAGATCTTCATGACCCAGATAGCCACAATGATGTAATCACTCGCCTAGAGCCAGACATCCTGGAATGCGAAGTCAAATGGGCCTCAGGAAGCATCACTATGAACAAAGCTAGTGGAGGTGATGGAATTCCTGTTGAGCTATTTCAAATTCTAAAAGAGGATACTATGAAAGTGCTGCACTTAATAGGCTAGAAAATTTGGAAAACGCAGTACTGGCCACAGGACTGGGAAAGGTCAGTTTTCATTCCAAACCCAAAGAAAGACAATGACAAGGAATGCTCAAACTACTGCACAGTTGCACTCATCTCACATGCTAGCAAAGTAATGCTCAAAATTTTCCAAGCCACACTTCAACAGTATGTGAACCTTTCACATCCAGATGTTCAAGTTGGATTTAGAAAAGGCAGAGGAACCAGAGATGAAATTGCCAACCTCCATTGGATCATTGAAAAAGAGAGAGAGTTCCAGAAAAGCATCTACTTTTGCTTTATTGACTATGCCAAAGCCTTTGACTGTGTGGATCACAACAAACTGGAAAATTCTTCAAGAGATGGGAATACCAGACCACCTGACCTGCCTCCTGAGACATCTGTATGCAGGTCAAGAAAGAACATTTAGAACTGGACATAGAACAACAGACTATTTCCAAATTGGGAAAAGAGTGTGTCAAGGCTGTATATTGCCACCCTGCTTATTTCACTTATATGTAGAGTGCATCATGCAAAATGTTGGACTGGATGAACCACAAACTGGAATCAAGATTGCCAGGAGAAATATCAATAATCTCAGGTATGCAGATGACACCACCCTTATGGCAGAAATCGAAGAAGAGCTAAAGAACCTCTTGATGAGAGTGAAAGAGAAGAGTGAAAAAGTTGGCTTAAAACTCAACATTCAGAAAACTAAGATCATGGCATCTGGTCCCATCACCTCAAAGCAAATAGATCGGAAACAGTGCAAACAGTGACAGATTTTATTTTGGGGGGGTTCCAAAATCACTGCAGATGGTTATTGCAGCCATGAAATTAAAAGGCACTTGCTCCTTGGAAGAGAAGTTATGACCACCCTAGACAGCATATTAAAAAACAGACATTACTTTGCCAACAAAGGTCCATCTAGTCAAAGGTATCATTTTTCCAGTAGTCATGCATGGATGAGAGAGTTGAACTGTAAAGAAAGCTGAGCACTGAAGAACTGATGCTTTTGAACTGTGGTGTTGGAGAAGACTCTTGAGAGTCCCTTGGACTGCAAGGAGATCCAACCAGTCCATCCTAAAGGAAATTGGTCCTGAATATTCATTGGAAGGACTGATGCTGAAGCTGAAACTCCAATACTTTGGTCGCCTGATGTGAAGAACTGACTCATTTGAAAGGACCCTGATGCTGGGAAAGATTGAAGGCGGGAGGAGAAGGGGACGACAGAGGATGAAATGGTTGGATGGCATCACCGACTCAATGGACATGAGTTTGAGTAAGCTCCGGGAGTTGGTGATGGACAGGGAGGCCTGGCGGGCTGCAGTCCATGGGGTCGCAAAGAGTTGGACACGACTGAGTGACTGAACTGAACTGAATCTTCCAAATTCTGTCTTGTCCCTTGGGGCAGCTGGGAGTTAGATAGAGAAAAAACATTGTTTCAGTGAAACTCTATTGCTTACATGACAGAATTATTTAATGTAATTGGTAAAGTGCAAACCTACAATAAGTTTTTGTTGTTCAGTTGTGACTCTTTGAGAGCCCACAAACTGCAACATGTCAGGATTCCCCATCCTTCATGATGTCCCGCAGTTTGATGAAACTCCTGTCTGTTGAATCAGTGAGGCCACCCAATCATCCCATCCTCTGTCACCCCTTTTTCCTTCTGTACTCAGTCTTTCGCAGTGTGAGGGTCTTTTCCAATGAGTCGGCTGTTCGCATCAGGTGGCCAAAGCACTGGAGCTTCAGCTTCAGCATCAATCGTTCCAGTGAATATTCAGGGGTGATTTCCTTTAGGATGGACTGGTTGGATCTCCCTGCTGCATTTACTGTCCTTGCAGACTGCACCCAGGACTCAGCTCCCTGCAGGAGAGCACCGGGGACTTGCTTTGCGAGCGCTCACAGTGTGACCAATGAGGCTGTGCATACTGGGCAAGGGGGTGTCGCAGTCATCTCTGTACAGTGTGCTGCACAGAGTCACCCCCAGGCCCTCGGGGCAGACAGGCAAACCGTAACTCGGTCCTGAGTCCTGAGTCCAGCCAGACTGCAGCCGCTGCTGCTGCGTCACTTCAGTCGTGTCCGACTCTGTGCGACCCCATAGGCGGCAGCCCGCCAAGCTCCCCGTCCCTGGGGTTCTCAAGCTAGGCAGCGCCAGTCTTGCTGGCATGAGCGTCTGTGGTCAGGGTCACGTGGTTAAGTGGTGCTGCCCTTCTGGACTGGGCCTGCCGGGCAGCAGGCTGATCTAGGGTGGCCGGGCTGGGCGGGGGTGACTTGGCTCTGCTGCCCGGGTGCTGTCCGCGGCTGGCCCTGCCGGGTGTGTTCCTGCTGCGGGAGCAGGCAGGAAGCCGGCGCTGCTCCCCCAGCACCTCCCACCACGCGCTTTTCAGACCCCTGCATCCGTCGCCTCACATACCATCAGCCGGGTAACTCAGATGCTGAACTGGGAGTAGGGAAAGAGGTCCCACTCCACTTTAAATTAATTTTTATTGGAGTATTGATTTACTGTGTTAGTTTCTGTGTACAACAAAGTGACTCAGTGATGCATACACTCGTATCCACTCTTTGTTAGATTCTTTTCCCATATAGGTCATCACAAAGTATCGAGTAGAGTCCCTGTGCTTATTAGTCACCCATTCTATGTGTAATAGTGTATACATGTCAACCCCAGTCTGCTGATTTATTCCTACCCCCTCTCCCCAGTAACCATGTTTGTTTTCTACATCGGTGACTCTATTTTTGTCTTATAGATAAATTCATTTGTACCCTTTTTAAAGATTCCACATAAAAGCAATATTCACTGATATCTGTCCTTCTCTGACTTAACTTCACTTAGTGTGATATCTCTGGGTACATCTATGTTGCTGCAATTGACAATATTTCATTCTTTTTTTTTTTACTGTTGAGTTGGAGAAGGCAATGGCAGCCCACTCCAGTACTCTTGCCTGGAAAATCCCATGGATGGAGGAGCCTGGTGGGCTGCAGTCCATGGGGTCGCTAGGAGTCGGACACGACTGAGCGACTTCACTTTCACTTTTCACTTTCATGCCTTGAAGAAGGAAATGGCGACCCACTGCAGTGTTCTTGCCTGGAGAATCCCAGGGACGGCGGAGCCTGGTGGGCTGCCGTCTCTGGGGCCACACAGAGTCAGACACGACTGAAGCGACTTAGCAGCAATATTCCATTGTATATACTTACCACATCTTCTCTATCCATTCCTCTGTTAATGGACATTTAGGTTGCTTCCAAGTCATGGATATTCTAAACAGCGCTGCTATGAATCTACTTTTTCATGGAGGATTTATAAGGCACGTACACAAGGGTGAGCAAAGGCTGAAGTCACCCACACAGATAATCTAACTCAAAGAGATTCCTCCTCAGATGGATGTCTCTTTAGGGAAGAAAGGCCCGAGACTCAGTTATAAAACAGCCACACATGCTCATTCTTGGCATTTGTCCCAACATGGTGACCACAGGAGACACAGGTACCCAGCAATGCTGGGAATGTGGAGTTTGGCGCTTGCTGCCTCATTAGTGGCAGAGCAGTCTGGTCATTTTGGGAAACACCTAGAATTATAATAAATTACCAAAAAAAATAGTTTCTTTCAAAAGCTGTTATGATGTTTGACTTGGCTAAATAAATCACTGATAAAGAAGCTCTACTCACATTATCTCAATATGTAGATGAATATAATTTATAAGTAGTATATATTGAGTGGGTAAATTTTCACTTGTTGATTTCTATAGAATGTACTTCACTGTACATACATATTTTGAGAATGATATTTTTAAAATGAATCTTTGATTTACAATGATCAATTTATAAGAAGGATTTTAATAGTAGTCCCTTAAATATATTCATATAGAACTATGACTTAGCTTATGCACTTAGATATTACATAAACTAAAGTCATATATGCAATTTTTTGAATCAGTGATCTGAAGGAGGGACTTACAGTACTCTCAGGATTTCCAGGAAAAAAACTCCAAAGACTTGAGAAGCAATAGATGGCAAGGACAGAGCAAGCATTTCTACCACGCAAGTACCTGTGACTATGAGAAGCCACACCTAACAGAGCAGAGTAAATTACCAACATATCTGTATTCATAGGGCTTCCGCTGGCTCAGCATTAAAGGATCCCCCTGCGATGCAGAAGATCCAGGTTGGATCCCCGGGTCAGGAAGATTCCCTGGGTAGAAAGTGGCAACTGGCTCAAGTAGTCTTGCCTGGAGAATCCCATGGACGGAGGAGCTTGGCAGGCCACAGTCCATGGGGTTCACAACAGAAGCAACTAAACATGCAGACTGCTGATAACACTGACATCAACAGTCAATAAATTACCTAGAAAACTTCCCTGGACTGAAAAAAATGTTTCTCTCTATTGTTGAAACAGTCTGAGTGTGACTTGGAAAAGATTTTCCAGACAAAGAGCATTTCAGAAAGGAGTGAGTTTATGAAGAACAAAGACCAGAGGTAATGTGAGCCTTGCAAGCATATTGGACTGACCTCCTGACAGGCCAGGGACAGCTGACACTTTCATGGTTTAGTAGCCAGTTTATATAGCTTTAAGACAAAGAAAATTCTCGCAGGAAGGGCAGCATTAGGTGACCGGTTAGGGTGCTATCGAGTGAGCACAGGGCTCTGTATTTTTGCCTAATATGGGGTCAGGAAGCTGGCAGGTAAGGAGCAGGGAAGCTCTTGGCAACCTTCACAGTGGGTCTGGGTCAGTTCCAGAGGTGACTTTGGTTCTGAGCTCCGCGTCTGTGGCCTTGCTGAGAGGTCTCCACTCCAGATCTCTCCTCAGGATAATTGTGTCAAAGGAAAAAGTATTACATTTAGGTCTCATCATTTCTACCCATTTTATTTTCAAGAATACAGAGAAAAATCCTATGAACTTTCAGAGAAAATTAAAAATAAAGCCTAAACTAGGCTGCTCTCAGAATTCTCCCCAGACCATCTCAGAAGACAGGGGTGCTATGAAGTCAGGGCCTTGGGAAGGAGGAGGAAGACAGTCTAAAACAACAAGAGTGAGCAAGGACGAGGAGTTTTTTCTTAAGAATTTTGTACTCACCGGAGTCATCACTCAAATACAGAAGTAATACATTGTCAAGTAATTAAAGAATTAGAAAATACTATGTAATTATTGCAAAAATGTTTTGAAAAAATACTCCAATTATAAAAATCAAAATCATAAACTTAAGAACATAATAATAATAAATTTATATAATTATGAATAAATTGTTGGCACAGTGATATGATCACTATGGTTTCAAAATTAATGTAAATGCAAACAACAATTCTTGAAAAAAATTGTGTATCAAAAGGTTGAGTATAAAATACGATTAAACTAATATAGACTAGGAAGCAGAGAAGAGAGGCATAGAATAAATGAGATTAAAAACATGAAACTTGTGACATGATCTGAACCATAAAAGCCCTACATATAAACATATTTAAATTTTGACAATTAATTGAAAAGATTTTTTAATTTTTAATTTCTATTTATTTTTAAATAAAGGATAATTACTTTACAATATTGTTTTGATTTCTGCCACATTTCAACATACAAGGGAGAGTTCCGACAAAACGTGGTCCACTGGAGAAGGGAATGGCAAACCACTTCAGTATTCTTGCTTTGAGAACCTGGTGAACAGTATGGAAAGACAAAAAGATATGACACTGAAAGATGAACTCCCCAGGTTGATAGGTGCCCAATATGCTACTGGAGAAAAGTGGATAAATATCTCCAGAAAGAATGAAGAGATGGAGCCAAAGCAAAAACAATGCCCAGTTGTGGATGTGACTGGTGATGGAAGTAAAGTCTGATGCTGTAAAGAACAACATTGCATAAGAACCTGGAAGGTTAGGTCCATGGATCAAGGAAAACTGAAAGTAGTGAAACAGGAGATGGAAAGACAAAACATTGACATTTTAGCAATCAGTGAACTAAAATGGACTGGAATGGGTGATTTTAATTCAGATGACCATTATATCTACTACTGTGGGCAAGAATCCCTTAGAAGAAATGGAGTAGCCTTCATAGTCAACAATAGTCCAAAACTCAGTACATGGGTGCAGTCTCAAGAACGACAGAACAATCTCTGTTCATTTCCAAGGCAAACCATTCAATATCACAGTAATACAAGTCCATGCCCCAACCAATAATGCTGAGGAAGCTGAAGTTGAAAGGTCCTATGATGACCTACAAGACCTTCTAGAACTAGCACCAAAAAAGATGTCCTTTTCATCATAAGCAACTGGAAGGCAAAAGTAGGAAGAGATCCCTGGATTAATAGGCAAGTTTGGCCATGGAGTACAAAATGAATCAGGGAAAAGGCCAACAGTTTTGCCAAGAGAGCACGCTGGTCACAGCAAACACCCGCTTCCAACAACACAAGAGATGACTCTACACATGGACATCACCAGATGGCCAACACCTAAATCAGATTGATTATATTCTTTGCAGCCAAAGATGGAGAAGCTCTGTACAGTCAGCAAAAACAAGACTGGAGCTGACTGTGGCTCAGATCATGAACACCTTATTAGAAAATTCAGACTTAAATTGAAGGAAATAAGGAAAACCACTAGACCATTCAAGTATGACCTAAATCAAATCCCTTATGATTATACAGTGAAAGTGACAAATACATTCATGGGATTAGATCTGATAGACAGAGTGCCTGAAGAATTATGGACATAGGTTTGTGACATTGTATAGGAGGCAGAGATCAAGATCATGCCCAAGAAAAAGAAATGCAAAAAAGACAATATGGTTTCCTGAGGAGGCCTTACAAATAGCTGTGAAAAGACAGGAAGTGAAAAGCAAAGGAGAAAAGGAAAGATATACCCATTTGAATGCAGAGTTCTAAAGAATAGCAAGGAGAGATGAGAAAGCCTTCCTCAGCGATCAATGCAAAGAAATAGAGAAAACAATAGAATGGGAAAGACTAGAGATCTCTTCAAGAAAATTAGAGATACCACGGGAATAGTTCATGCAAAGATGGGCACAATAAAGGACAGAAATGGTATGGACCCAACAGAAGCAGAAGACATTAAGGCGAGGGGGCAAGAATACACAGAGGAACTGTACAAAAAAGATCTTCACGACCCAGATCACCATGATGGTGTGATCACTCACCCAGAGCCAGACATCGTGAAGTGCAAAGTCTAGTGGGCCTTAGGAAGCATCACTATGATCAAAGCTAGTGGAGGTGATGAAATTCCAGCTTAACTATTTCAAATCCTAAGAGATTTTTGGTCATAAAATATATTCTATTAGTATAAATCTTCCCAGGAGGTGCAGTGGTAAAGAACCTGTCTGCAGACACAAGAGATATGGGCTCAATTACTGGGTTGGGAAGATCCCCTGGAGGAGGAAATGGAAACCCACTCTACTATTCTTGCCTGGAAAATTCCATGGACAGAGGAACCTGGCGGGTTAGCGTTCATGGGGTTGCAAAGAGCTAGACAGAACTGAGCACACACACACACACTCAGCTTATATTTTAATTTTGATTATGTTCTTTTTTGTCATGAAAAGTTGCAAATGATAATGAAGCCAGATTAATTAATAATAGTCTCTATGATTCACATATATATATATATATATATATATGTTTTTCTCATTCAAGAAATTCTTATGATTACCTTATATCTTGTTAAAGTTTATTTGCAGACATTTTATTTAGGAATATGTACATATATAATATCAATATCAATTGATAATATCAATATCAATCAAGGATTATAAAATATTAACCTACTATAATATTGGGTAACATATTGTAAAATAGTACATACAAGACTATATATTACAAGAGGATTGGCCTATGCAATTTCTTTCCAAACCTTTCCAAGTATAAGACCATGGGTAAGTTATTCCAACACTCTGCTTCAGTTGTCTCATATGCAAGGTAGAGATTATAGTATTTATCCCTGTGTAGATGTCAGTATCAAATGAGATTATAAAAGTAAGGTGGTTAGAACAAAATGGTATGTAGTACAAAGCTATTAAATTAAATAACTTTATGATCATTACTTTTTTTTTTTTTACTGCTTTAGGCTTTGATGTGAAGGTTATTGTGACATTATAAAGTTGCATAAATTTTATTTTTTGTGATTTAAAAAAATTTTTCTAGTTATATTTCATCTTGAGATTTTAAAAAAATCACACAAAAGATGTGCTAAAGATGATGCTGTTAAAGTGCTGCACTCAATAGGCCAACAAATTTGGAAAACTCAGCAGTGGTCACAGGACTGGAAAAGGTCAGTTTTCATTCCAATCCCAAAGAAAGGCAACACCAAAGAATGTTCAGTTCAGTTCAGTCACTCAGTCGTGTCTGACCTCTTTGTGAACCCATGAACCACAGCACGCCAGGCCTCCCTGTCCATCACCAACTCCCGGAGTCCACCCAAACCCATGTCCATCGAGTTGATGATGCCATCCAACCATCTCATCCTCTGTCGTCCCCTTCTCCTCCTGCCCTCAATCTTTCCCAGCATCAGGGTCTTTTCCAATGAGTCAGCTCTTCGCATCAGGTGTCCAAAGTATTGGAGTTTCATCTTCAACATCAGTCCTTCCAATGAACACCCAGGACTGATCTCTTTTAGGATGGACTGTTTGGATCTCCTTGCAGTCCAAGGGACTCTCAAGAGTCTTCTCCAACACCACAGTTCAAAAGCATCACTTTCTTTATAGTCCAACTCTCACATCCATACATGACTACTGGAAAAACTGTAGCCTTGACTAGATGGAATTTTGTTGGCAAAGTAATGTCAAAGAATGTTCAAACTACTGCAAAACTGCACTCATTTCACGTTAGCAAAATAATCCTCAAAATTCTCCAAACTAGGCTTCAACTGTATGTGAACTGAGAACTTCCAGATGTTTAAGCTGGATTTAGAAAAGAAAGAGGAACTGGAGATCAAATTGCCAATATCAGCTGGATCATCAAAAAAGAGAGCTCCAGAAAAGCATTTACTTCTGCTTCATTGACTATGCTAAAGTCTTTGACTATGTGGATCACAACAAACCGTGGAAAATTTTTAAAGAGATGGGGATACTAGATCACCTTACCTGCCTCTGGCAAAATCTGTATGCAGGTCAAGAAGCAACAGTTAGAAATGGACATGGAACAATGGACTGGTTCCAAATCCGGAAAGGAGTACTTCAAAGCTCCATATTGTCACCCTGCTTATTTAACTTCTATGAAGAGTACATCATGCAAAATGCTGGTCTGGATGAAGCACAAGGTGGAATCAAGATTGCCAAAAGAAATGTCAATAACTTCAGATATGTAGATGACACCACCCTTATGGCAGAAAATGAAGGGAACTAAAGAGCCTATTGATGAAAGTGAAGGAGGAGAGTGAAAAAGCAGACTTAAAACTCGACATTCAAATAACAACGATCATGCATCCAGTCCCATCACTCCAGGGTAAATAGATGGGGAAACAATGGAAACAGTGACAGATTTTATTTTCTTGGGCTCCAAAATCACTGCAGATGGTGATTGCAGCCATGAAATTAAAAGACACTTGCTCCTTGGAAGAAAAGTTATGACAAATCTAGACAGTGTATTAAAAGCAGAGGCATTACTTTGCCAACAAAAGTCAGTCTAGTCAAAGCTATGGTTTTTACAGTAGTCATGTATGGATATGAGAGTTGGACCATAAAGAAAGCTGAACACTGAAGAATTGTTGCTTTTGAACTGTGATGTTGGAGAAGACTATTGAGAGTCCTTGGATTGCAAGGAGATCCAACCAGTCAATCCCAAAGGAAATCAATCCTGAATATTCATTGAAAGGACTGATTCTGAAGCTGAAGCTCCAAAACTTTGGCCATCTGATGCAAAGAGCTGACTCACTGGAAAAGACCCTGATGGTGGAAAAGACTGAAGGCAGGAGAAGAAGGGGACGACAGAGGACAGTATGATGGCATGGCTTCACTGACTCAGTGGACATGAGTTTGTGCGAGCTCTGGCAGATGGTGAAGGACAGGGAAACCTGGCGTGCTGCAGTCCATGGGGTTGCACACAGCCAGACATGACTGAATGGCTGAACAACAATATTTCACTTTACAATCAAAACGTTATTTAAATATGCACTTTTTATCAGACTTTTCAATGGTTGTATATTGTTATCAATCTTTTAGTGAAAAACAGACTTCATTCATACGGGTTTTCTTAATTTTGTAAAATTTAATTTATATTTATAAGCATTTTTCAAATCACTTTTTTTGAACTTTGTAATTACCCATTTTTTAGCTATTTGAGTTGATTAATGCTTACTCGTTATCCTTTGGTAGTACTTGAATATTAGTAACAACTTCCCCTCTCAATATTGTGTTCATGTGACTTAAAGTGTTTTCACTATTATTTTTTGAAATATTTCAATTTATATTATAATTTCTCTTCAAAACATAAGTTATTATGACCAGATTTTAATTTCTATGTGCTTTGGTTGGTTATTATTTTGTGTTCCTTTCTAATGGTATTTTTTTTTTTGTCAGTAGAAAATAGCCTGATGTAAAAATGCTTGACCTTTAGTTTTTTTTTTTAATTTCATTGCATATTAAATTTTCAGTAGTTAAATGTATTTAAAGGATGAATGAGAAATTTATGATTATTGGATGCAGAGTTCTATGGATTTCTTTGATCAAGGTTTATGGTTCATATATTTAAATTTTTAAAAATGGTAACTACTTTTATTTGCTTGCTTCATTTTCAGGATATCTTAGTAAATTTACCAATTATGATGATGGACTTCTTAATTATATCCTTGTGTTTATTTTTTCAATATATATTCTGAATCTATGTTATTATGTGCATTTAAGATAAGCACTTTTACAGGTTTTTGGTGAATTATTCTCTTTATAATTAAGAAATGACCTTACTTTTTTTTTTATTATTATTGTTTTCATTGGTTAGTATTAGTGCTGTTATCTTTTATTGGCTAGTATTTTCTCTGTATACATCTTTTAGTATTTCCTCATTTTTAAATAGGACATGGAATTATTTTCATTTGTTTCTCCTGATAATATCTATCTCAAATAAGGCAATTTATTATTTTCTATCAATTTTAGTTGCTACCGTATTTGGGATAATTTCTGCCAAATGATGCTAATTTTTCATTTACCATAATGTATTTTTTCTTCTTTTTTGAGGTCTACTTCTACTTTTTACATTGTGTTAAATTATATTTATTTATTCATTTTCTCCATCTTGTTAATTTGGAAGTTTTGAGTTCCATTTATATAAAAAATGAAAATATTTTCTTAGTATATGCAATTGATCAATAGTTTTATGTTAATTTTATGATTAACTTCATCATTTCTTTCATGAACAAATGTTTAATATTTAACTGATCATTTCTTTTACCTTCAAAGATGTTTTGTTGTTATGCTATTTCCATATTGTTTTTTAACTCACACATGACTAATTCTATAAATAATAATTGAATTAAAATAAATGATTTTTAATAATTTATCTATTCAGTAATGTGTTTGCTTAACATTTTTTTCCCATCACAGTTCTTGTTTCTATATTCAGGTTTACTACATTGAAGTAATAAATATTAATTTCCTCCTAGTCTTGGTGAGACATTATGAAGATTCCTCAGTCTTGATTTTTAATTATATTCTTTTATTTCTCAATGTCTATTTTATACTCTCTATCTATTTATTTTTCTGGGATACCTTCTCTGTAATTTTCTTCTGTCCTCCAGTGTAGTAATTCTCACTTATCCATACAAAACCACTTATTTAATTACTGATTATACTTAAAAAAAATCTATGCCTATTACCATATATACAATATATATAATAATATTGTTTTCACTTGATCAGTTTGGGAATCTTGCACAAAACGAGTTTTACAACGTTTAACCCTCCACCCACTCAGTCATGGTGACATGGGTTTTTTTTTTTCCCCCTTGGGAAGGAAGGAAGTCTAAGTAGTTCCAGGGGCAGTGGTGAGCTTCCTTGCTGCTTTCCCGAAACAGTAAACTGGAGGTCCTGTCCCCTCCTCGCTCCCCAGCCTGGTCATCTAATGAATGGCCTGTCAGGGTCCGGGTGGAGTGACAGGTTGTCCAGTCGGCTCTCTGGTTTGAGTGGTCCTTCCTCCTGTGCCGATGGCGGGGAGGGGGCTGTGAAGTCCGTGCTCTGGACTCTGAACTGTATCAGAGTCCAATCCTTCCCAGGTCACTTCCAGAAAAGTCCCCCACTTCCTCCTGTGCCGATGGCAGGGAGGGGGCTGTGAAGTCCCTGCTCTGGACTCTGAACTGCATCAGAGTCCAATCCTTCCCAGGTCACTTCCAGAAAAGTCCCCCACGTGTCACGTTGGCTTTGCACTTTAATTTCCTTTGTATTGCCTGGAGATTTCACTGTTTTTCTATTTTGAGGTCTGCCATATTGGTCTATCTAGTTGTATTTCATCTACGCTTCATGTTTAAAATGAGAAGATACCAATTCATTTTCCACTACTTTTTTGTCAGAATCCCCAGTCTATTGTCTGTTTCATAAAATTTATGCATTTATCCTTTGAAACTTAATCTTAAATTCTCAAAATCCAGTTTTGACTTTTAGGACAATATTCTCCACAATAACTCAAAAGTCTTAAAATCTAAAACATGGGAATTTTCTTATTTATAAATGAAAATCTTAACTCTATGTCTAGAACAGGTAACAGTATCCAGAGAACTGGAGGAGCATGTTTATGCAACATTAACTAATACTTCAGTTTATCATTGTTCTAAATGTGCTTTATCTATTTATCACGAGATTGCCATCAAATCAACAGTAATCCCCATATTTATTGTCATCTTGAAAGAGATAAACTAATACTCATCAGCTATCAAGTAATCAGTCTAATTTGCTTTATGCTGAAGCTTTTAGATTATGAGTGTGTTTAAATAAAGTAACAATTAGCCTTGAGTGAAAATGATTACTTTTTAAGACTATTCAGCTCATGTTCATGTGTTAAATCCCCTTCATGAAAATTAGAAAAGTTAGGAAAAAAAGTTAGAAAAAAAATGTTCACTAAAATTAGAAAAAAATTATCTAAGAATGGAAGTGTGAACCCAGGTACAAGTTAATATCATTTATCCATATATTTTATTAGATATGAAATATCACTACTCAATTTCTTAGTGTAAAGAGGTCTTGTTTGTCTTATAAAATTGAATTCATCACTTGGGACAGCAGAGTAACTCAGGCCGACTGTAGTTGTATGCTACTTCTTGAAGCTTTCTGAGAAATGTGGTCACAAATGTGGAAGGTATTCCATTAAATCAAAATTAAACTAGAAATCTACATTACTGGGAAAAAAAACTTCATGTGGGTGATAAATTGATGATAATGTATCCAATAAACCACAGATACATCTACTATATGATAAGTATGTGTACATAATACGTGCATTAAAAAATATACACATTTTAAACAGAAGTGATCAAGCTATAGACTTTTGCTAGTTGGCCTTTTCCTTTTTAAATTCCAAGTACTTTTAAAGGTTCCTGAAAGTCTAACTCAAAAAGTAATTGAATAAAACCCAAAACAAGTAAAGATATGTGAGCCCTATTCAACAAATATGCTTTGAGGAATAAAGAACCTGCCAGTATTCCTATGTATTAATTTAAAAATAAAATAAATTAAAACTCCACTTGATTTTTAGTACAAATATACTTGACTTTTCTCTGCTGCATTTTACTTGAGGCAAATTTAAACTTGACAGAGCTTTGTAAAAGGTTTCATGCTTTTAAAATACAGTTTCATTTAAGAAACTTGGAAGTCCCTTAGAAATAAAACCTGGAAGTCCTTAAGAAATAAACGCCAAAATTTCCCTGCTCTTGAACTTGCCAAACTACTGAGTCTTGGCTGTTACGGGCAGACTCTTGAGGATGAGTAGATGTTTGTACAAGACCCAAATTCCTTCTTTGATGAGGAAAAGAATGATCACTACTAAATGATCAATACTGAATCCCATCTGGGGATTGGGAAGTTAGGGGACCGACTGCCCTGACAGAGAGTGAGAACCAGACAGAATGGCAACAGGATGGGAAGCGGATGAGAAGACTCTAGGTGTGGGGGGCCGTGTGAGGGCACATGGGCAGCTAGGCTTTGGGAGGAACACGGCCGGTGGAGGGGGGAAAGTGAGACGTGGAACTGAGTCTGGAGGTGAACTGGGAGGTTTTGCCCTGAGAAGTTGGGCAACGGTGCCCCATCCACACAGTCACTGGACCACACTGTGAGGCAGCAGGAAGGGTCACATACTGGTCCAACCACATGGCCCACACTCTCTGTACATCACCCCTACCCCTCCTCAGCAATCCTTAAAGCTAAGCCCCACCTTCCTCCTTTCAAAGACATGGAAACAGTTTCCTAGGAGGCAAAGCAGCTTGTCCACAGCAAGATCTCAGCTCAGATTACTCGGACCCAAGTCCTGGGCTGGGCTCACCACCAGGCTCTTCCCACAGGGACTGGGAGTGAGGAAGGGAGGCAGGAAGGACTGGGGATGTGAGGAGGGCGGGTGAGCAGGGTGGCAAGGCCCCTGCTTACTGCCTGAGACGCGGAAGAGCCATCACCTCCCACAGCAAACCCCTATGAGTCACGAAGTCCATGGACAACTTGGCCTCCCGGATATGAGAGGCGCATTTCCTCCGTCCAAAGCGGCGCTCACCATCCAGCCCCTGCTTGGCACTCCATAACAGGTGGTACGGGTAGGTGGAGAATCACAGGTGCATGCCCCAGCAAAAGACCCCAGGTAGTGCAGACGGGGTACCCCAGGTAGTGCAGACGGGGTTCCCCGAGACGTCTGTGTGACAGTTTCATAACTATGCAGTTGTGAAGCAGACAAGTGACGGCTGTCCTGATTTAATTAGAAACCCCTCTAACCAGCCTCCTTCCTCCAAGAGCGGATTTGTCAGTTTCTCCTGCATCGGTCGCGCTGGCGAGGGAATCTTTCCCATATTCGCTGGCAAGCCCGCTGCGGCCGACACGTCGGGGGGTGTCAGCTTTTAATTGTAACTGTCTTGCAGAGCGGTGTTGTTTTAATATCCTGTATAGATTTTTATGTAATACACTCACTTGCAGGCAGCCCGAAGCAAGAATCAATTCTGTGAAGGGTTCTTCTTTTGTTAAAAGCCAATCTTGTTTTAATGATGCATGAAGAAATATTCGAGCATTGACATTTTTCTGTCAGGTTTCTTTTGAAAAATCAATTAAGATAATACTGCTTTGACCTAGTTATCTAGTTAATGCTTATTAGGGATGTAATATGATTTACTGTCAGCATAATAATTTTTGTATCTTATCCCATTAGCTTGTGCATATTTCAAAGTGTATTACACAATGGTCACTTCTTAAAATGTGATGTAGCAGAATACATTAATTAGACTGACGGGGATCATTAGACAGAAACTATCTCATTGGTGGCTTGTATCAAATTTGTATACAGTCTCTATCAAGATACAGCTCTATTTGCATGGCCAAAAACCCGCCACGTAATCAGAGGGTGGATGACTGTGTCCAGCGTCTTGATGTCTGTCCCCGACAACTCTTCCACGAATGACAGATGGTAGATAGCTTTGCTTAAAATGGATGGGTTTGGGATTGCTCATCATGCGTGGGATTTAAGAAAAATAAATTTCGGACACATTGAAGCCCACCCTCCGGGGCTCAGGGCTCCGTGACCCGGGGTTAGGAAGGCAGGCTGCTGCTCTGCGGTCCTCCGACCTGTCCACAGAAAGATGCAGAATCAGATGCTCTTGCAGAACAGACCTTGCGGTTCTTTGTTGCCTTTGTACTAAGAGCTGTCGATGGCTCTGTCGGGAGGGGGTGCTTGCAAAGACCCTTCCGGGGAAATTATTGATTTCTGCCCGTTCGAGATTCACTGCTGGCTTCACCTTGCTAAGTAGAGCCTGATCAAACCTCTCCCCTCTCCCCTTAGGAGAGACGACCCCGAACGTCAGGCTGCCCCCCGGTTAACAGAAACGCCCTGAGTGCTGCTGGCCTGCCCCACATGTCAGAGGTGGCCAGGCAACGTGGCATCCTGCAGAAAGGGTCTTAGAGAGCTGAGAACGGACGATGCATTCTGAGGGGCCGGAGTTGGCATGCGGTTTGTTTCTTTGGTCCTGAAGGGCACAGCCTCTCAAGTATCTCCCGCTTCTTCCGCTTCCTTCTTCACCGCTGGCACTTACATTAGCACGGTCCTTACCCGCTGCTGTCCATCTCTCCCCACCTGTATCATTAGCATTCCACCCGATAACACGCAAGTAAACACATTCCAATGACCGCCACCCCACTGCATTACAGGACATTCAAAATAAGCCCACACCATCGGAGAACTTAAGGGTGTTGATTAACGACAGAGCGGGGTGTCTAAAGAACTCGATTTGTCTCTTTCTGTCTGTTAACTTCTCGATTCTTTAACCTTCTCACTGAATCCCAGGGGCCCAGCGATGTCATTTTGAGCTGTATGTCTGCCATGCATCATTTCAAGTTTACCAGTGAGATTCGCACTTAACAGAAGTGACCTTGTTTTCCAGACAAACATGATGAATTTATGTGGGTAGCTTAGTGGAGCTGTTCACTTTCAGCCTGGCAGCATCTTAATTAATTAAATTAAAAAAAAAATCAGTGGTCGTGGATTCAGATTTTGCAATTCCCTCTTTAAAATTTCAAGGGTTTTAGAAAATCATTTCATTTTTTTGTTGTTGGTTGCATAACAGCTTGTGTGTGTGTGTGTGTGTGTGTGTGTCTTAAAACATCTTTCTCCAGGGGCATTTAGAGTCCAGAAGGCTGCTGACTGTCTTAGACAGTGCCTGAATCCTGTAGGGTCTTGATTTGAATAAAGCCAGGAGTTGTTGCACTAATGTGATGGCATCTTGAATTGCTAAGTGGGGAGGAAGCTGAAGCCCAGCATGGCCGCGGAGGAGCACAGGAACCCGCACAAAGGAAAGCGGAAGGAAGCAGGGAGCCATCCAGATGCAGACTCTGTGGAAACCCCTTGTCGACCGGAAGGAGGAGTGCGATGCTGCCTCGTGTGTGCCCGTGTGCACGCGGCTCCCGCCTGGGACGTGGGTCCCCCGGCACCTTGCGCGCCCAATTAATCGACTCGAGTTCGGGGAGATCCCTCCTTTCAGAGAGTTGCTCCGGCAGACTGCGGTTTTAATTACCGAAAATGCAAATCGCGGATTAAAGTAGGAAACCTGGAATTATTGTTTCATCACTATTGATCAAACACGTAATCCGGATAAAGAAAATTAGGATGGTGGGCAGGAACGTCAGGGCTCAGGTTTCACATGATCCCCTGCCTCACTAGGCACTCTTCCTGGGTGTCTGAACTCTTTCGCCTTTTAACTGTGCTTGCAGTTGCCATAGTGATGGCATAATTTTGTAATGGTCTAAAAATGACACCGGCATAGATACTGACAGATAGGAATTAATTCACTAACAAGTAATTATGTCGCGAAATGTTGACTGCCATACAGAGGGTGCCCGTTGACACATTTTCTGTTTTTCTGGGATGGCAGTAACATTAGCGTTGGTCATTAGTGGTAGACATCTCAGTAGTGTTGGATACAGACTTATATGCAGACCTATTTAGTTACCTGTGTGACAGCCTTGTTCAGGACACCAGAAACAGCTGTCCCAGCCTGTATGAGCCAAAATAATTAGGCCTGTCATCTCCCCGCTCTGATTTCCCCTTCAACCTGCTCCACAAAATGCAAATATTTTGCTTTCATTGTCACATTCACCTTGACATGGATATAGCTTTGGCGCGTAACTGGATAAGATGACTCAGAATTTGCATTGTTCATTCTAATAAATTTGCTTCCCCACCACTGCATGGCAGGACCCATCAGATAAAGTCTCCCGGAGTGTCATCAATCACGCGTCCTGACACACGCTTTTGCCTTCATTTGTTACATACGAGAACATGCTTAATTATTTGTCCTGTAATTAGTTGGGAAAATGTCAGGAAATGTCAACTCTCTGTTCGCCGTGGAAGGACTCGGCTTGAAAGCCGGGATGACTGAAGTGTCATTAATGCTGCCTAACTAGAGGAGGATCAGCTGGAAAGTGAGCGCTGCTAAAAAAGTAATCACGGTGAGTTACGGAAAATGGGAAATCAGGCCCCAGAACGGGATGAGAGTCCTATTAGCAAACAGTTGTATTTTTCACCCGCGAGTCTCCACAATAAAATATGGGCGAGCAAACCTCAGAGCAGGCATATGGGGTTGATATCATTTCTGTCACATCCTTGTCGGCACCCCCTAAGCCAATCACGCTTAATGTATTACTAGAGGGGGCATCTAATATTTAATTTGCAGATTTAAAGCTCATCTTACCATCCCAACCACACGGCGCAAAAATTCAGTGAATATGCAAAGGTGAATGGTTTTTGCATTTCATCTGGCACAGTGATGGATGGAATATGTAAAATTAAAACTGTCATTCTGCTTTTAGAAGCCTTTGCTAATAAGGGCAAATTGCCATTAATCATCACTTGGCAACCCTAAACCTCAAACAACAACAACAACGAATGTGTAAAAAGAGGCAGGCAGGACAAAAACAGGCAGGCACACAACAAGTTCGCTAGATAGATGTCTCGCCCACACCCAGAAAGGCAGAAAGAGCTCTTTGTTGATTCCAGCACTGGGGCAGAAGGCCTTCACGCTATTTCCCAGCTAAATCAGAGAGAAACAGATGCATCGGGAAGAAAGGACAATTTTGTCACATGACAGGCGATCTCATTTTGAAATGGATGCGCCTGGGTTTTTAATTGTGCCCTGACGCCCTGGTACCTAACTGGCGTGCGCGCCTGGCGCACCCTGCGAAGGGCCTGGCTGCCTCCCCATTGTGTGCAGGACTCCCACATTTGTTCCTAAAATGCCCCCAGCAAACTCCACATCACAGGCTGTATTGTTGTCAAAATAACATGCTCACGTGCGAGCTTCCTTGACTTAATTACTGACATCATTTTGGGTCTCCAGAACAAGTGAATTAGTGTTAGGCCTCTCAGGAAAGAAGAATTAAGATGGCATTCTGTAGTTGAACAGTTCACAACTTGTCACAGGTAGGGCTGAGCTAATTATCAAATGGTTAAACATTGATTCTGGGGCGGGGGGCAGGGTGGGGGGTTGTGCAGATGTGTGTGCAGTGCCAGGCAAGCCAACTGTGCTTCAAACAAGACCACCCCAGCCCACAGAAGCTTCAGAAAGCATGCAAAGTTTGACCTGCCGCACTGCAGATCAGGCTTCAGGAAAGCAGATATATTATTTCATCTCTCCAAATCCAACAACGGAATGAAGCCAGCCATCGGAAGCTGGCCAAAGTTACAGACACGGAAGGACCGTTCATTCTTGATATTCTGATTTTTGAGAAAGATGAAAATGCAGCCAGTTATTTTGAGTAGGCAGGATTTCAAAGCTTATTCTAATTTAATCTCTGTCCCTAAAATTCATCCATGTAAGGGACTATTACTAACTGTCCTGGGGGAAGGCCTTCATATGGGCAGCGGGAGGACACTTCCATTTCCCCTTCTTTTAAGAAAAGGCTCTCCTAGGCTTTCAAAGGCTCAGCCATTGTGGGACTGATTTTGAAATTTCTAGCAATTAACCACACAGAAGAATAACATTTTCTTTCTAATATCCTGGGCTTTTCTTTCAGGTTTTTTTTTTACAGGTGGAATCATCTTTAATGAATGTCAAGGGGACAGTTTTTCTTTTTTTTTAAGCCTTCTTTTTCAGTTAAGTCTTTGGATATTCCTGTCTGGGAGGGTGGGGATGGAGCGAGTGATAGAAACAGCCTAAAAGTCACCTTCTTGGTAATAGTGGGAATGGGAAGGGAAAAGCCTCCTGGCTAAAAACTGGGAGGAGGCGAAACATGGAGAGGTGAGTTCTGCTCTGTCCACGTTTCCCCTATACCTTTGGACTGGCTGGCTCAAACACAGACACCTTCTCTGAGGGCGGAGGGAGCTTCGCACTGAGCAGCTTCCAAAGCCGCTTTATCTTCCGGGAGGTTGAAACAGCTCCGACTTGGCCGGTCAGGGCTGGGGGGCAAGGGGAGCCTGGCGCCTGCTTCCCTGCTCCGGTCCCCATCCAGCCCTGGATGGGCTTACAGACTCCTGCTGTCTGCCACCACCCCCAACCCTGACGACCGCTGCAGATAAAAGACACTCGCTCTTCCGGGGGGAGAGACGACCCTGGGGGTGGAGGGACCCACGGATCTCCGCACCTTCATCCCTGCTGCGTGTTGCGGGGAGACGTGCCCCTGTGTGTGCCTTGGCCCTGAGCTCGGGGGGTGGGGGGACCCCGCCAAACTGCTGAGCTCCCCCGGGGCGGCCCTGGCTTGTCTTGGGGACCCAGGGCGTCCACTCCGGCAGCTGCAGGGCAGTGGAGAGGGGCCCGGAAACGTTTCGCTGACTTTTCCTCCAGCGGCCGCCTGTGTGCGGAAGCGACTGTTGCCGGCAGGTCCCCAAAAGACGAATGTCTTTTTTCGGGGTGGGGGGGGGTTTGATCAAATCAGCTGCCCTCGTTGGGACAAGGCATATTTTATTAGTGGCAAAAACTCACGGGTGAATTTGTTTTCCCTTTTTCTTAAATGCACTGTCGCGATGCAGGTTGTCACATGTAAAGTCTGAAAATGGGATTTGCAGCCCCCTGTATTTACCTACAGAAGTATGTGCTGGTTTTACTTCCACCTCTAAAGCGAGTCTCTGCTAGGGGGAGTGAAGATAAGTGACTCCTTTCTATAGGGAGACGGCAAGGCCTTTTCTTTTTCTGGAGAAAGAGAAAAAAGGCGAGAGAATCGGTCAAGAGCCTTTGGTGCTTCAGAGGCAGGGGGGAAAAACGAGGATTCCTTCTCTGGAGTGAAGGTATTCTGAATGTGCACGAAGCAAGATTCTTGCAGGGGGTGCAGGCACGAGTCTCCGTGCGGGGATGCGTCCGCGCCTCCAGGTGCCCGGGACAGAGTGTATATTTCACGAGATGATGAATGCTCAAGGGGCTCACATTTTTACATTAACATATTTAAGCCTACATAATAAATTGGGGATCCTTACAAACAGATAAGACGGGCTTCATAGCATTCTGGACGAATCACCAGGCCGTAAGCTTGAAACAATACGTTTAAGAGGAAGGAAAAAAAAAATTGTAAGGTCAGACAGTATCTCCCGTAACATTTGGAAAAGGCTGCCAATTGTTTGGATAACGGTACAATGGCAAAGCCTCTTAGAACGTTGTTAAGTCTTTATTCAGTAATACATTATCATGCATATTTCATAGCAGGGATTACTAAGACAGAATTGTGTGTCATTTTTGTTGTATGTCTTTATAATTACACCTTGAAGCCACAACTCGATTTTTTTTTTTAGACTACATATTCATGAAAAGCGGACTTGTAATTTGATAAAGGGGAGCTAGTGTTCCCGTCTCCATTCAAACGGCATCGCGAAGCAGAATTAAAGTAGGCGTCTGTGTTCTCCCGCATTAATCTCCTCAAGCACATTCCAGCTGCTCTGATGTGCAGCAGGGAGATAAGTCCTGCGCGGACGGGCGCGGCGCGGGCCAGACAACTCTATTATTGGCTTCATAATTGCTTAATTAAACTTTTGTCACTAATCATTATGAGGGCAATAGAGCTGTTATACTGGCTTCTGTTAAGCAAAAATCAATAAACTGTTGGAGTTAATTTCGCCGTATTTTTTGTCCTGCAAATGAAATTCATTGCTGCCGGTTACTGATCTGTGTGGCTGGCGCTCAGCTGATAGCAGCAGCCATCACCATTTGAATTGAGGTATTCAGTAGCACATGAATATGAACAAATGGCAAACATAAATCTCTTGCATGAAGTACACCTTCTATCCCTTTATTATGGAACAATTGACCCATCCAAAATGAATTCTAATGCCAGGAAAGCGTTTAGATTTAAATTACACCATGGTCTTCTGGATCTGAAAGATGGCGGCATAAAAAAGATTAATATGCTAATTATTTTTCTCCTTATTTTTTTTTTGCTTCCCTTCGACATCCATGGTGGGGTATTGTGAAGCGTGTAAATAAGATGACTGTTTTGTCAAGAAATGGCTCGAAGGCACACTATATTCCATTGCAATTTAATTTGTTTATTCAAAACCTCACTCCAGATTTTAACTGTGTTTGCAATAACACTTTATTTTTCACATAATGTTTTCCTTTCACCAAGAATTCCTGGAATAAGGAAAGCATGTTTTTGTTTATTGAAATAGATTTAATGGTATTATGAGTGATGATCTACTTAACCAAGGCTGTATTTATAAATTCCTGTCAAACTTTTATTTTCTTCCCTCTTCTCCAGCTCACAGAATTGATCTGAGACTGTGCTGTCTCTTTCCTGTTCCTTGCACTGGGCTGGGACTGGAGGAGGTGATCAGAGGCTTTGTTATTTATTCACTGTCCTTTAGCCAAGTTACCCAGGGCCCACCCCCAACACCCCTAGCCCCCAATGTTCTTAAAACGAAAGATAAATGAACAAAACCCAAGCTTAACCTCACTAGAAGCATCAGCCTGGTGTGTAGCTAACACTGAAAATCTTATACGCCTGCATCACCGTATGCTCTGAAGTGTTTGCTCTGTTTTGTTTTTTTTTTTTCTTTTTCTACAAAATGGCCTTGATGTTGCCAATAAGCACTGCAAGAATGAGAGGAGGGAGGGGGGCCTCCCTGGAGCTTGTGCCCTTGGCTGGCATCTTTGCCAGCGCCCTCTGTGTGGGGCCCCACGTGGACATGTAGAGGACGAGGATAAAGCGTGGACATCCCTCTGTGCATCTGGGAGCATCATTCAGAACAACTCCGATTCCCCTCTGGGACTGGAAAGTCCAGTCTGATTGTGGAAAGGAAATTATTTATTCTCTGAAGCTGAAGAAAAGAGAGAAATTGTATTCTGGATGGGTGGGTGCTATGTGTACCTAAAAGAGAAGAAAAATAAAAACAGTAAAAGAGAAAAACTCCATCATTTTATTTCTCAAAATTGTCAGACCATAGATTTATGACTCAGTTTTCCTCTGTGCCTGAAAAATACTGAAAGGTGTGTAACTCGATTGTTGACCACATGATTCAAGTTCATTCTTTGGCACAAGCAGCTTATTTTATGCTCATGAAAAAGGTGTGGCCTCAATCTTCCATAATGTATATTAAAATGATTTGAACATAATAGGTGTTAAGTTAATGCTTTACAATTAAGAGATGATAAATACGGCCTTGAATGGCTCCACTTCTAAAGAGGTGTGGATGGGCTGGTCACTCACATCCCCAAAAGCTTACTGCTGTTGATTTTTTAATGCTGAAATTTGTAATTCTTGGTTTTCCAGCAGGAATGTGGCTAAAACAGTGATAATATGAAACCAAATATGCAGGGCAAGATACATGATCTCAACGTAAACTGCCAGGAGTGTATTTCCTTGTTACTTTGGTCTGAATCCATTGCTTTATTTGCCAGAATTATTTTTAGTTATTCTTTGTTATTCTCGGCCTGACTCCAAGAATCAGTTTTTTATGTGAAAGGAGAAATGTAGCACAACTTATTAGCACGATCTCTGCCCTTTAAAAATTGTTACTATTTATATAGTCTGTGAGAATGGGGGGAAGTGATAAGTCCTCTTCTAACAAGGAAAACATCTGACATCATGAAACCAAATACTTAGTTTTGAGCCCTTAAACAAGTTTCACCAAATGAAAGGATAGATTCCTAGGAAATACTATTTAAAATCACGTGTGGATTAAAATCACATGCACAGTGGTGCAAACTGGGATTTTAATTTTCATTATCGCATTCATTATATGATTTAAATGAGATTACAGCATAAAATACACCATACTTTGTGATTAAACAACAATATTTAAATACCCCGTACGTCTTTTAGGTTATTCTTTTGTAAAATTGCAACTTATTCATTTCAACATGCATTATGCATTGAGTTTTAAAGCTATATAAAGCTTGTATAAATATGTGATTTTCCTCTAAGAACATCTAGAAGTAAAAGGGATTAGAAACCTTTTGACTGGATTGAAAGTAGTGTAGGTGGCGGGGCAGAGGAAAGCCACCAGGGGCAACCAAACGGAGGGAGCTTGTCCTTTGGAATTTTCCTGACAGTCTGGCTCTGCAGAGCAGGTCCCCAGGGAGATTTTTACAGATATCTCAAAGGTACCTTGCACTTCTACTTTGAAACAAAAATTTTCGCTCTCTGTACCTGAGGCCTACGTCAAGCTGTCCGTGAATGTCAGCATGTATACCTGGTTAAAATTAAGTGTATTTTCTTAGAATTAAAATGTTTATAACTGAGTTTTTTTGTTGTTTAAGCAAACTCAGTGTTTGAAAGCCTTTGACAGCACAGTAGTTCTGCTTTTCATTTACTTTCCTCTTAAAGTGCACTTTTTTCCCCATGTGCTGCGCATCCTCTGACTGATGCAACTGACTTCGGGTTATCCTAACTTGCTTGTAGGATTATATGAAATTCAGTCATCAGGCTGGCCTTGGAAGAAAGAGGGCTAATTTGTCTTGTTTTAAGTGTAGGTCCATTCTGTGTTGGGCTGGGTTACGATGGGTTCGACTGTAACTGCTGGGCAACATTTATTAACAGTTCCTGGTGTTGGTGAACAATTAAAATATACGGTCTTTCACTCCAAACAGTTTATTTTTTTTCCCTCCAGAATCCAAGTAGATAGAGGGATAAAAAGAGAAGAGAAAAGAGAGAACACACTTAAATGTAAGAAAGAAAATGAGGAACATATTTAAGCATAAGTGTATGAAGCTCATGTGCATTAAGAATATTCTTAAATATGAGAAAGGAGAATCAGCTTATTCAGGTCACTTTTGATGACTGATCATTTTAATTTGGTTTTGGAATTTCAGTTATTTTGTTCTAAAGTTGGTGGCCATTGTTCTTTCTAAGGACTTAATACTTATGGAAAATTTGAAAATTAAAAACTTAATACTTAAGGAACATTTGAAAGTTAAATTGGAAAATAAGAAGTCGTCAATAGGCTCAGAGATGATGGAGGAAGAACATGGTTTTAAGAAGAAATTGCATGTGTATGTGACGGCCCTCACTAGCTTAGTGACCTCCCCCAGGTCACCCTCACTCGGAACCCCTTGGCCCCGTACCCAGGCCCTCTGTTCACCAGGCCCAGTTTGCAGTGTCCTGCTGTCTGGTGCCGTTTCCCAATGGGAACTGGGCCCGTGATGTGCTCTCTGGGCGGCACCCCGATGGCCTCGGGTCACACTGCCCCTTCACCTGCATCTCCAGCCTCCCACTCTCACTGGCACAGAACCACACACCTAAGGTACTATTTATTGTGCTGTTTTTCTCTTTACTCTCCTCTTAAAATGTGCTTTTTTTCCCACCCATATCCTGCTCATCCCTTGACAGATATAATTGATTTCAATTTATCCTAATAGTTTTTAGGACTGCACTGAAATTCAGTTATCAGGCTGGCATTGAAAGAAAGAGGTCTCCTAGGTAGAGTACGTCAGTGCAGTTTATGTGTATTTCCAAGATAATTATCTGCCTCGTTTTATGTGTAGATCCATTCCGTGCTGGGCTGGGTTATGACAGGATCGATTGTAACTACTGGGCAATGTTTATTAACGGTTTCTAGTGCCAGCGAACAATTAAAATATAAGGTCTTTCACGTCAAATAACTTATTAACTATTCTTCGTGGAAAGTAATAAGACAAGGAAAGAGAAAACAAAGAAAATGAAAACCGCCCGCAATTCCAAACTCAGAAATAACCTCTGCTGGTGCTCACATGTGCAGACTCGCATGGTCTACATACATGCTTCCATACGCACGTGTGCATGTGTTCGTATGCTTTTATATTCTGATGGGGGAGGAAACACAGCCTGCTGGCATTTACATGTATACACTCATGTCATTGATACACATGGTTCCATAAGCAATGTGTGTGTTTGTGTGTGTGATGTTTGTATGATTTTAATTCTGATGGAGGAAACACAGCTTGTCCAAGTTTGTGTCTCAGCTAACACTCAATACAGTGGCATGGCCTTCTGGAATCTTCTCCATAGATAGCTGTTCAGTTCAGTTCAGTTCAGTCGCTCAGTCATGTCCAACTCTTTGCGACCCCATGAATTGCAGCACGCCAGGCCTCCCTGTCCATCACCAAATCCCGGAATTTACTCAAACTCATGTCCATCGAGTCGGTGATGCCATCCAGCCATCTCATCCTCTGTCGTCCCCTTCTCCTCTTGCACCCTATCCCTCCCAGCATCAGGGTCTTTTCCAATGAGTCAGTTCTTCACATCAGGTGGCCAAAGTACTGGAGTTTCAGCCTCAGCATCAGTCCTGCCAATGAACACCCAGGTCTGATCTCCTTTAGGATGGACTGGTTGGATCTCCTTGCAGTCCAAGGGACTCTCAAGAGTCTTCTCCAACACCACAGTTCAAAAGCATCAGTTTTTTGGCACTCAGCTTTCTTCACAGTCCAACTCTCACATCCATACATGACCACTGGAAAAACCATAGCCTTGACTAGACGGACCTTTGTTGGCAAAGTAATGTCTCTGCTTTCTAATATGCTCTCTAGGTTGGTCATAATTTTCCACCCTGCTTATTTAACTTATATGCAGAGTACATCATGAGAAACGCTGGGCTGGAAGAAGCACAAGCTGGAATCAAGATTGCTGGGAGAAATATCAATAACCTCAGATATGCAGATGACAGCACCCTTATGGCAGAAAGTGAAGAGAACTAAAAAGCCTCTTGATGAAAGTGAAAGAGGAGAGTGAAAAAGTTGGCTTAAAGCTCAACATTCAGAAAACTAAGATCATGGCATCTGGTCCCATCACTTCATGGGAAATAGATGGGGAAACAGTAGAAACAGTGTCAGACTTTATTTTGGGGGGCTCCAAAATGGTGATTGCAGCCATGAAATTAAGAGACGCTTACTCCTTAGAAGGAAAGTTATGGCCAACCTAGATAGACAGCTGTTACATAATGCAAAAAAAAAAAACCAGACTTAAAGTCTTCTAATTTTTTTTAACACAGTGACTTTTTAATTGTCTGGAAATAGAAAGTACAGTTATTTTGTGCATGCCATGTGAAGTCATTGGATAGACCAGCATTCTCAGGAAATATGCGCAGTTTTTGACTAAGTAAGAGGCTTCTCTCATGACTCAAGCAGTAAAGATCCCTTGTAATAGAGGAGACACAAGAGATGAGAGTTCAATTCCTGGGTCAGGAAGATCCCCTGGAAGAGGAAATGGCAACCCACTCCAGTATTCTTGCCTCTTGCCATGGGACGTTCCATGGAGAGAGGAGCCCTGCGGGCTACGGTCCATGGGGTTGCAGAGTCAGATGCGACTGAGCATGCAAGCTCATCACATGTCTAAATAAACTACCTGCCTTTGCAATCATCCCCTCGTGGCTGGGTTAGCTTTGCATCTCTGCCCGAGACGAAGATATGCCTTTTATCTGCATGAAGAATTGAAAGTTTCATTTCTTAAAATACTCATCACAAGTGAACCGTCTAGCATATTTTTGCACATGCTGCTATGACTGAGAACAACAGTTTAGAACATTATCTTTGTATTAATTTCCTAACCCGCTCTCAAGCCCGATCAGTAACAGTTCACTCAGCAACTGGATGAAGACGAGAAGGTGCCTTCGCTATGAAAACATGCACACAGGGTGTTGCCGGGCCTCATGAGGACCCTGGCGGTGCTTTTATAACTCACCATGAAGGGAGACTCATCTTCAGCAGAACCGTCACCGGCACAGCTGCCCCACGTGTCCCCTCTGACTTTTCCTGCTGGTGCCGTGGCCAAGGCAGCTCAGTAGGCAGGAGGGACTTGGTCCGTCCCCACCAGAGCGCGGACGGAGAGCGGCCCGCACGGCTGTCTTAGGGACAGACGGGATGCTCGAAACAGGTTTGAGATAACTGGAGGTGAGCTTTCCGGTTTTCTCAAGCCGGGAGCGAACTTCGAGGGAAACTGGGTGTGTGAGGCTGGCTTGAGCATGGCCAGGGCCTCCGGGCAAGAGGCTGGCTCCCGAAAATGAGAGCGCGCTTCCTGCTCGTTAGGGAGAAAGGCACCCCCCCCCACCTGCCCGCGCTCGGCCTTTCGCTTCCAGACCACTGTCCCTGTGTCCAGCTCCCTCTCCGCCTCCCGTGGGAGCGCTTGCCTGGAAAATGAAACCACAGAATCTCAAGTCTTGTCTGAGTTTATGCGGCCGGCAGTTCTATTTCCTTCAACCACATACATATTTTATGTAGACTCGAAGAGGAAGAAAATGGTTTTAAAGTTGGTTTGGTTTACTCACACAATTCCAAGAATGATAGCTTTTCCACCACAAGGTGGAAGGGGGCCGTGTGACTCTTTATGCAGATGTCAAAGCAAGCGTGTCTGTTTAGTGGGGACTCAGGTGCCAACAGGGGAAGGAAATGGAAACCCACTCCAGGAGTCTTGCCTGGAGAATCCCGTGGACAGAGGAGCCCGGTGGGCTGCTGTCCATGGGGTCGCACAGACTCGGACACGACTGAAGCAGCTTGGCATGCATTGGAGAAGGAAATGGCAACCCAGTCCAGTGCTCTTGCCTGGAGAATCTCAGGGACGGAGGAGCCGGGTGGGCTGCCGCCTACGGGGACGCACAGAGTCGGACACGACTGACGCGCCTTAGCAGCAGCGACAGCATTTCCAGAATCTGTCGTGGATTTACAGGGTAATGTTGGTGCTTCTGGGTTAGAGCTTTTCTTCAGTGAAAGTGGGGCTATTAAGGGACTGAAAATACACTTCATTAATTTTCACTGAAAGTCGCAGGAGCAGAGTCTGGGAGGAGGTGGGGGCTGCCACAGACGACGGTGCCCCTGCTGCTCCGGGTCTGCCTCGGGAGGCAGCGGGGCTGCCAGGGGCCGTCTGGAGGCCCGGCCGCCTCTCCTCCAGTCTCCAGGGACGGGCCGCAAGAGGACCTTGGTCAACAAACCCCGTGCCCCCGAACGTAGCCCTTCCTGGAGGCCCATTGATGCCGCTGTTTATTCACTGAAGCTCCTGAGGCGTGGCGAGCATGAGAACACAGTCTTCAACGTGGAAACTTTCATTTTCATCTCATTAGGAGGGCATGGGTCGAATACTAATGAGCAAATGGAAGTGAAATGAAATGGCTTCTCCTGGTGGTCCAAGGAAGCCGGTTCCTCTTTGGCCGCCTCCCTCGCTAAAGCACGGATTTCGGGACGTGGGCTTAGCCAGGACCCTGCGTTAGTGGCTGGGTTAAACGACTGCGTGCGAGGATGGGCGCTGTGCCTTGCCCCGCGACCTCACTTAGGCGACCTCGCGGCTGTGAAGGGTCAGCAGTGCCGTGTGCCCGTCGTGAAGCCGGCCATCTAAACCCCAAACGACTGCGCGCAGTTCTGCAAATAGATCGCCGTTCTCTCCAAAGTGGAATCAGATGGTTTCGGAGGTCGTTGGAAGTCAGCGCGGTGGTAAGTCCCGTGCCTGAGCGTGTGTTCGCGGCCCCAGACGGGCATCCCGCGGCGTCGGGGGGGCGTCCGACGGCCGGCTGGGTGCCGCGGGGTCCCCGAGGCTGCGGCCGGGAAGGCGCCCCGCCCAAGCCCCGGGCGCGGTCAGAGGCCGCACTCGGCAGGGCAGCGCCGGAGCGGGCGAGGGGCCCTCCCAGCGGGCCAGCGCGGTGCCCTCTGCCGGGCCTTCCCGGGCCGCCTCCGTCCCCCTGCCAGCGTCGTGTGGGGCTTAAGAGACAGCAAAGATCACACGCTCCCTCCCCGTTAGTGAACAGGAGTTTAGGGCCCAGGAGCTCTGTTTACTGTTTCAGGTGACGGAGCTAACTTCTGGGCGGCCGGGCGGCCGGGCGCCTGCTTGCTTCCGCGGGGCGAGCGCTGCGGTTCTGCGGGACAGGCCGGACCTGGAGCGCCCCGCACGCAGCCACGTCGATGTCTTCGCAAAGGTGATACATGCGGCCCGTCTGTCAGACATACACCCAACAAGGACCGGTGTTTATCCAATGCCTGCAGACGCGCGGGTCCGAGGCCCCTTGAGGCCGACGTGGGAAGGCCCGCTCGCCCTCTTCACACAGAAATCGCTTAATGACAGTTAATATCGCCCTGTAATCTTGGCAGCTCCCACTTAATTGCAACGTTCTGAAGTCTGTCTGCACCCCTTGGAGGACGGCGGATCCCTGGTCTTAGGCGCCGTTCAGGTGGTCCCGGCTCCCAGGGAGACGGGGGTCGCCTGCCCAGAGCTCCCGGGAAAGGGCACCGCCTGGCACTCAGGGCAGCTGCTCCTTCGCTCCCCCGGGGAAGACCACCTCTGGGGAGGGCCTGGGCATGGACGTGGGCTGCGTCAGAAAGGAAAAGACTGTTTTTTTTAAACCCAAAACCTCAGCTTTAAAAAAAAAAATACACAGTTCAGTATGGACTTGTCTGGAAATGCCAATAAAAGAGTTGAAACACTTTTTCGTGTGAGAGAGAGCCGTGTGGTAAGCAGCGGACTGGCCTGTGTGGGGGTGGCGGCATTTCGTGCATTTTCTTTAACCAGAAAAGTTTGTCTCAGAGAGGTCCTTCTCTGGGCCGGCCTCACCTCTGACCCCAGGAGGGCGGTGCCCTGTTCTGCGCTCCCAGCTCATCTAGACTGGATTTCCCTACTGGGCTCCTTAAATAAACCCCCGAACAAACACTGCTGGCGTCATCATCTCTGCTTTGATGACACAGAAGCAGACTTGAGGCCCATAATTGCAAAAAACACATGCATAAGTGTCGAACTGAGCTTTTCCAACCCAATCTGTAAAACCACCTATGGATGAAGAGAGCCGCTAGTCACTGAGCTTTTCTCAAAATTTCATAGGCCGGTTTCATGTTGATAGGTGTGTATGTTAAGTCGATTCAGCCGTGTCTGACTCTTCGCGACCCCGTGGTCTGTAGCCCACCGGGCTCCTCTGTCCGTGGGATTCTCCGGGCATTACTGCCGTGCGTTGCCGTGCCCTCCTCCGGGGCATCTTCCCGACCCAGGGATCAAACCTGCGTCTCTTACATCTCCTGCATTAGCAGGTGGATATTTTACCATTAGCGCCACCTGGGAAGCCCTGATATTTATATGCAATAATTCATTTCTCAATGTGATGAAAATACACTGCAGTGTGGGCCTACAAATCCTTGTGAAGAATATCAAAGTATTTGGGTGAATTTAATGAGATTTGGCCTCTGAGAGTCACTGGACACTGTAAATCAGACGACAAGCAAGTACAGATTTTGAGTACAAGTGTGAAGGCTTGATGTCTAGGGTTATGACAGAAGCCTTAAAGTGTTAAATATTTTATTTGCTCTTTGAAGCAAAACAGTATGTAATTTTTTTAAAAGTGTGAATGTATTTTTCTCAGAAGACATATGGCTTAGGGGGTCCGTTGGTTTGGGAGTTGTCTTAATTAAAATTATTTAATAAATAATTTATTGCCATAAATTTCCAATTCTTTGCCTTTGTTTACTTTCGTAGGGTTTCTGGATGAATCATTTCTGTTCAAGTCTTTCCCTGGATTGAGCATGGCTTTCACACACATAAAGTGACATTTACTCTCATCCACACTCACTAGGTGTTTGCCTTATGTAACCTGCCTTTCCACAGGAACCACCTTTCCATTCTGCTGTGTTGGAAACCATGCAGGCGAGTCAGGAGGGGCCGGCGGGCTGTCTTAACTCTTGGACAACATCTCGAGTCAAGACTGTCTCTTTCAGTAGTGTTTCCCCCAGCATCCTCTGTGTTAGGTGGCAAGTGGTACAGAGTTGAGAGTGTCTCTCAACGTTCCCATTTTTTTTTCCTCCATTTTTTTATTGCAAAATTGAAACCAGACCCAAGTGGTATCTCACCCCTGAAATTCTTCAGGTAGGTGAGCAGCTATCTATCAGTTCTCAAAGGATGAATACACAAGTAATTGATTAAAGGCACTACTATCTACTCTACCTCTCAGGACCCACAGAGGAACAAAGGGTCTACCTGTGAAGCCTGTCCCGGGGTGGTGGGGGGGGGGGTGGGCACTAATTACCGCTGTCCTAGGGGCTTGTTTGTGTATTTTTTCTTTTTGTCTTAGAGTCGACTGCCTGGACTTCAAAGGATGCTTTAAAACTGAATCTCTTCTCCATAGCGAAAGCCAGTGTTAAAAGACTGGGATTATAATAAAAGTTCTACAGCTAAACACCCAAGCTATTCTTTGCACAAACTTCACAACAGTTAATGATGTATGTAAAGCTATCAACGTTTTCAAGACAGCCTTCTTTTAGAGTTTAGCATAAGAAGTCCACACACATTATTTAAAGACTATTACGGCACTTTTTTTATTTCCTCACCCTAAAAGCCTCCAGAGGCCCAGGTTTCCCCATCCCAACAGTGTTGCTTCTGAAACTCGGTGTCACGTTGACTAAAGTCCACCATCCACATGGAGCTGTGTGGTTATTGATTGGCCTTTTGTCAAAACCCACACATTGGCTCCATACGCAGCCCCTGAATCAGATGAAACTGTTTTATTAATTTCTGGAGGCATCTTGTAGGAGTGACGCTTTTAAACTCTCTGGTTCATACGTGGGTACATAGATTAAAATGAAGGATGAAGATGTTTGGTGATTTATGTATAACTTGTCTGGCCAGACACTAGCTAGTGGTCTTGTCACCATTCCCGATGGCTCCTAAGTGTAAGCACCTTCATTCTAACTAGTCTGGTGCCCTTGCCTCCATCTTTATGCTTCGTTAAGAGCCACTTTCTATTTTTTATGGCTCCTCATTGTTTTCTAGGGTTTCCAGGCAGTGCCAGTGGCAAAGAATCCCCCTCCCATTGCAGGAAGCATAATGAGACGCAGGTTTGATCCCTGGGTGGAAAAGATCCCCTAGAGGAGGGCATGGCAGCCCACTCTAGTACTGTTGCCTGGAGAATCCCATGGAGGAGGAGCCTCCCAGGGTCGCAAAGAGTCGGACACGACCGAGACGACAGTACACACACACGCCTTGCTCTCTAAGACACTCCTTTGGCTGGTTTTGCTAATCGGGTCCTGTCTCTTGTACAATATTGCATAGCTGTCCTCTGCGATTATCTTGTACATCAGCTGGTGCATATTTTACCCGACATAAGGGCTTCAGAGCTTTATTTTCTGTTTTGTTTTGTTCTGCTGTGTGTGTGTGTGTGTGTGTGTGTGTGTGTGTGTGTGTGTGTGCACGTGCATACATCACCAAGGCCCTGCCTCTGATGTTCTCAGCGGCTTTTGTTCATTATTTGGTGTTGGGTCCACTGTATTTCCTTAACGATGAATCTGAAGAATACCCTGCTCTGAACGGTGATTTCCTCCCCAACACTTATTTTCTTAAGAAAGTAGGGGGACGGTCAGGAAGTTGAGAGTCAAGTGTTGTCCCCGCGCTCGGCCATTGTCTCTCTGGAGAGCGGATCATTTGCGATTCTGCCTTGCTCAGCTCATCTCACCGGGCTCGCACTCCACCGGCCACACAAAAGGCTGCTTTGCTCAATCTCGAGCTTGGGTGCTCGCGGAGACAACCACTCTCAGCTGCTCCTCGTCCCCAGTAATTAGCCTGTGATGGCTGCTGCCTCTTGTGGCTCTGCCTGTGAGAGACATTTGACACAACAGACATCAGAGGGATTTTTCAGGAGGCTCTCGTGGCGTGCGAATGGCTCTTAATTAACCACTTAGGTCCCCTCCTTCACTCCCCTGCGTGGCACTTTCCAAATGCTAGGGGTTGCACTGCGGATCTAAACTCCGGGGGAAGCGTGCTATCAAAAGATCTTGTAAATGAAGGCTTGTGTAAATTATTTTTAATGATTCCCTCCTGGCACATCATTATGTTTGTCGCTACACACAGGCACTTCAGAGATGGCTCGCCTTCCGAGAGGTCAGCTGCAGGACCACCGTAACTAGCTGCAGTCAGGAAATGGCTTATTAATTAGTGCCGTGGTTTTACATTGCTAAGAGCTCTGATGTATGGAGCTAGAATTGTAATTGTGTAGGCTCGAAATAATAAGCCATCTCCGGGCTCCTTATGCAAATTGGCATATTATAAAATCATTACCTATCTAAACACCGAGTTTTAATAAGAATTACAATGATGAATTTTATGATAATTGACACTCAAATTTTAATCTCTTGGATTTTTATCATTTTGGTGGTTAAAGTGTGTTTTTAATTAAATGTAGCTTAAAATGCAAAGGATTGTGTAACGATTCTGTTCCGTTCTTCTAGTTCAAATTAGGTTATTCTCTTTGGTCATAGGAAGGAGGCCTTCTTAGTAATAGGTATGTGACAGTATGTAATATTTGTACAGAAAGATGTTTAATCATCACTTTATGAGTTTGATATTGATGACCATATAGTGTCAACCATGAGAAACGAAACCCTAAATGGGGTTGGAAGAGGTTCTCGTCATAGGAATGACGTACAATGAACAAGTAAAACTGGGGAAAAATATTACACAAGAGCTCATAGATTTGGGATGGGGATTGAATTTTCAAATAACTACACTTTCAGAAGCAAAATATTTCCTAAAACCTACGCAATGCAATTTAGTTTTAATATATTGATTTAAAATCACCAATATTATGATTTATGAATGACATCATATAATAAACTATTGTATATATAATGTAATAAAATATTGCTGTTGTTTGCAAATTAAACCCGAATGGCAAAAGGAGAAAAGTTTTTCTTTTATTTGATGAGGAATAAGTCATTGCTTGTTATCAGTGTTACCTGGGAAGTATACCTCATTGAAATAATTAGACATCAGAATTCCCATCCATGATCTGACTACAATTCACATGCTGTCTTCTTGAAGAATACACTGTGAGCATGGAGGAAGTATTTTTTGTCTTTACGACACTGATCTCATAGAAAACCTGGCATGTGAACTAACGTAAGCTTGAGTGACTTGAAAATTACTGGATTTAGAAAACAAAATCAAGTAAACCAGTTTTTAGAAAAACAATGTTACATCATTTTGGAAGTAAGAGACACACAGCCGGATCCTAATGACTTAATGGATCCTTTGCAGATTAAGTAAAAATATTTAAGTAGCCACTTTCCTATTAATCCCGTGGGGAGATCTGAAAGATCTGTGTGGAAGTGGGAAGTGTTCCAGTCCTGCCTCCAGCCTCCTGGAAGCCAGGCAGTGTGGGAGGTCCTTGAACCCAGGCCAGGTGAGGTTGGGGGGCCCTGGAGCCCCTCTTGGTGAATGAGGGCATCGCCCACAGAGGCTCCGCTGGTGGCCGGAATGAAGGACAGGCGCTTCCCCAGCACAGCATGGGCTGGGCTTTCTCCTTTGCTTCCCCTGAGGCCTGGTCTCCTTGGTACCCCTTCTTCACACAGATGCTTCTCGGGGCGGGTCCACACCCAGAACTGCCTTGGGCCCCTCCCCGCGGGCCACCTTGGCACCTGACCAGTTCAGCTGCTCAGTGGCTGGGCTACACTGGCACCAGCCCAGGCAAAACGTCTATGAAGAAGCTTCAAGTCAGAAATTTTAGATGAAAGATGCTTGCTCCTTGGAAGGAAAGCTATGGCAAACTGAAAGTGAAAGTCAGTGTTAGTCGCTCAGTCCTGTCCGACTCTTCACCATTCCATGGACCGGAGCCCGCCAGGCTCCGCAGTCTATGGAATTCTCCAGGCAAGAATGCTGGAGTGTGTTGACGTTCTCTTCTCCAGGGGATCTTCCCAACACCAGGATCCAAACAGGGTCTCTTGCATTGCATGCAGGCTCTTTTCCATCTGAGCCACCAGTGAAGCCCTATGACAAACCTAGACAGCATGTTAAAAAGCAGAGACATCACTTTGCCAACAAAGTTTCATATAGTCAAAGTTATGGCCTTTCAGTAGTCATGTACAGATGTAAGAGTTGGACCATATAAAAGGCTGAGTACCAAAGAATTGATGCTTTCAAAGTGTAGTGCTGGACAAGACTCTTGAGAGTCCCTTGGACTGCAAGGAGATCAAACCAATCAATCCTAAAGGCAATCAACCCTGAATATTCAGTGGAAGGACTGATGCTGAAGCTCCAATCCTTTGGTCACCTGATGGGAAGCTGATTCACTGGAAAAGAGCCTGATGCTGGGAAAAACTGATGGCAAGAGGAGAAGGGGGCAGCAAAGGATGAGATGCTTAGATGGCATCACTGACTCAATGGACATGAGTTTGAGCAAATGCCAGGAGATAGTGAAGGTCAGGGAAGCCTGAGGTGCTGCAGTCCATGGGGTTGCAAAGAGTCAGACACAACTTAGTGACAGAACAGCAACAAGATAAATTTTAATTGCAAACAGAAGAACCGCAGCCCTCCCCACCTTCTCCCCTCAGCCCCTTTGGTCCGTGTGGCATGTGCCCATCTCAGGATGGTGGTTTGGGGCACGCGTTTCGGCAGATGAGTTTTCCAGCTCCTCCTCCAGACCTGCACCAGGTGTAGAGACCCCCTGACCCAAGCATCAGACAACCACTCCGCTCTTTCATGCGTCCTGACCTGATCACTCCCTGCCCTGCGCTTTGCAGTTCACCTCCTAGAGGCGTCCACAGCAGAGGGCTTCTCACAAGCCCGCCACTCCCACCTGCACAGGTTTAACTTCTTCATTGACTAGAACTGGCTTACGGCAGGAAGTGCTTTCTGTACTGTGTATCCCCAGACACCAGAGACAGACAGTGTCTGTGAGGGCTAGGATGGTCCCAAGCAACAGAATCAATAGGAGAAAAGTGTACACAAATCTATGTGTATATAATACAAGATGTATTTATGTGTATATCATATAAGCTTACTAATATGAGAAATAATAATAAGTAACAGTGCTAATGAGAAATGAGTACACAAATAGATACAGATATATAGATATAGATAGGCTTCCCAATAGATATATAGGTATAGATATAGATAGGCTTCCCAGGTGGTATTAGTGATCCAGAACCCATCTGCCAGTGTAGTAGACATAAGAAACATGGGTTTGATCCCGGGGTTGGGAAGATCCCCTGGAGGAGGGCATGGCAACCACTCCAGTATTCTCATCTGGAGAATCCCACGGACAGAGGAGCCTGGCAGGTTACAGTCCATAGAATCACAAAGAGTTGGACGTGACTGAAATGACTTAGCAAAAGCATATAGATATAGATGTGGATACAGATTTATAGATCTTGTATGCCATGTTACCTTACTTATTACGAGGAGTTGGCACACACAGTAACAAATGGTCCCCCAATCTGACACTCGGGTGGAGACCCAGGATCGCTGGCGCCGTGGCCCTCCGAGTCTAGGCTGGGAGACGGACGCCCTGATGTCCCGGCTCTAAGTCAGCAGGAGACAGGAGTGAGCTCCTGCTTCCTCTGTCTTTTGTTCTCTTTGGCCCCAGTGGACAGGAAGGCACTGTGCACACTGCGGAAGCCGTCAGGTTTGCTGGGTCCATTTATTCAAATGCCAATCTTATATGGAAACAACCCCAGACACCCCAGAATAACTCTCAGCCAGATACCTAGGGCCCCGGAGGCTCACACGTGGGCTTATCTTATCCTGGACGTCTCCCTGGCCCTCACCTTCATCCACACTCACCTGGGTGATGGCCCAGGCCTCCTGACCCATGACCTCCTGGGGCGTGCCTTCTGCAGGCAGGTGACCAACATGTTGGGTGCAGTTACTTGCTGAAACAGTTTCCATGAAGCCTGGCTGCCGTGATGGGTGGTCTCCTGGAGGCCACACCCTCCCCTCCCCGAGTCCTGTGGTCCCCAACCTGGCTCACGGCGTTCCAGTGATGCCGCTTGCTGCTTCCGTTTCCCCTGCTGGGAGGCTGGGTCCTCATGCCCACCTCCTCGGTCCTCAGCGGCAGCTCCGATGCTCAGAGAGGCAGAAGCTACTGACACAGTCATCACCGTGGCCTCGCTTCTCAGCTCAACAGGTGGGTCAGGGTTTATCATGTGATGACAAATGACTGAACGATTTGTGAGTTTGTTATTTTTAGTCCCAGAGTTGATTTTTTAAAAGAAGGCCCTAAAAGAGATAGCTCCAGCTGGCTGGTGTGGTGAGGAGGACAGGGGGAAAGCACTCGGTCTGCTCAGCTCGGGGTCTCGTGGCCAGCATCTCAGATGCCCCAGGCAGAGCCCTCTCCTCTCTGAGCCCCCAGGCGTGAGGCAGGGGCCACGGGAGGGTCCGTCCAGGCAGCGCTCATGTGGTGACAGGCACATGCCTTGTGACTCGGGGCTCCCCCGGCATCTGTGGGCCCAGAACTGAGGTGAGGCTCGCCTGGAGCCGTACCTGTGTGCATGTCGGGGTCACGGCGGGCCTGTCCCCCACGGGGTCTCCTCCTCCCGACCACAGCTCGGGACTGTCCAATAAGGTGGCTGATGGATCCCCGGACCCTCCAGCCAGTCCCCTGCCTTTCCACATCTGCTCCATCCGACCCGTCGCCTGGCCCCAACCCTCTGACCCAGGAGGTGGTCTCTGGGGGTAAGGGAGCCCGATGTTGGTTTGCTGCCTCCCAGGGGCACGTGTGCCTGGAAGGATCTCTTCTGAGAGGCCTGGGGCCCAGGGGCCCAGGGGCCCAGCGGGCCTCTAAAGCCTCCTTGGTCTCCATGAGTGGGGATCCTGAGGCCATGTGAAGACAGCTCCCCATGTTCTGCCTCTTGCCTCTTCAGGCATCACCCGGGGTCTCTGCTTTCTCTAAGACCCTCCCTGAGTACCCACGGCCAACCTCCAACATTACCTTCACCTGGTCACAAACGGTCCCTGCTCCACCTCCACCCAGGGTCCCCTTGCTGTCCCTGCCGGCAGGGAAGTCACAGGGGTCCCCGTCCACTGAGGGGCAGGCTTCTCGGCACCCCGTCCATGGGTGCAGCCTCCTGCGGAATCCATGGTGGTCCACCCCGCTGTCCACTCTTCCCGAAACAGGAGACACCACGTCCTCCCCAGCCGGCACCTCTGTCACCTGGGAGCCAAAGCCGTGTCCCCTCGACCCCTGCCTCTTGGCCTGCCCGCCCCTGAGGACAGCCCCTTTTCCTCCCATGATGCTCAGACGGGGTGGCAAGCTGGGCCGCGGGCAGAAGGCCAAGGGCAGAGGCCCCCAGCCCTGCTGTGGGGTCCCTGCAGACGCCGATCCACTGAGCCCCGCTAGCTCGGCAGCAGAGGAAGACAGACGGGTCCCGGAAACAGCTCTGGGAACCAGGGGTGAGGTCTCACGTCTGCCGCCATCCAGCACTGGGGTCCTGCCCGTCACCCCCTAAGGAGCCACGCATCATGAACCGCATCCTCTCCAGCATCTGAGCAGGTTCCGTTCTGAGCAGCAGAGGGGAAAGTCCCGCGGGTCAAGCACCGCGCCTTCACAAGAGCAGAGCAGGTGACCAAAGGGGTCCCTTTTCACTTTCTCACCAACAGAGCAGGCGGTCCTGGGAACGTGTGTGGAGCTTCCTGGAGCCGAACTTCTCAGGCGTTAGGATGCTCCACTTGCTCACCGTGCCGCCCTCCCAAACACTCCTTTCCAGGCTCCCTTGGTTCTGGGGCCAGGGTGGTGGTGGTGGTTTAGTTGCTAAGTTGTGTCCAGCTCTTGCCATCCCATGGTCTGTAGCCTGCCGGGCTCCTCTGTCCATGGGATTCTTCAGGCAAGAATACTGGAGTGGGTTGCCATTTCCTTCTCCAGGGGATCTTCCCCACCCAGGGATCGAACCCAGTCTCCCGCATTACAGGCAGATTCTTTACCGACTGAGCTACGAGGGGGTGAGGGGAGCCCTAGAGGAAACCATGGTCTGCCCCCACCCCATCACCCCCCCGGAGAACCTCAGGAGGCTGCGATCTCGGCCAGAGGACATCAGAGGCCCCACTGGAAGGAAGCTGGTGAGCAGGACTCCAGTCTGCACAAAGCTTCCTCGGGCCTTATCTTCCAAGCTGCTCTGCTCAGCAGGAGCAACGAAAGGACGCTGACACAGGCAGACTCCGGCCAGCGGCCTAGGAGACGAGGTGCACCCTGCGCGCCTCGGGAGTAAGCGGCTACGCACGCCCGGGACCACAGCATCACTGCCCGCTCAGCCACGAAACAGTGGGCACCCAGCACTGCGTTCAGGAGCAAACCTCTACCCCTAATTCCTCTTCAGTGGTGAGCCCCAAAATTGAGGTTTATGTAAAGTGTTGTGTGCTGTGCTTGATTAAGTCTGAGGTTTAATCTCTGTTCAAAGAGGAAAACTCCAGTTGTGCCATGCTGTAGATTATGGGATCCGTGGTCCAAATAAAATGTGTTGACTAATCAGAACAAATTACGAAGATGACGAGCATAGAACTTCATTTTATAAAAACTGGACAAACAAGAAAAGAGGCTTGGCTTCTATGAAAATTTTTCCAAATATTTGTATCACTTATGGAATATAAATTGATAAAAAAAGGTTAATTTTATGTATTGTTTAATTTATGCATCAGATGACTGACCTGGCTTTCGGGATGTGTCAGGGCAGGTCACTGAAAGCATGAAGACAAAAAGTAAGGATTCCTGGTTTTCAGGGCTGTGTTCTCTATCATGTGGCAACCTTTAAGTATACACACTTTTTTTGCCTGTCCTTATTTTAAATGTCAATATTATTATTTTTACCTGCCTATGTGATTGTTTAGTTTTAAATGTGAATACTATTATTTTTTGCCTGTCTATGTGATTGAAGGCAGGAAGAGAAGGGAATGACAGAGGATGAGATGGTTGGATGGCATCAAGGACTCAATGGAGATGAGTCTGAATAAGTTCCAGGAGTTGGTGATGGACAGGGAGGCCTGATGTGCTGTAGTCCATGGGGTTACAAAGAGTCGGACATGACTGAGCGAATGAACTGAACTGACCCAGAGCAGCCCTCAGCCTGACAACGATGAAGGGGAGGAGGCTCCCCTGTGAAACACACAAACACACACACACGTGCATGCTCTCATCCTTAGGTGCCCCCTACTCCATCATCCACTGGGGCGAGCTGAGCCTGCCAGGGATGGCGGGCGAAGGCCCTGCAGGACCCAACTGCACACGTGGCCTGAGCGGGGGCTGGGTCCCCAGGGGCCTCACCAACCATGGCAGAATGTGAACTTGGGTGGGGGAGGATTTTTGCCTGAATACAGGCTTTTGTCTCACAAAGTGGTGTTGAACACCCTGACAAAGACCCCTAAGAGACAGCACTCATGTGCTGCCATATGGGTGGTGAAGGCTCAGGAAGGTGATCACCGGGCTACGTGGAGTGGAAACGCCCGCCTCGGGGCAGATGGTGAAATGGGGGCGGGGGGTGGGGGGTCAAAGGCCCTGGAGCAGGGGTGGAGCGGGACACTGAGGTGCAGGCCTCAGGAGGTCTGCAGCCCGTGAGCCCCGCGGAGGGGCTGCCACTCCTCACCAGGCTGCTCCGAGGAGACGTTGTCGCAGGGCTGGGGTCCCCTGGCCCCAGGACGAGGGGGAGGGGTGGGACTCACTTGTGAGAATCATGCTGGGGGTCTTAACATGGGCTAGGGGAGGTCGTGTGCAAGCTGGGAGCACCTGACCTTCAGAGAGTCCAGGCGGTGACCTCCATCACCCAGAATCCTCCGCAGCACCTTTCCAGACTCTTCCACCAAACTGGACGGCGCAGGGATGGAGGCTGCAGTCACAGCTGAGAGGAGAAGGGTGTTACTCCTCCCGGGATGAGACTGGTAACACCCATCAGGTGAGTCACCCCGGCTCCCCGCCAAGGTCGGAACTGGGGAACTCTTTCAATGGAAACCTGATTTGGGAACAGCACCCGAAAGTCCCCAGGGCTTTTATCACCCTCAGGATGCATCTGGGGCTGATAGCAGGAGCCCTGAGCTCCGCACCCTTCTCCAGCACCCTCACGTCCCTGGCTCCTGGTTTTTGCCTGGTGTACCTAGGGCGGACTCTCCGCCTCCCTCGGTCAAACATTTTTTGGGCTGCGGGCGCTCCTGGGAAGCTCCGCCCATCACACACCTGGAGGACGAGTGGCAGGACTTGTCAGGGGTGCCGTCTGTGACCACAGGTGCTTGCTGGAATGACCCGTCTCACACTCGAGGTCCCTGGGCCACTGGACTTGCTTCTTACTCCGTCCTCCATCCCCACGGCGCCCGGGACGCGCCTGCTACTGTGGATTGAGAGACGGACAACAGGGACGGCATGAGACAATGTGGCACGGGGCCCCAGAGTGATGGAGAAGATGCTGAGTCCCAGGACACGGCAGTCACGTCCAGGTGCGTCTGAGGCCTCCGGAGAGGGCTGGCCTTTGATGAGGGCGCGTCTGCTGGAGAGGATGGGGACTGGAGGGGCTGGGACGTGGGAGCCTCGGCTGGAGTGAATGCCATGACCAGAGACTTGGAGAACAGCCCCAGGTGGAGCCAGTGCTGTCTCCAGGGGAGGGTCAAGGGGCAGGTGTGGGCCGGCGCCGGGGACACCTTGCTGACACACACACCCAGGGCTCCTCTCTACACCCTGCAGGACGCCTGTTCTCTGTGGCTGCCAGAGCCCGCTGGCTTTAGAAGGGCTTGAACCAAGGCTGGGAGTCCAGCTTTGCTGGAACTGAGCCCCTGGTTGCCTCCTCCTGACGTCACTTCCAGCACCAGCTGGCCCTCGGGTACCATTCACGACCCTCCCTGGGGGGCCCTTGGGACCCTCTGCCGAGTTTTCTCATCTCTAAAGGCAGTCAGTCCCTCCGCCCTCAGAGGTGTGCTGTCAACGGCCCTGGGATGCTTAGTGCACAGCTGGGACACAGGAAACGCTAGCAAATGGTACCTAGTTGTGTTAACATTAGGAATATTAACTTCAAGGGCAACTTACGCCAAACTGCAACTCAGGACCGTCTAGCATTAGCTTAAGTGTGCTGCCGGGACCTCCAACCTTTCAGAGCTGGGCATCAAGAGCAGGAGTGGGAAAATACCGTCAGCGGGACTAACACGGCACCAACAGAGCCAGCCCTCGAACATCACTCGTTACGTCTGGAATTGTTTCTCCAGTCAAGCTGGGATTGTTTCAGATCCTTACTGGGCTCACTTGGCTCCCCAGAAAGCAGGCAGAGGAGCCCCAGGTAGTTGATCTCTCAACGGAGATCCCGGCCGGCTGGCAGTAGTGGATGTGGGAACAGTTTCAGCGGCTCATGGTGTGGATCGTACCCGTGTTCCTCAGGAGCGCTGGGCAGGGGACGGTGCCCAGAAACACTGCCTGGTGCTGGCATCAAGAGGAGGGCCTGGTTTGGAGAGCTCCAACCTTGTTAAGCCCTATTGGAAAGTAGTTAGTGAAATGAAGTGTTGAGAATTATCTAGCTGACTCGGGACGTGTTGATGGCCAATTGAGATAATTTAAATCTTTAAGGGAAATTTCAGCCCTTAATTACACTGAATCACTTTATTTTCAAGACCAGCAGATCATTTCCAACTTCGTTTTTCCACTGTGGGCACACACAGAAGCAGGATGATGACAAGTACAAAATAGGCAAAATTTGCAATAGAAGTTTTCTACTCTGATGGTTTTTTTCTTGTTCTTATTTTTAGAAAAGTGCAAAAGGAAAAATGGGTTTCAGGCAAATGGCATGCACCTCAGTGGCATTGTTGTGGGGAATCATCACTCCAGTCCCCAGGTTGGAAGTGCAACAGGATGGGCACCCAAAGCACTGCCACCTGGTCCAGGAGCCGGGTGGCTAGGGAAGGCTTCCCCAAGGAGGTGGCATTTCTGGGCAGCCTCAAGGGTAGATTCATGAACAGAAACCCACTCAGGATAAACGACCTCATCACATCCACTCGTTTTTGAAGTGGGAAGAGCATTCCTTGACCTCTCCCCATTGACGGGTTGGCAAGTCATTGACATATTGAAAATTGACATTTTTAAGTCTCTGACTCTTTAATCACTGCCCCAGTTGGTTGGGTTTTCTGGATGAAAATGAGACATTCATGTTTCAGAACACGTAGGGTTAGTAAGCATCACTGACATCAGATCCAAAGGTCTGATGACATGGTTCCTGAAGTTCTGAAGAAAACCCGAGATGGGGCGGCCAGTACAGGGCAGGGCAATGCCTGTGAGTGCCGGCATCCGGCTCCCCTGGGGACAGCTGAGGAAGCTGTGACCGCCGCTCCCACTGGGGGACCCTGCCCCAGACAGAGGGCAGAGAGAACGGGCTCTCAGAGGACCAGAGGGCCTGCCTGGGAGCAGTTCTGCCGTGGGATCCATTGTCCCCATCCAATGCCATGATTGCCTGGACGTGCGGTGTTGACCCAGGAAGGGCAGAAGACGCCCATGAGGAACAGTGAGTGAGGACGTGGGGATGGAAGGTCCAGTGACTGGTTTCTTCCGCACCTGCTGTGGGGCCTCCAGGGGCAGCACCCTGTGAAGTGGGAGTCTGGGCCACACTGGAGGCTGGGGCAGGTCAAGGGCCAGGTAGCCGGTGCTCTGGGGGACATGGCCAGGGGTCCCTTCCTCATTTCGTCCTTTGCAGGTATGAGATGCCTGGGCAACACAGCTGCTCTCAAAAGCCTCAGCGTGGAAAGGGCAGAGCCATCCATCAGGTCATTGCAAGTGGCGAGACACTAGAGCCACAGAGAGACTAGCTGGCCATCCCGTGACGCACGGGCCTCACGCTGTCACCCAGCCGGGAGCGGTGCCCCGACACTGTCCCTCACCCCGCCCCTCCTGCCCCGGCCTGCCTCTGCGCTCGCCTCTCCTCTCTCGGGTTTGTCCCCTGCTCCATGCAAAGCAGCTCTTCCATGAGGACTGCCTGCTCTCTCCCATCTCTCTGGACGCGCAGAGGGTGCGATAGAAACCTACCTGCATGCACGGCTGGGTGGACATGCGTTGCCTTCCCAAGGGCTGGAGAGGCACACAGTGTCCATCTTCAACTCATCGTACGTCTCTGCTCAGTGCAAAGAGAAGCCCTAAACCATCAAACCCCTGACTTAAAAATAGTGTGGGACTTTCTACCAGGGTATATAGTTTGTATGTTTTAAAACAAAACATGTACCTCATAATCGTTGTTCTTTCTTTTTCTTGCTGAGGCTTTTTAAATTTTATTTTATAGAAGTAGGGTTGATTTAAAAGGTTCTGTTAGTTTCAGGTATACATATATATATATATATATATATATATATATATATACATATAACTGAACTGATGCCTTTGAACTATGGTGCTGGAGAAGACTTGAGAGTCCCTTGGACTGCAGAGATCCAACCAGTCCATCCTAAAGGAAGTCAGTCCTGAATATTCATTGGAAGGACTGATGTTGAAGATGAAACTCCAATACTTTGGCCACCTGATGCGAAGAACTGAATCACTGGAAAAGCCCCTGATGCTGGGAAAGATTGAAGGTGGGAGGAAAAGGGGACGACAGAGGATGAGATAGTTGGATGGCATCACCGACTCAACTGACATGAGTTTGAGTAAACTCCAGGAGTTGGTGATGGACGGGGAGACCTGGTGTGCTGCAGTCCGTGGGGTTGCAAACAGTTAGACACAACTGAGCGACTGAACTGAACTGAACTGATATTCTTTTTCAGATTCTTTTTCCTTATAGATCTGTGGCTCTTTCATATATGTGTTCAGTTGGAAACAAGGGCCAAAGGCCCAGGATTCCCTCAACATTAGGTGTGAAATTATAAATCCAGGTTGATAATCTGGGGCATGGTAAGTAAATGAGCATCTTTCTTAGTAAGTTTAGGAAATGGCTGACTCTGTGCAGCCCTACTAGCCAGTCACGGGGGTGACATGTTACCTGGAATTGGCACGGGGCTGTGTCCCTGAGCTCTTAACCCCTCTTGCTTTTGCCATCGGGTTCCACATCACAGCAGCTTGTGTGTCCTGGAGGAGGCAGCAGGTTGTCCAGTTAAGCGGGTCTTTTTGTGGGTCCTGGAAAGCGAGCCCCCCACCCCCCATGTTGCGTGGGAATTGTGAGCTGATGCCTCAGAGGTTCCCATCCAGTGCCCGGCACACAGCGCCACACAGTGAGTGGTCAGGATGGTCAAGACTGACAGGTATTGACTGCTGTGTCCTGGGCACGATGTTCTGGCCAGACCCCTTTGCCAGCCATTAGCGCCCTGAGCACATGCTAAGAGCCTGGCCCTTGCTCGATGCTGTGGGTCCAGGGGTGAAGAGGTTGTATTTCCCAGCCCAAAGCTAACTGTCCATGGAGGTCCTGCCGTGGAGAAGTAGTGACATAGCCATGGCCTTGCAGAGATGCGAACATCGCTTCTTCCAGGAGCACCTTCACCACTGGCTGCACACAGGCAGAACTGTGTTCAACTGGCCCAAGGTCCCGGGCGTGGGACCCCTCCTGTTCCCATGTCTCAGGCAGGGTGTGGGCTGACGATAGGGACCACAGTGTCCTGGGTGGGGGCGGGGGGGGGGCCATACTGCCCTTCATCTGAAGCTGTCGAAGTCTTAGCTTTCAGTTTGTTTCTCTCTGAGGGTGTCTAATCTGCGGGATGGAGAATACAAATGACATGTGCAACTAAGGAGGCTCCCCGGTCTCCTAAGGAAGCCTGCACATGCTCACAGATGCTCGGAACCGGACTGAGAGCAGCGGAGTCGGGGAGGGAGCCTTCTGTGGGGCGGGGAGTCCTGGCACCACACCTGTGGGTCCTCCGGAGAACCGCAGGAGGTCACTGGACACGCGTGTCCAAGAGCGGCCCTAAGTGCACAGGCTTGCCCCCGTGTGGGCCCGGTCCTGCCCTAAGGACGGGCCGCGTAAGTGCAGGCAGGTCAGGTTTTCCACTTTCAGGGGCTGGGCTTGGAGGGCTGTGCTCAGCGCATCGCCAGCGGCTGCTCTCGCCGCACTGGCCTGCCGAGGAGACTTCCGTCAGCGGATGCCCTCCTGATCCAGCCACACAGACGCTGGCCCAGCGACACAGCACCCGGCTGTTCCCACGCAACCTGGGACGTTTGCGGCTAGTCCAGGGGAAGGACATGTCCCTACCCACTAGACAGAGTGGGTGTGGACAGCAGCTCGCTGGCAGAAGACAGCATCTGGTTGACCTGGGGTTTCTCCCTGCACACCACGGCCCTGATGCTGCCACATCAGTCAGGGGGCCTCGGCCGAGGATGGGAGGCCAGGACCGTGGGGGAGACCAGTGAGGGCAGCGGGCACTTTAGGACCGTGGGGGAGACCAGTGAGGGCAGCGGGCACTTTAGGAGACATTTGTGGTGGGCTACCTCGGTGTTGGCTTCTATTCGTAGAAATCTCCCCGCAGCATCGCTATCATGCATGCGGCCGGGAGCAGGGCCGCGGCATTTTGCGGTGCACATGCCTTTTCATTTTCAAAGATCCTGGCGCGTTATGGCCCACTTGGAATTTAATGGCATAACACTCCATTTCAACATCATATGACATCATTAGAGACACTTTCGGTTGTTTTTGTCTGTGGTTCAGAATGATGTCTGCTTAATCAATCCCATTTTTATGCAGTCAACTTCCACGACACATCAAAGGCTGATAACGTCGTCTTTTTTTTTAAACTTTGCTTGCTTAAAATGATTTCCCTCCAGATCAAGATGCAGAGCACAAAATATTAATCAGTTTAAATAAATATCAAGACTACCCAAATAATATGAATAATTGGCATGGAAGAGCAGCTACTGCCCAGTTCCCAACAGCTGGTCACGCTGGCACGTGGCGTCCTCTCAACAGTCTTTTAGATAATGACTTTGGCATCTGCCGACGCGCGCTTGCTACTGCCCACAGAATTTACAACTCACAAGTGGGAAACAGAGGCCCAGACAGAACTTTTTTATGCAAGGTCTTTGAAATTTATTAATGTAATGCAAACACAAGCCTTCCAACCCATTAAATTGTTGATGTTATGCGAATCCACTCTGGAATGGCAGGTTCTCATTAACATTATTTGCATGTTAATCTGCATCTTTTTAATTAGTGATATTATTTATGCACATAATTTTCGCCTACTGGTGCCAAGGCTGAAGCGCATTAATTAATCTACTGAGATGCCAAACTGTTTATTTTCTCCCGACTTTTATTTGTTTACATGGTGTTTTGGATTCAGGGAAAATAAAAAAGAGCCTGAAGAATAAAAGCAGAAAGACAAGATTAACTAAAAGCTCTTTTTGTTTTCATAATTTAAATTGTAATATTAGCCAAATGTTGTGTTTCTTCCCTTAGAGATCGGTTATTCAGTTACATTACCTTGATGTATTATTAAAATTTATAATGGACTCCAGAGGCTTCTGTTAGTTCTCTCCTTCATTTACAGAATATACTCAATGTTATTTTAATCTTCCTACAACGCTTCCATGCATAGGCAATGATGAGCCTTCCCCAGCGAGTCACCGGCGGGCTCCACTTCGCACAACTGATGAACATTTAAATAAGCCTTTTCAAAAGAGAACAGCACGCAGAATCATTAACCCTCGATGGAGTTCGCTGCTGCTCAGCGGCTCTCCTTTCCTCTAAACAGGTCAGTCGCAAAACGCATTTGGTGTGGCGGCTTCAGGTCATTCCTGAAACCAGCCATGATTCCCAGGCACCATCCGGAATCGTGTGTCCACTTGCGTGCACGCAGGCAGCACCAAGTTTTTAAAGTGCGTGATTAAGAATGTTCTGTGCTCCCTGCTAAGTGCATGCACTTTTGGAGCCAGGAGGAGAAAGGGAGACTGTAGACCATTGGGCCTTGTAATAAATGATAACATAATTCAGAAGCAGCTCTATTCCAGGGGAATGAAAGGAAAAATTGCATTCCACTAACCACATATTTATTATTGATGCCACACCAGCTTGGGCACGGAGAGCGGTCTGTAAAGCTCCTTGGGTCAGCCTCCCGCCCCTTGGCTGGACGGGGTTGTGTGTCCTGCACCCGTTTCCTGGGGGTACAGGGTGACCCCTTGCACCACTACATCACACCTGCCTTCTCAAGAGCGCCCCCCAGATTTTCTCCAGCTGAACACGACCCCGTGTCCCCCAGGTGACAAGCTCCATCAGCCTGCCTGGCGTAAATCACAACAACGGTCCGGGTTTTAATAAGATGGTTGAAATCTATTGGGCGTGACAGCTCGGGGGAGGGAAGTTAGACCAAGTTCCTGCTCTGTTTCATGTTATTTGAATAGCACAGAATACCGGCTTGTAGTTCATTTGTCAAATGACTTCAGGTCACGTGCTGCCGCCTGGTTCACCGAAGGGTCGAGGAGAGGCATTGGGGCCTTGGTGTGCATGCAGATTCAGGAGCGGGGTAGGGCCCGGGTCTCAGGATCCATGCTTCCCAAATAGACTGGGGAAGCCAGACCCCAAAGCCAATAAGCTTTGTTTGTTTGCTGTTAGCTAGCAAATTTGGAATACAGATTTTTCATTAACCAGTTTTTATTTGAGGGGGTTATATTAAGTGCTATTGATGAAAATGTAAATAGAAGAATTTAAGGCACAAGTGAAAGATCTTCTTCCTAAGCCCTGATAAGGTATTGATTCTTTTTCCAGAACATTCTATGAATATGTAAGCATGTATCTCTTCAGGAAAGACAGGGCTACATTATGCCTGTTCTGCATGGTTCATCCCTCTGAACAACATTCCCCTGGGTGTCTCTCAAGGTGCACACGCGTGTGTTAGTCACTCAGTTGTGTTTGGCTCCTTGCCACCCCATGGACTCTAGCCTGCCAGGCTCTTCTGTCCATGGGATTCCTCAGGCCAGAATATTGGAGTGGCTTGCCTTCCTAAAGGAAGTCTTCGCAACCCAGGGGCCGAAGCCGGGTCTCCTGCATTGCAGCTGGATTCTTTACCCTCTGAGCCATCAGGGAACCCTTATGTAATTCTGGACTCAAGTGGGATATCAGCTGTGGAGCTCTGTCCACGGTAAAGTGCATGACTGGGTATGACAGGGGAGGGCTGGGAGTGTGCTTCTATCAGCCTGACTTGTGGGTTGATGAACTAGATTCATTAATATTTTAAATTTGTTATACCAATCAGAAAATGGTGTGAGAAAATTGTGCAGAAAAGACTAGGTGGGTCAACCACGGGAAGACACTTCTTATAATTCTACAGATTACTTTAGAACTGCTGTTCATCAGCGTTAATGTATATGAGATGAGTGTAGCATCAATACAGATATATATGAAAGCATGCAAAGAATCCTGAGATTGTAGGAATCGTGTGCAAGAGTGTCGTGTGACACAAAACTGAAGAGGAACGGTGGGCTTCTGGGTGGCGTCTGGCCAGCGGGTGTCTCGGCTGCTTCTGCAGGGACCTTTGAGGTTGGAGGCCGCCACCCATGGATCCTGCAACCTGGGGCTTGACGTGAAGTCTCAGAGACTGAGCTGGTGTCAGGATTGGGTGTTTTGGCCAGCGGGTGTCTCGGCTGCTTCTGCAGGGACCTTTGAGGTTGGAGGCCGCCACCCGTGGATCCTGCAACCTGGGGCTTGACGTGAAGTCTCAGAGACTGAGCTGGTGTCAGGATTGGTTGTTTGTTTACGGCTGTAAAGTTTCCAGTTAGGAGCTATTGTGGGGTTGGACCACGAGGAGCACAAGGTCTGATCATCTCCTTATAGAACAAGAAGCTTCTGGGGTTTCTTACTGGGAGGGAGGGGGCGGACTCTCAGATTCTTGGATCAGAGGCTCTGAAGTTTGGTTTTGCGTCACTCCACACTGGGGTCACTGCCCTTCTCTGTCTCCAGGCCATCAGGGTTTGCCTCCAACTACTTGTTAGGAGTCAGTTCTTTCCTCTGCAGACGATGTGGGCCTGTCCTTCACTAAGATGTCAGATGGGTGGGCAATGTCCCTTCATGGACTAGTCCAGCATCTTGCAGGAGGAAATTGCACAATTTTCAATCGATCATTCCATGTAAATGAGATCTATGCTTATATTAATACGAATGTCTTATGTATGTGTATTATTCACGCTGTGTATATTGCTACCTGTAATAATATATTTTATACAGGGTTTCCCTGTTGGCTCAGACAGTAAAGCATCTGCCTGCAATGTGAGAGACCCAGGTTCAATCCCTGAGTTGGGAAGATCCCCTGGAAAAGGGAATGGCAACTCACTCCAGTATTCTTGCCTGGAGAATCCCATGGACAGAGGAGCTGGCGGGCTGCATACAACCCTTGGGGTCACAGTCGGACACAACTGAGCAGCTAACACACACACCTTACACATTTATTTATACCATCACAGTGTGTGCAAGGCAGCTCCCTGAGTGGGCCAGCGGGTTGGGGCGTCTCTGCCCCCTCCCCCCTAAGCTCAGGGAACCATACACTGGGGACGCTTTTCCCTTTCATCCACCTGGACTGCCGCCCCCACCCTGAGGCAGCGAGCTTTAAAATCATAGAGACCAGGCCTCACCTGTATGAATTCTACACCACTGGTCCTGATTGGGACCCGGGCTATGACATTTTTCAGAACTCCCTACTGCTGGCCTGGCAAGAGCCACCCACTTCTTAAGAGTTCAATGCAGTGTCGCCAGCCAGCTGGCCCCGCTCCGAGGCCTTGCTCCCCGGAGCTTGGCCCTTGGGACTTGCCTCTCCCCAGCTGTCCCCCAGCCAGACTTGCTGGGCCACCTGTGAGGGCCCTGCCCATGGCTCACGTCTCACAGGTGCTCCAGGATGGTGGTTATAAAGAACCCTGGGGTCTTCGGAGCTCTATCTGCTACGAGGGCACTCTATATCTGAGTACTTTCCGCAAAGCCCATGGTCAATCCCACAAGCACACGAACGTGCATTTGGTAGATCTGATGCGTCCAAAGGAAGACCTGTTGACCTGAGCCCGCACGCTCCCCTGACCCACCGCACCCCTGGCCCTGGTCTAGGGCTCCACCTGTCCAGCCCACTGATCCTTCTGCTCAACCTGCTCCCCAGCTGCTTTCAAAGAAGTTGTATGAGCTTCAGGTCCAAAAGGAACTGAGAATTTTTATGAAATATTCTGTGTCAACATTTAAAATAAGATATATACACACATTTGTACATATATGTATGTATAATCTATGATGCTTATGCATATTTTACATATATGTGTATAAATGTATATATATACATATTTTATATATATATATATATAAATAATATAAAAGAAGAATTCTAACCCTTCTTGAAGAGGAAATGCCACTGTCATGGTCGTCCCCGGCTGACCTGATATGTTTATTCCTCTTAGGGTCCATATCAGCCGTTTCTTCATTTCTGACTCCTACGCTTGCTCTGGGGTCATGTCCTATAACCACGCTGAGTGGGCCCCCTGGGGCCCTTCAGCCTGGGATGCTCACCCATCGCGTTCCTTCTCCACGTCCTCCCAGCCCCAGAGCTGGGCCCATGGCCTCCTCATCTGGAAGTCAGGCTTGTGCTGATGCGAGAGGCACTTACCCGCCTCCTGCTGTCAGAGCAACAAAGATGCGTCTTAGAGGAAAAGCACTTGGTGGGTGCATGTTCTAGGCTAGCCGGTGGCCAGAACACGGTTGTCCCTTCGAAGAAAATCCCAGCTTCTCCCACCAGTGTGGGATATCTGAAAAGCGCTCCCTAGTAGTTTGTGACCAGCCCTACAAGGAGGCTTTCATAGGTGCAGCTTCCAGAACAGTCACGCGGAGAGAAGACAAAATGAGTGAGAATGTGCTCAGTCGCTCAGTCGTGCCTGATTCTTTGCGACCCTTTGGGCCTGTAGCCCACCAGGCTCCTCTGTCCACCGGATTCTCCAAGCAACCATACTGGAGTGGGTTGCCGTTTCCTCCTCCAGGGCATCTTCCTGATCCAGAGATCAGACCTGCAAATCTGTATCTCCCGTGTTACAGGCGGATTCTTTTACCACTAAGCCATCGGGGAAGCTTGTATGAGAAAGGGATGTAATTTTTAATCACCAAAGTAAAAGTGTTTGTAAAAGTGTTTTGTTTCTTGCATCTTCCTGGCTATTTATTTCCTCCTTCACCCGTCCTCTGGCTGTCTAAGCGTTGACAATGTTCTGGACGTTGATTAGGAACTGGGACCTGGGTGGACTAGGCTGACACTCCTGCCTCCAGGCGGTTCTCGGGGGCTGGGATCTCGAAACAGGGGCATACTATAGGGTTTGCGTCTGCAGTCTTTTGGCAAAACTGATGTTAGGCTGGACCAGGCACTGCGGGTGAAGCCACTGGAGAAGCGACCACATGTGGCCTGAGTCCCAGGCTCCTTGTGTCCAGCTGGAAGTTCTCCTTGCGAGGGGAAGGGTGAGTCTCACTCCACAGCCCTGACAGGCACACTCAGAATTCTCCAGACATCTGCTCAGCCTTGCTTGGAAGCCCACCTTCCGTCAAAGAGCCAGGCGTTCCGGCTGCGGATGTCCCGTTCCGTGATGAATTCCGCTCGTGTCCCCCCGTACGCAGGGCACGCTTAGGTAGGAGTGACATTTGCACTCGGCGTCTTAGTTTACAGCCTCTTTAATTATGCCCAGTCTCCAAAGCACTTACTCGATGCTCTTAAATAGAGCTGGCCCTTTTTATTTAATTTCATTTGCCTGTTAGTGTTTGGAGACGATCCAGCAAAGCACTTGGGTAAATTCAATAAAGTTCAGACCACAATTAATACAGGAGCCGATGACAATAGAGGCCAGTCCTTTCAAAGAAGCCTCGTGATTCCACTGGAAGCGCCGATGTTTCAGTGAGGCAAGTAGCAAAGTTGGAGTGAAAAGATGAAGTCAAATATACTTCGTTGAATTAGTAGAATAGTTTACTACCAAATCCAGTCAAATCTGGAGCCTTGTACAACTTTGTTTGCATTGTGAAGCTATGGATTGTGTTGGGATGGAGGACTAGATCTCCGCTCCCACCCGCCCCGAGCCCGTCACACGCATTGATTTAGGGTGAAGTTTCATTTTCGATGTTTTTTTTTTTTCTTTCTTTTAACTCTTCCGTTCTTACATTTACTGTAATTTGGAACTAAGGATGGAATCCATGCATTAAGTACTGACTGTTCCTTCCACTTATGGTTCTAGAAATAGATGTATCTTTTTTAAAATGCCCAATATTAGGTATAGATTCGATGATAACCAAGGTTAAATGAACTAAGTGAAGCTGAAAAATAACAAAATATACCTTCAGCTGCGATCTCAGGGAAAAACAATCCCTCCACATTCACTGTGGGCAATCTGAACTGTGCACAGCACGGACGCGGTTCCACATTCTTCTCTGCCAGGATCATCCACCTCGAGAAGCTCCAGATAGAAAGTGCGGCTCTTGGTTCTGAAAGAAAAGTAAACTCTGCAAATCAGCTTGCTTCTAAGATGCTGCCAACGTTATTATTTCATTAATCATGCATTTTTGGTTGTCAAAAACAATCAGCATGTGGTTCTCTCCTAGATACTGTTTATTATAAATCACTTTGCAACAATACACTATTTTGCAGAGAATGAAAAGCACAACCATTCCCTGTCAGCCGGAATTAACCGTCAGGAAGCTATAGTCTTTCAGAAAGGGAAATAGGTAAATTAGCATATGGAAAACTGCTCAGAACATCAGCCTGTACTTGTTGACACAGGAAAATGAAATATGTGTATCCAAGCACAGAGATTAAAGTTACTTGAAATAATTCCTAATCGTTCTTGTTGGTTAATAAGAAAGGACTCTGAGCAAATGGCAAGTTGCTGTTGTTCTTTAAAAAGTCTCAGTTGGGGTTTGTACTACATGTAAACTGGATAGTTCAGGAGGAATCCTCATAAGAACTCAACATTGTTTAAATCGGAGTGGAACATTGTAACAGTACGTTAATCCTATTCTCAGACCTTCTGAAATCCTATCGGCTACCAGTTGCAATAAGATTTCACTTGCCTGTTTGTTTATGTCGAAGGGAGAGAGTTCTGCAGCGAGGACCGCTGCCAGCATAGACAGGCCAGGCGGCGGGGGTGGCCGATGGCCCCATTGCAGCCCCAGCACCGGCCAGGGGAGGCCAAGCCCGCTCTGTCTCAGCGAGAGGGATGGGGTGACCCCTTTCCCGGTGCATAAACGTGCTTGCGTCTGAGCCCCTCTGGCTTCTCACAAAATGACAGTCTCCCTTAATGGATGCATACTTCTGACCTTTGCCACCTGCAGAAGCAGGCAGGCCCATCTGGGCTCTGCTGTTTAGGGTCCATTTTGCTCAGCAAATTTCACATTCGCCTGAAGGAAAATGTTGAGGAAGGGGTTGGAACTTGTGGGGAGGAATGCTGTGGCTGCGTGCGTGCTCAGTCATGTCCGACTCTGCGACCCCGTGGGCTGCAGCCCACCAGGCTCCTCTCGCCATGGGATTCTCCAGGTAAGAAGACTGGAGTGGGTTGGCATTTCCTCCTCCAGGGGATCTTCCTGACTCAGGGACTGAACCTGAGTCTCCTGCATCTTCCTCATTAGCAAGGGGATTCTTTTATCTCTGAGCCACTGGGAAAGCCCTGTCTGGAGGAATGGTTGCCTGGAAGATACAGCCATGATGTACCCCTGAGCGTTTGGGAAGCACTGACAACAGGTCCTTCTTTCTGAAGCCTGGAACCTGTCCCTCCAATGAGTCTGCAGTCCGCCTTTTGTCTGAGTGATGAGATAAACAAGGCAGCAATACACCCGATCTGACATGGAGAACAGGGGATCTATTTCAAGAGGATATGTTTTCAAGACACTGACACAGTGACGAGGCGGCTGGCTGACCCAGCTCAGGTGTCATGACAGGGTGGCTTCCATCCTCTCTCATCATTGGCGGATCCTCAGGGTGAGCTCTGTTATCATCTAGTTCAGAGAGACGCCCTCATCAGGGAGAGAGAGAGAGCGAGGGTTATAAACATCCAAGATACCACCGCTGACAATCCACTCTCAACGCAAGACACCCTGCAGGGGGAGTGACCAGCCTTCCACCTCTCCCGCCCCCGCAGGCAGGTCACAGAAGGTCAAAGCCTCCACACCCCTGGCGGCTCAGATGGTAAGAAATCCACATGCAGTGCAGAAGACCTGCATTTGATCTCAGGGTCAGGAAGATCCCCCAGAGAAGGAAACGGCAACCCACTCTGATAGTCTTGCCTGGGAAATCCCGTGGACAGAGGAACCTGGAAGACTACAGTCCATGGGGCCACAAAGAGACAGACACAACTGAGAAGCTCCGTTACCATATTATGATGTTATTCAAAGCCTTGGCCTCCGTGCCCGCTGACCTCCACGGAGGCGGGAAGGCAGGACTCTCTCGTGAAGAGGGCTCCCTCTCCACCTTCCCAGTCCTCAGTTGCTTGGGGGGGGCTCGAGGGAGCTTGCAGCCCTGGCCCGTGAACACACTCCCAGGATGGTAGGAAGCGTGGCACGCCGTGGCCGGGACGTGTGCAGAAAGGGTGGGCTGATGCTGCAGGAGGCAAATGGCTTCCTGTCTCGGCGGAGCCCCCTCATCTGGATCCTGTCTGCTCTGACAAGCTGGACCCTGCCCAGCTCTAGGAAGCTAGAGGAGGGCTTTCCCTGCTGAAACGAGGCTGGGCGCCAGATGTGAAGATGGCCTCTGGACCAGGGCTCATCTCTTGCTGTTTGCTGGCCTTGAACTTGGAGCTGCTCCTCTTGCCTCATTTTCTCTCCCTCCTCACTCAACACACCCTGGCCTCACTCCTGGTATGAATCTGCTTCCTCCCAAGTGGATGTGTTCCATCCGGTCCAGCAGTGAGGACGAGGCTCCGGGAGCAGGTGTGAGGCTCCCCGCAGCAGGACTCAGCCCTGGGGCCCTGCCCTGGAGATGTCCCGGGGCGCCGTGCTCCCTGCTGCTGTCTGAACGTCCTGGGTGCTCGGTCTCAGACCTGCCGCTTCAGGGCCTGAAGGAGCCTTCAGGGACCCAGCAATGGTACCCAGGGAGGTCCAGGATGCAGGCTTTGCTGACCCCAGACTCCACGGCCAGTCGGGGGGCAGGGGTCAAAACTCTGCTCCTAGAGTCACAAGCCTGGCTCCTCCCTCTCCCAAATGTGCCGCCCAGACCAGCGCCCAAAGTACCGGTCCTGAGGCTGATTCATCACGACCATCCAGGTCTTCTCATTCTGGGAGGGCCATGAAAGCTCCCTCAGCTGCATGACTGTGGGGGATTGCTGTTGTTCAGTTGCTCAGCCGTGTCTGACCCTTGGTGACCCCGTGAACCGCAGCATGCCAGGCCTCCCTGTCCATCACCATCTCCTGGAGTTTGCTCAAACTCGTATCCATTGAGTTGGTGATGCCATCCAACCATCTCATCCTCTATCGTCCCCTTCTCCTCCTGCCTTCAATCTTTCCCAGCAACAGGGTCTTTTCTAATGAGTCAGTTCTTCTCATCAGGTGGCCAAAGGATTGGAGCTTCAGCTTCAACATCATTCCTTCTAGTGAAGAGTTGGGATGGGGGGCTAATTGAGCAAGATGTCAGGCCCCCAGTGACAGGAGAGGTGGGGAAAGTTTTCTCTTCCACACCTGCAGCCCTGAAATGCCCCCGCAAACACCATGCCAGACACCTGCAGGACTTGGATAAGGCTATGGAGACGGCAACCCAGCGCCCTGAACTGTGAGCTGGTGTCAGTTGGCCAGGAGGTGACCAAGGCCAGTTTCACTGGCCAGGATCCTGGCTTGGGTGGAGCCTGTGTGTCCCTCTAGGCTGCCAAATTCTGGTCACCAACCAGCCCAAGGCACCAGCGACCCTCACTTAGTTTAAGTGAGCTTGGTCTAGGGGTAGGTTCACCGTGTAGGAAGGTCTACATTAGAACAAAGCAGGATTAGAAAGCACGCTGGAACAATTCTCAAGTCTACACTCCGCAGACTTGGCTGTAGTTCTCGCTGGTAACGGGTTTAGAAGTCTGAGGTTGCAGGAATACTGGCCAGAGAGAGACCTGCTATCGGAATGATGCCAGTGGAAGTGCCATGGTGCTCCCTGGGTGAGTCCCCAGTGGGGAAACAGGATAATGGGCCTCAGTGATGCCACCTTGGGGATGGCCTGTCTGCTTGCAGCCGTCACCGCCGGGAGTGTTGCGGCCTGGCAAAAGCTACTAGAAACATAAGAGAAGACCTGTGCCAGCGACACTGGCCTTTCTAGGTCAGCTGCCACCACAGGGCCTGAACCGCAAGGGGGACCCTGGTCCCCGGAGTCCAGAGGGTGCTGCCCCGGGCAGTTGCTCACCTGGAAAACTGTGGCAGCTTGCTGACCAACCTGCTGCGGTGGGCGTTGTCAGCATCAGACACACGGCTGATCTCAATAACTACCTGTAAAAAGAAATGAGTGCACAGGCCAAATTTCAAAGAAGGAAAGATGTGGATGCTACCTTTGGTAATGGCACAAACACAGCAGGAATTGCTCAGAAGCAAAAACTATATATGTTCAAAAAGTGTATATATATGGGCTTCCCAGGTGGTGGTAGTAGCAAAGAATCTATGTGCCAATACAGGAGACAGAAGAGACGAGGGCCCAGTCCCTGGGTCGGGAAGACCCCCTGGAGGAGGGCATGGCAGCCGTCTCCAGTATTTTTGCCTGGAGAAGCCCATGGACAGAGAAACCTGGTGGGCTATGATCCATTGGGTTGCAAAGAGTCGGACATGACTGAAGCGACTTAGCATGCACACACACGTGTATATATATACACACACACATACATACATACATACAGATGGACTTAAAGACAAATGACAACTTACTGTGTTTGAGTATATCACTCAAACATAAAACTAATGAATGAATAGAAACAGGCCCAATTTTATTATTCTTCTATTATATAGAAGAAATGGAAGTGTTCAAGAAGTTTTTCCTAATTCCAAGAACACTCACCTCTTTATTACCTTAGGGATTTAACTTAACATCATCATTATTTGACATGTTTGTTTTTAAAATAATTCCAAAATGATAGCTAGCCAGCATTATGTAATTGATAGATAATGTATAGAAATTTTAAATTTATTTTAAATATAAATATTCTACATAATGCATAAGTACATTATAGAATTTTCAGGAAAGAAAGAATTAGCTTACAAAAATTCTATCACTTAAATATAGTTGCTGATAAAATTTTATTGCATCACATTCTTTTATTTCATGTGTCCTGTTGTTTTTAATGTTTAAATAAGGCACTAATCTGGTAAATACATGTTTTATATCTTGCCTTTTTTCTTAAACTTAAGTGTATGTAATTATGTACCCACATTGAATGTCTTAACTGAATAGTGAAGACATTTAAGGCTGTAATTTTTCCTCTGAGTATGACGTTAGCCATAATTTATAAGCTTTGAGTGAAATTTTCTGACTCTAATTGATTTCTAAATAATTTTCTATCTCAGATTTCAGTCCAATTTGGCCCAAGAGGTATTAAGGAGGTTACTCCCCTGTCTTACGTAGACGTGTTTGGTCCTGTTTTTATTACTGCCTTAAGTGTCATTGCATTGTGATGAATGCAGCCCATAGTCTTTATACTTACAGAAATTCACCATGATGGTCCATGTGATTAGTATTAGTGTATAAGTAAAATAAAAATATTGTGTCTACGAAATGCAAAGTTTTTAATATGTTAATCTCTATTGAATCTAATGTTTTCATTGTTATTCAGAATTAAATGTGCATGTGTGTGTACTTGTGATCATTGAATTATTCATTGAAATTCCAAGGAGGTGCTACAATTTTCTCACATCATTATAGTTCATCACCTTCTCCTTGGAGAATCTTTGTTAGAGATTTTGCCTTTTATATTTTGCTATCATGTTGCTAAATACCTGGAGTCCATGATGGCATCATTTACAGATTGTACAGTTACCACCCTGGACGGCAATTTGTAGAGATTCTACTCTGTGATACCCTCTAGGTGTTGTTTCCACGTTTGTTGAAGTCACATTTATACTTATACTTTTTTCTCAATGCCAAAATTCACACTTCATTCCCATCCCTCTCTCCTCTGCACATTTAGAGCTCTTTTACACAGATGTTCTCCTGTTCTTCCCAGTTCGTGTTGATATAAAGTGGAATGCTATTCCAGGTATTTTTTAATTAAAGCTTTTTAATTTACTTCTACAGTTGTTTCTTAACCACTGGATTATAGTCATAACTACATTATAAACATACATTAATAGTTGCAATCACAAGGTATGCTATTTTAACTCTTACAACTTTGTCTTGACACTTCATATTTCTGATTCAGTTTTTTAATTGAGGTTAAGAATTTCCTTACATGATTTTTTTCCCCCCTGCAGTTTACAAAAGTCTCTGAAACCACACGCTGTGGAGTCCCTCACAAGGTCACAGAGGCAGAGCCTAGAACCAAGGTCACCTCCGGCACAACTAGCACCACTGTAACAGTCGCCAAGAGACCCTGCCGATCCTCACCAGCCGGGTCCTTGACCCCGTGTTGGGCAAAGACGCCCACCCTAGTCCTCACCCTGTAGAACCCCGACCTAGTCACCTGATGCACCCTTTCTGCAGGAAGTTTCTTTGTCTTGAAGCTATAATGTGCGTGCTTGCGTGCTCAGTTACTCAGTTATGTCTCACACTTGGCAACCTCATGGACTGTAACCTGCCAGACTCCTCCATCCATGAGATTTTCCTGGCAAGAATACTGGGTGGGTTGCCATTTCCTCCTTCAAGGGATCTTCCTGACCCAGGAATCAAACCCCAGACTCTTGTGCTTCCTGCATTGGCAAGCAGATGCTTCACCACTGAGCCACCTGAGTGAGGCTCTAAGTGGCTACTAACCCAGGAAGGCCTGCTCTCTCTTGAGTCACCTGCTCTTCTGACAGCATCCTTTCGACTCTCCCTGCTCTATCGGGAGGCCAGCCCAATGTGCTCGCAGTGCCCACATTATCTCTGCTCCTTGGTCTTAACAAACTCACTCCTTTCTGAAATACTCTATGTCTGTGTCTGGAAATTCTTTTCCAATTCACACATGGACCACCACGAGTTACACAGATCCTTTCCTGCTCTACACGTGAATAACGATCAGGTTGCGTGTGGAACTCTGGACCACGGTCTTTGTTCACGGGTTTCCTAGGTTTCAGTTTTGCAGATTACAACTAGAGATGCCTTTGCACCGTGGCACGAGGTGAAATGGAGGTTTACTGTCTTGCACCGTTTGTTGACAAGGTGATCCCTTCCTTATTGAAATGCTCTTGTTCCTTTGTTGTAATCAGTTGATCATACATGTGTAGACCTGTTTCTGGACTCTATTATGTTCCATCCATTCATAATTTACCTGTATGCAGATTCAACACTGTCTTGATTACAGATTTATAAATGCTGATTTCAGGTAGCACAAGAATCTCCAACTTTGTTCTTCTTCAAAAATTGCTTTGACTATTCTAGGTCTTTCATGTGTCTTTATAAATTTAGAATCAACTTGTCAATTTCTACAAAAAAGCATGCTAGGATTTTGCCTGGATTTTTGCTAATAAAATGATAAATTTGAGAGGAAATGATATCTTAACAATCTTGAGTCTTCTGATCCATGAACATGGTATACCTCTCCACTTACTTAGGTCTGTACTTCTTGCCAGCAATGTTTCCTAGTTTTCTGTCTACACACAATAATACAACTTTTCTCAAATTTATCTCTTCTTTGTTTTAATACTTTCTAGTACACACTGCAAATTTATTTTTTTCAATTTCTGATATTTTTTGATGCTACTCTTCAGTCTACAGTCTTACTGAACCCACTTATTAGTCCTAATATCTTTTTGTACATTTCTTAGAATTGTCTACATAGTATGCTATTTTTAAGTAAAAAGAGTTTTGCTTCCTCTGTCCCTCCCCCTCCCCAGCACACATGCCTTTGTTTTGCTTTTCATCCTATTTCACTGTGAAGATCCCCGTAATAATGAGGAGCACAGGACCCTGAAACAGAACAGGACCCTCCGGTCCTTCCCGGCCCTGTGTGCCCTGCTCGCCTTTTGTCTGTGGAAAAACTTTAACCAAAGTTTAATCAGAGGAGTGAGAAAATGCAGAGACAAAGGAGAGCAATCAGAGGAGGTTAACAGTAATAGTTCGGTCGTTAAGCAAAGTCAAGGACCTTTATTTCCTCTTCAAGGGCTATAGATTATATTCTGGTCCATATCCTGTGACCTGTCTTATAGACACCGAAACCCCCTCTAGGTGGAAGAAGTTAACTACACGATAACCAGACTGTAGCCATGACATAAGGTGCCACGGTTCTGAGAACCGGCCCCAAGGAAATGGGAACAACCCAACCCTGGAACTGAAGGTTAATTGTACTTAAAACAATCAAGATGATGCTGATTAGACCTCTGATGACCATTTTCTAGATGATGGTTAGAACTGACTGTGCTGTTTCTGCATGTAGCCTCCTCCTTTCACATATAGAAGCTCTGGCCGACTGATTGTCAGTTGAGTGGGGTGGGGGGAAGAGTTGGCCTTTGGACAAGAGTCTGTCTGCCCCATCCCATGCATTGCCAGCATCCCTAACAAAGCAAACCTTCCTTTCCACCAACCTTGCCTCTTTAATGGATTTTGAGGGTGAGCAGCTGTACTTGTCTGGAGAAGGAAATGGCAACCCACTCCAGTATCCTTGGCTGGAAAAGGAGAGAGAAGCCTGGTGGGCTGCAGTTCACGGGGTCGCAGAGAGCTGAGCACGGCTGAGCAAGCAGCACCAACAGTCAGCAGGACTTGCACCTTCCGTCAGTCACGACGTGAGAACGGATGCCTGCTCTTCTCCTGATCTCATGTGGAAAATGCTCAGTTTTTTGCTATTAAGCATAGAGGTAGCTATATGTTTTTAAAATTCCTGTTATTAGGTTGAGGGCTTTTTTCCTATTCCTATTTTGCTGCAAGTTGTAACATGAAAATATGTTTTTTCAAACTCTTTTCTGCATCTATTGAAATAATTCTATATTTTTAAATGTTTATTAATTACACAGAATATTTTTCAAATTAAGAAACAAACTTGCATCCCTACTTAGTCATGATCTTTTAACATTTGTATATTTTGCCTTGCTTTTCTAAAATTTTATTAAAATAATTTGCATTCAATTTCTTGAAAGATGGAAAAGTATAGTTTTTGTTTTTTATTTCTAGTACTTTTGTCTGATTTTGGTATCAAAGTGATGTTGACTTTATGCCGGATGAGTTTGCATAGAGTAGGTATTTTTTCCCTCCTTTAATATTTTTAAAATTTCATCAGCAAAGCTATATGAACCTGGAGTTTTCTTTGTGGAAAAACTTTTAAATACAAGTTCAACTTCTTTAAAAGATATAGGGGTATTTAGGTTATGAATTTCTTCTTAAGTGAGCTTTACTATTTTGCATCTTTCAATATTTTTTATTTTTCAATAAATATGCTAGGTTAATCTAAGTCATCAAATTCATTGCTGCAGAGTCGTTCACAGTGTCCCAGTATATCGCGTTATTGTTGGTTGGGTCAGTCGTGATGCCCTCTCTGTCATTTACGATGTTACTAACTTGTATCTTTTCTCTTTTTCTAATCAGTGTTGCTAGAGATTTATCAATTTTAATGATCTTCTCAAGAAACCAGCCTTTGGTTTAATTGATTTTCTTCACTGAGTTTTGTTTTTTTTTTTTTTTTTAATTTTACTGATTTCTGCCCACATGCCTATAATTTCCTTTCCTCTGTGCTTCTTTGGGGTTAGAACTGTTTCCTTTGTTGCACGCGAATGAACCCAGACGCTGGCCCTTGATTTCCAGAGCCCTGTTTCTCCACACTCCTTCACTCGGGAGGGCCTGCCTCCCGCTCCACCCCACCGTCACTGGCAGCTGGCAGTTTGCTGTCCTCCCTGGGCTGCTGGCTTAATGAGGGTCTTGCTTCCTTGAATGCATCCCCTTCTGTGCCTGACTGACACAGTTCCCCCAGATGGGGGGACACAGACGTAGGTAGTGTCCAGATAGTCCAGACCTGAGGCTCCTACAATATTTACTTTTGAGACTTATTACTTGATAAAAAGACATGAACCACACATTGTGAAGAGCTGAGACAGTCTGAGGAGAAGTGCAGAGTGGCAATTATTTTAAGTAAGAAAACTTAAAATTAAAATGAAGGTTAAGTCAAGTCACATGTGAGGCAGATCAGTGATCATAAATATCAAGACTGTAAATGACTCAAATGTATGTCTTCTCATACAGAGGCTTCCTGGGACTTGCCAGGGAAGGAGAAAGAGACACTTGTCTTCCCCTGGGAGCCCCTAGCACCGCAGCTTCTAGAGACCTGTGGGGTTTCTCTCCTGGGGCCGCTTGTGTTCTAACACAGACACCCTGTCCCAGGCAGTGGGAGACACTCACTGGAGTGTGAAAAGAGTTGGCCCGAACATCAAGTCCAGACAGAAGCTGGTGAAGGAAAGAACAAAGACCTTCGAGAATTAGCGATGGAAATGATAAAAATGAAATGACAAAATACCCCTGACAGCAGCATCAGAGATGCAATGTTCAAGCATAAATGTAACACAATAGATGTATGATCCATACTGAAAATGGAAAAATGTTGCAGAAAAAAAAGTCAAAAGATCTAAGTAAATGAAGATAGGTATCATAGTCTACTAAGGATCTCCATGGTGGGAAGGAAGGAGACAGAAAGTAACTGAGCCTTAGGAAGCAGGCCATCAACTTTTAGGGTCCTGGGCGCAGGATGTGGAGGTAAGGGATCTGCTGGCAGGACTGAGGGCAGGAGAGGAAAGAAACCATTTTGGATCAGGAGACCCTGCAGAACTCTGGGCTTTGGTTGTGGGGGGTTAGTAGGGTTTCCTAAGCTGAGGCAGGACGAGATGCCACAGCAGGCGTGCTGAGTGGCGATGTCTAGTCTCCGACGGCCGGAGGTAAAGGTCTACCAGCTGCCCTGCCCCACCCCCACGTTCCATCGTCAGGGTTCCCATGGAGACCGGGGTGCCCATCTCTGGTCCCTCCTCTTCAGCTTTGCTCAGGGAACGTAAAGCTGGTGCCTTCCTCTCCTTCACGGGTGTGGGATCATTGGAGGAGGGCTTGGAAGGCTGGTCTTCTTCTCACCCTGAGCATTTCCCAACAGGTGCTAAAATAAGGACCCTCCTCATTCACTCGGGAGAGGGCCCACAACCGGGAGACGACGGGTGGATAACATTCTGAGCCCTCCATGCCCATGCAGCTGAGGAACCCATGGGAGTCCATCTCTTTTTCCAGTGTTTTATTCTTGGTGCAAACACAGCACCAGCATGGAGGAAGTCATCTGCAAATACTTAGGGAGAGAGGGCAGCAACCAGGCGCCAGAAGAAGCAAACTGGAGAAGAAGGAACACACTCCAAACTCCAGAAAACAGTGCTGTGTGGGCACAAGTCAAGATGCAGTCAAGTCTCCAGACTCTACGCCTTGATGTAAATAACAGGTGAGTCCATTTGAACTTATAAAAATAGCCAGTGCTGAGTTGTTCGATGGGTGTTAAAAAAACACGGTTTATCTTTACTCAAAGCCAAAATTAAATAAATATCAATACCCACTCAGATGTGATAGTTTCCACATTGTTTGCAGCTTTTAAAAACATATTCGATGTTAAATATCATTTAGATGCTTTGTTGAGCAATCTTAACGATTCTTGAACACCACAAAAATTCCAAGTAGTCTGGGGGGTGGGGGTGAGACAGCCTGGCTGTCTACTTCTCCAGAAAAACAGAAAGAAATAGACTTTGTAAGAGGGCTCAGGGAGCAGTTCCTCAATCTGTCAATTCTCCATGGCTTTGGATTCACAGAAAAGAGCCAGTGTCAAAGATAAGCGCAGACATTCAGTCACATGCACGACTGTGTAAAAGACACAGCCCTGGGCGTGAGCCGCTAGAATGCCCCAGCCGTGAGCAGGGTCTCCCCTAACCGGGGAGAATGCCCGCGTCCAGCTGTTGGGCTGAGCCGGGTCTGCCCATCAAACGTGTCTCCTTCGCGAAGGCCAAGGTTAGCGCCATCAGCCGGGGATTTTGATAAACTCTTCTGATCTCCACAATCCTCTCCACATGGAAAACTGGACCTAAACCAGCGGCCAGGCTCCAGTGGCTGAACTCAAAAGTCCAGGAGGAAGCAGGACAAGCCACAGACCGAGGTCTCCCCTGGTCTCCCTCACCTCCTCCGCACATGCTCTGAACAAACATTGCTCAGAGGGCAAACCCTTAAAGGAACATCTCTTAGCCTCACTAATCTGGCTTTGAGGCCACAGGTAGGGTGACAGTGAGGTGCTGACATCCCCCGCTACCCACCTGAAGCCCATCCCGAGAGGGTGTGCCCCAGGAAAGGCGAGTTTGTGGCTGAAATACCCCAGGGAACAGCTCTGTGTCTGGTGGAGGATGAACGACTTTCTGTTTCCAGGGTTTGCTTGCTTGCTGTTCCCCTTAAACAATGCGTCTGGACACGTTTCCAGCAGGTGGGAGCAACAGGAGAGAACCAGGACATACAAAGTTGGCGAGATGCTGGCCTGGGTCTGGAGACCCAGGACGCCTGGGGGCACTGAGAACGCCATTCCAGGCCCTGCCTCTAACCTGCCAGGGTCGGGGCTGGAGCACTGGGCCCCGTCCAAGGCCATATCTGATGTGGTTTGGAAAGAGGTAAACTCAGCAGAGGCTGGTGGGATGGGAGCTTGTGTGTTTCACACCCATTTAAAATCAGAGGACGCCGCCGCAAAGAAAATGGTGACACAGTCACAGAGAAGAAATATATGGACATCAAAGGCGGAGGGAGGTGGAATGAACTGGGAGCCTGGGACTGAAGAATATACACTCTTATGTATAAAACAGACGACTGATGAGAAGCTACTGTATGGCACAGGGAACTCTATTCAGTATTCTGTAATAACCCAGAAGGGAAAGAGTCTGAAAGACAGCAACCTGTGTGTCACTGAAAGACTTTGCTGCACGCCTGAAACGAACACAACAGGGTAAATCAACTCTACCCCAACGTAAAACAAAAGGTCACACTTAGAATGTTCTGGCTTCCCAGGTGGTACTAGTGGGAAAGAACCCACCTGCCAATGAGGGAGACACAGAGATGCTGGTTCGACCCCCAGGTTGGGAGGATCCCCTGGAGGAGGAAATGGCAGCCCACTTCAGTATTCTTGCCTGGAGAATCCCATGGACAGAGGAGCCTGGTGGGTTCATAGAACTGTAGAGTCGGACAGGACTGAAGCAACTTAGCATGCACAAGACATGAAATGAGATGGTTTGGGCCCAATCCACGGGCGTAAAGTCCAGTCTTCAGAGCTTCCCTCCGTTTCTGTCTGACCTGATCGTGGACTAGTGATGAGGAAACCCAGCAGGGCTGGGTCTTTTCTCTGGGAACACGGAGCGGTGAGCCTTTGCGTGGACAGAGATGCCTCCGGTCGGGGCAGCCTGCTCTGACAGCTGTCACCCGACACTGAGCCACAGGCAGCCGCTCATCAGACCTGAAAGAACAGCGTCTAATCTCCGGAGCGAAAGTTCTGTGACTCCCGGACTGGCAGTGGAGATAGAGCCGCACGTCGTGGCCTGAAATCAGATACCAGGAGGGTGTACGGACAAATTGAGACCTCTTGTGGGAAGGAATTTTACCCACTCTCAGAGTCCCACGCAACAGCCCAGGGATGCTGGATTAGATTCGATGCATCTAATCCGGCCAGGTAATTTTCACCCAGGTTCTCGTTAGATATAAAGAGACAGCAAGACAGAAAATGCATGCCTCATTAGAGAGGAGAAAGCCTACACGGGACCACTTCTGGCCTGCAGGAGGACTCAGCCCAAACCTACACCAGGACAGAGCTGAAGGAACGTAGCGCAGAGCAGGAAAGTCAGGTTGGGCTCGCTAACACCCGGCAGCCTACGTGGGAGATCGCATTTTCGGTTTTTGAACTAAAATGTATATTCGGATTTTATCTGCCAAGAGAATGCCACATACTCCATACTAAAAATAGTTTTCACCACTCATGGTCTCCTACTTGGACTGTCTTAAGCTGCCAAGTTTCCCCTGTGAAAGTCAAATAATTTCATTCTGACTGAAAAAAGATGATCGGCCTAAAAAAAACAGCTACATGATCTATGTCTGTGTAAATCAAATTGTGCGTTAAATAGCAGAGGAATTATTTTTTTAAAAAAGGAGGAGGTAAGTGTAGATATGACTAACATAATTATTAAAAAATCTTTCAATTTGGTTTTCTTTCAGGGATAAAAATCAAAGACTCCCTTGCTTCACAAAATTCATAATATTTACCACATGTGACTAAAGAGGAACCGCATCAGATAAGATAATGCTTAGCACGTTCACAGCGCTTAACCAAGTCAACTTATAGCAAGTGGTGAGCTTTCCTGTTAAGCCTTTTACATGTGCTGTTACATACGATATTTTCAAAAGCCTCAAAATCTAACCATCACAGGCGCTTGCTAGGAGCAAAGTACCCCCGCTGACTGGACGAAGTTCTCAGTCACAAGAACAAATCTCTGTGTTCCCATGGAAATTGATTTAAACACATCCTCTGTCTGCCATCAATACAATTAATAGCAGGAAGGCAGGTTTATATGGAATATGGCTGAGCTGATCTGTTGGGAAGATTCTGGGGTCCCCGGGACCTCCGTTCTCTTATTTCATGTGCCGTTATCACAGTCTGTCATGTTAGGAACTGGTTTTCAATGTGCTTCTCAAAATTCCTCATCTGATTTCTCATGTTCAGGGAGAGCCTAATTGGATTTTTAATCCTTGGCTAACCGCGGCACGCTGGGCTTAGGTGGACACTGAAAAGTGCTTTCCACCGCCTATTATTTCAAGGCCAGCTCGCATGTAACCCGAATCACTAGGAAAATAACGCGGTAAAGCCCTCTGCCGTATAGACGTTACAGGAAAACAATGCGCTTCTTTCTTCACTGGGAAGGCCGTCCCCAGCTTTGAAGCAGCTTTGAAATAATGGACAGCCACAGGCTATTTTCTTCTGGTCTTCAACGTCTCAATACCAGGATTGTCTCCTCTGTTTGTTTCAGCTAATTGCCTGAAGATCTAATAAGTTAGTGATGACGGCCGCTGCACCCAGGACCCTGCCAAGAAGAGACGGCATCCCCACAGGTGGGTGGGGGCAGCGCCGGGCGGTCCCGGGACCTGCGTGCGGCCGGAGCAGCATCGGCGATGGGCTTGGGGTGGAGGCGTCCGCACGGCAAGGTGTGGAGGGGTGAGCCCCCTGGGGAGACCGTGGACGCCTGTGTCTCCAGCGGGCCGGCTGGACGTCTGGCCTCCGTGGCCCCCCGCCCCGTTTTCCTGCAGAGCCATCATGCCGTCCTTTTCTGAGATCCATTAGAGGAAAATTCAACTTTGATGAGAAGCGTAATCTGGTTGTCTCCTTCTTCCCGAAGAACACGCTTTCCCCAAGTTTGATCGGATGTTTTCCCTCCTGGGGCAAACCGAGCTCATTAAGGGGGATGAGCCTGCGGTGGGGGCGGAGGTGCCCCGTGGTCCGGGAAGGCTGCACTGATCCGAGAATGCGCGTCTCCCATTGAAAGGGAAACCGAGGCTCTCAGACAGACGCACAGCTTTAAACACACACGCCTGGCTCCGGGGAAGAGCGGCCTTCGGACCTGAACACTGGAAGCCGAGTCTCGAGTGATGCTGGGCGTGTGTGCGTCAGGCTGCGGTGTGAGGTTGTGAGTGCAGCCGCCAGCCTTGCCCATCCTCTGCGGTACACCCTGCACGTGTCCCGGGGCTGCAGGACCCGAGGCCTCAAACTGCTGCGGGGAGGAGAGGACTTAACACAGCAGACGTATGTCATCTCCTAGCTCTGCAGACCGGAAGTCTGAAATCAAGGTTTGGGGGACCCTGCTTCCCCCAGAAGCTCCAGGAGAGGGTCCTTCCTGCCCCCTCCCCTAGCAGCCGGGACCCCAGGTGTGCCTGGGCTCCTGGCCCCACACTCCCTCCCCTCCAGCCCAGTCGCTGATTTCTCCCCTCGGGGCGTGTTCCCTTCTGTGTCTCTGTGCCCAGATTTCCAGGCTGGCACAGCACCAAGCCTCGGGATTTGTGGTTCTTGTCTAGTCTCTCAGTTGTGTCCGACTCTTTGGCGACTCCATGGACTCACCAGGCTCCTCTCTCTATGGGATTTTCCAGGCAAGAATATTGCAGTCAGTCGCCACTTTCTCCTCCGGGGCATCTTCGCGACTCAGGGGTCACACGTGTGGCCGCTGCGCTTCCTCCACTGGCAGGAGGGACCTTTACCTCTGAGCCACAGGGAGAGCCTGGCCCTGGGTTGGGCTCCACCCGAGTCAGGAGGAGCCTGAACCTGAGCTTGATCACCTGAGCAGAGACCCTGTTTCCAAACAAGGCATGCTCACAGGTACAGGTTAGGGTGTCAACGTGCCCCCTGGGGACACAGTTCACCCCAGCACATCCTGCAGGGAGGGCTGCTCGCTTAGCCAGGCAGTGTTCCCACGGGGTCTGATGCAGTCACAGGAAGAGGCCACGGTCGGCTGCATCTCTCCTAAAATTGATCTTCTTCGGCTCCCTGTCGCCACCCTGGGCTTTGCTCTGTCCTCAGACCACGTCTGGGGTCTGGAGGAGTATCTGGAGGTCTGACATGCTGACTCATCCTGCATGTGTATCTAACGATACGGAGCTTGTGATCCGAGTTGGGGGGGGCGTCTTTCCTGGTCTAGCAATTCTAAGTGTCCCTTACAAACACCCCAGAGCGCTGGTGTTTTCTCAGGAGGTGATCCTGGGAGTAGAGGGGCACTTGGTGGGAAGACAAGGGTCAGATGGCCCCACACAGCTGAGATTCCCAGAAGCCCTTTTCCAGGCAGTGCTCCGTCCTCACTCACCCAGGCGCCCCTTGACCGAGCGTCTCCTGATCTCCAGCCCATCCCCACGTGTGCCGGTGAGTGCCGGGGGGAAGCTGGCACCTGTGCCGGGCGTAACTCACGCACACTGTGACCCTGTGTGGGTGCAGTGATTCAGTCTTCCATCTACTTCTGGGTTTTCAATTCAAGTAACCACTTCTCAATTTTACCATCATTCTTCTCAGTGTTAGACATATACCCAGATTTAGACGCCCAAGTCTAATCTGAAATATATACTGAACTAGATTTAGAATCTTCACATCAAATAAAGTGCTTCACTGTTAAGATTTGGATGGGGTGCATGCTCAGGAAAAAGAAGAAATCATTTTCTTAATAGAACATATTGCTCAGTTTATTCTGGAAAGAAGCTTCCAAGGTGGAATGTATTTTAAATAGATTTTTACGAATTGATTCATGTTTCAGAGTCTTTGGTGATGTAATACATTCTCATGAAAGAAATCATAAAACACAGCTTTGAAAGTTGTGTTTGAGGAAGACTTAACTCTTTTTCTGATTGAGATCATGTTTGCAGTTCCCTTTGTTTAAAATATGTCTAAGAATTCTACTTCTACTGCAAAAATAAATGATAAATTATTTATACATACCAATTATTTATTATTATTTATGCAAAGCTTGCCACATTATGCATGCATAAAGGGCTTAGATCCCCGTTAACCCACAATGCCTTTAGGGCTATCAGATGACGGACAAAAGGTGCGTGTGGGTATCACCATCAGCAAATACACACCTTTGGAGCCAACAGTGTTTATGTACACTGCTGCTCAGATGTATTTAATAGGAAGGGAAATACGATGCCAGGACTGTATCAACCCTAATGCTTATCCACCTAATTCTAAATTTGATTATCCTGGCACTACTCAGCCGAGGAAATGCCATGTGCATTGTGATGTAGGCAGAAAATGTCCCTTAGTTTAGGTTTGAAACTAAAAGAAACAGATGAGCTCAACTTAAAAAAAAGTGTACCTTTCCCAAGGCAATGCTTTTGTCATATAATAATGACATATTATAATCAAGAAATAGAGATAAATCAGGAAAATACCATGATATTATTCTTGTCATGGTGCTTCCTGATAGCATTGTGAATTTCAAGGCAAATTCAGTAAAGGTACTTTTTTTTCCCAAAATACTAATGCATATAAATGAAATTATTAGCAGCATTCATTTTTAATGGGAAACCTAATGGAGGGTTTGCAAAACGATATAACTACCCTTTGATCCAATGAAGGAGCATTTTCCCAGTTCCTAGGGCAAAAAATATATCCAATATGGTAATGCAAAAATGCCACATATCTTTGCTACTGCCAGTTCAGAGATGTGCAGTATTTTTAAAGTTCTGTTGGAGGTGTGTCCATGAGGTTGCCATGTCTATGTACTCGTGGTACGCACGAAGGCTTTGGAAGGGCTGGCCCTAGAGCAGACGTGGTATAGTGGTGGGGAACAGTGCTGACACCACCTGCTACTGAAGAAATTCACTTGCCTGCGAGGTGTTCTGGAGGGGTCAGCTCTTCGACTATTTTTATTGAACAGAATTATCTGTTCATCTGCAGTTGTGTGACATTTTAAAAATTTTTTATGAAGCTGATTTACAACACTGTGTTAATTTCTGCTATACAGCCAAGTGGTTAGGTTATTTGTATGTACATGTGTGTGAGTCGCTCAGTCATGTCCAATCCCATGGACTCTAGTCCGCCAGGCTCCCTCTGTCCATGGGATTTCCCCAGGCAAGAAGACTGGAGTGGGTATCCATTCATTTCAGCAGGGGATCTTTCAGGCCTAGGGATTGAACCCAGTTTCCCACACTGCAGGCAGATTCTCACCCTCTGAGCCATCAGGGAAACACACACACACACACACACACACACACACACACACACTTTCCTGTGTGGCTTGTCACGGAATACGATTACAGGCCCCTGCTCTGTACAGGAGTATCTTGCTGTTACTCCATCCTTAAATATGATAGTTTGCACCCCCTAATCCCATCCCTCCCTCAGCCAGCTACCCCTTGGGTAACCAGAAGTTTCTTTTCTGTGTCTGCGTTTCTGTTTCACAGATAAGCTCAGCTTCGCCATATTTTAGATTCCACGTGCAGGTGGGACGGCACGGAGCCTGTCTTTCTCTCTCAGACTCACTTCACTCAGCGTGACCACCTCGGGCCTCATCCACGTCGCTGCAGGTGCTTACTGCTCAGCCTGGCCCCGTCTAGAGTCACATTTACTCATTTTGTCCACGTTGGTGTTTCGCAAGTCCCTTGATGCTACACAACATTTATAACCTTGACAAACACACAGCTCTGCAACTCCAGTGATGGGTGACGATGCCTGCTCCTACCACACCACAACCTTGCTCTGTTTTTCCAGCCGTGGACGTGGCCTTCTTGCCCAGATGCACGTAGAAGCCCTCCATGCAGCCCACGTCTAGATGCGGTCAGCCTCCCCTCGCAGTTACACACTCCACAGAGGGAGTCTGCAGCCCTCTGGAGCTACCTGGGGGTGCCCTCCTGAAGCTTTCTCTCTGGTTTACAATAAAACTGCTTCTTTGTTTGCAACTTCAACTCACTCTGTCCTCAGACAACAGCTTTTCAGATGTACCACACTTTTTATATTCATGGCAGATACATTCCAAAACCTTGGTGAATTCCCAAATTTGCAACTCTCACTGTGGAGTATAATCCCCCTCGTAAAATGAGCTAAATGCAGCAGGAAATTTTAAATGATATGTTAAGACCATCAATGAATCCAGCGAGTGCCAAAGGTATTTATGAAATGACTACGATCCATTCTCTCCTGAAAAGAACGAGGTTGTTTCACGTTGCTGGAGTCATTTTAACCGTATGTTTCTCTCAGTCAGCAAAACGGAGGCAGAGGTGGGCTTGCTTAGGGTACCACAGGGATGCTCCAAGGATGAAGGCTTGGGAGTACATCCTCACTTCACCTGAAGTAGGATGTAGGTCTAGGTGCTACTGACGGGCCAGGGGCTGTGTGAGAGATCCAAACGGGATGTCAGAACCGGTGTCCTCCGACGCAGTCGCCTGGGAGCTTAGAATCCTGATACTGGTACCCAGCCCCAGAGGTCTCATGTAAGTTGTCTGGTGCAGCACTCAGGCACTGGCATGGCTTTAAATTCTCCACGTGAGTCTAACGTGCAGCCAGAGGTGAGAACTGGAACCATGAAAGACAGCCCTCAGGTAGCATTCATTTGCCTTACTTTGAAGATTTTAACAGGTTCGATCATAGGACAGAATAATAAAAGGCAGAGACATTACTTTGCCAACAAAGGTCTGTCTAGTCAAGGCTATGGTTTTTCCAGTAGTCACATATGGATGTGAGAGTTGGACTGTAAAGAAAGCTGAGCACTGAAGAATTGATGCTTTTGAACTGTGGTGTTGGAGAAGACTCTTGAGAATCCCTTGGACTGCAAGGAGATCCAACCAGTCCATCCTAGAGGAGATCAGTCCTGAATACTCATTGGAAGGATTGATGCTAAAGCTGGCACCCTGATGCAAAGAGCTGACTCATTGGGAAAGATTGAAAGTACGAGGAGAAGGGGACGACAGAGGATGAGATGGTTGGATGGCATCACTGACTTAATAGACATGAGCTTGAGTAAACTCCGAGAGATAGTGAAGGACAGGAAAGCCTGGCGTGCTGCAGTTCACGGGGTTTCAGAGTCAGACATGACTGAGCGACTGAACAACAGGAACAACGATAGATCTCTCTCTCGTCCCAGATCCAGCCTGTGCCGTAAACATTTGTAGGTGATGAAGACGTGGACCACACTGCGGGCCACAAATCAGCAAAGATGCTCAGCCCCTCTGTGGAACGGAGGCCAGCTCAGCTCCTGCAGAGGCGCAGACCTGCCAGACCCGATTCCAGGGTGACCTCCTGGCTCTCGCCGGGTGGCGACAAGGTGCCTGGCACCTCTGGGCCTCGCCTCCCCTTTGGTAAAAGGAAGATACCATGACTCTCATCTCAGAGGGCTGCCAGAGTTCTTCTCAGGACTCAGGACACACTCTTCTACGGCTGAATCTGGGTACCTCCCCACCACCATGGGGGCTGTGGGCCCTGGCTCCTTCCTGCCTCACTGCTGCAGTGCCTGGGGCCAAGTGCACCTGTCACGTGAAGAAACGCCCAATGACTCGCATCCCACAGCGATGCCCAGACACCTGCAGGAGCTCATAGCACAGGCGGTCAGCTGGCTACCCTCTGGGTCCCGTGCATCTGGACAGCGGACGGGGCTTGGTGCCTGAATGTCCGTCCGTGCTGCTATATAAGCAGCTGGCATTGCTTGCTTCAAAATCCTCACAAGCCACATAGAACCTCCCCAGACATTCAGCTGCACACATCCACACGCACATACATGCCTGGACAAACACACTCACAGACACACAGCCACATGCACACACACACGGACACACATATACTCACAGGCACACATCCACATGTGCACACACAGACACACACACACTCGCAAGCACACATCCACATGTGCACACATGCTTGGACACACACACGCTCACAGGCACACAGCCACACACACACACAGACACGCATACACGGAGTTCTCTGGCCACACTGACCTCCTCTACGTCTGGGATGCACTCCTTTGCTTGGCAGGTTCATTCGTGGCTTGAAGACTCTATCTGGAAGTCTAGGAAGATGTTTCCACCGCTAGCCTCCTCCTGTCTGGACCGTGGGACCCCACACAGGACTTGCCATCTCTGCTCCCAGACCATCTGGGGCCCTGTCCCCGGGTTCGTACCCAGGACTCAGTCCTGAGCTCCCACAACACGGACGGCACAGCAGAGGGACTGAGGTGGGCTTTTCAAACTCCTTCCAGTTGGAATCGCCCGAGGGGATGGTTAAAGACTTGGATTCCGAGGCTGCATCCCGAGTTGGTGGGCCTGAGATTCAGGGCCTTTCAAACGCCAGAGGGGAGGGCGTGTGTCCAGGAGGAAGGGGTGTGGGGGCAGAGAAGGGGAGACCCACTCCAGGGGTGTGCCCCCCAAGGCTGTCCAGAGTGTGGGTGGGAGGCTGTCCACCTGGGAGGGGGGCAGACAGGAAGCTGAGGCTGATTCACCTGTTTGACATGGCGACTTGTTCTTGTGGTGCTGGAGAAGATTCATGAGAGCCCCGTGGACTGCAAAGAGATCCAACCAGTCCATCCTAAAGGAAATCAGTACTGAGTGTCCATTGGAAGGACTGATGCTGAAGCTGAAGCTCCAATACATTGGCCACCTGATGCGAAGAGCTGACTCATTTGAAAAGACCCTGATGCTGTGAAAGATTGAGGGCAGGAGGAGAAGGGGACGACAGAGGATGAGATGGTTGGATGGCATCACCCACTCAATGGGCACGAGTTTGAGTAAACTCCAGGAGTTGGTGATGGACAGGGAGGCCTGGCAGGCTGCAGCCCATGGGGTCGCAAAGAGTCGGACATGGCTGAGCGACTGAACTGAAACCTGGCCTCGAGGAGTTCAGGAAACCCCGCTGCACATTAGGAGAAGCGTTTTCTCTACAGATGGAGCCCAAGCGGGGGTCCTTCAGATCCAGCCTACAGAGCTGCCCACCCCCAGGGCGTCCGACCCTTTGTGTCCTCGGGAACACCCACGGACAGACGCAGCTCCGGCACAGCGTCGCCACGGCTTGGCAGGGAGAGCGGGCCGAGGGCTGCCAGTCAGCAGCCCCCCGGATGCCTGTGTCCCGGGCTGGAGGGCCTTGCGCAGGCGTGCGCCTGCGTGCATGCGGGGAGGGTGTGCGTCTGGGGACGCAGGACTCAAAACTGTTGCAAATACAAACAGGTCATCATCTGTAAAACCCACTCCCTGGAGCATGCGCCCACCCCCCCGCCCCCACACACGCAGAGGCGCAGACCTGGCATCTTCAAGTCATTGAAATGGGTAATTAGCGCGTGGCGTCTGTCTGGGACCCTCTGAGGGTTAGTGTCCATCCTGTTTGTCACTGTTTCTCTCCTAATCCGCTCTAATGAGGGTTTATGTTAACACGGATAAGCCCTCGCTGTGTCCGCGGCTCGGCCAGCTGAGCTGATGGGGGACGCGCTGCTCCAACGTCACCGCCCTTGGCTCTCTTGCTAAGGCCAGACGTGAGCGAGCGTCCACGGGAAAGGGTGGGGTCTGGAGTCTCCACCGTAGCTGGCGGGGGTGGGGAGAACCCCTCCAAGGGGGTTGGTTGCAGCTGTTTCCTCTCCCACTCTTCCTGGGATTCTATTTGTATTTAGTTTCTGCAGCCGCTGGCTGTTACTAATGTTCTGTTTTGCAGGGAGACATCCTGGGCCTGGCTGCTCTGGGTCTCAGGAGACACATAGGGGCCCCACGCAGGTGGTGGTGACAGCCCCGCTGGGCGGAGATAAGCCAGGCTGGTCTGGGGGTCCCAGGCCCCTATGGAAGCCAAAACCAAGACTGAGGCTTTCCCGGGAGTGGCAGCCAGAGTCAGCATCAGCTCTCCGACAGGGAAGTGGGGGAGACCACCTCTTGTCCTTTAGATGGACCAGGAGCCTTCTGTAAGTTCATCCTCGCTACCCTGTTATTTAGATCTAAGATGCTATTGCCAAAAGAAAGGAAACGGAAAATAAGAATTATCACGTGCTCAGTCGCTTCAGTCGTGACTCTTTGTGTCCCTGTGGACTGTAGTTCACCAGGCTCCTCTGTCCATGGGACTTTGCAGGCAAGAATACTGGAGTGGGTTGCCATTCCCTTCTCCAGGGGACCTTGCCAACTCAGAGATCCAACCCATGTCTCTTATGTTTTCTGCATTGGCAGGTGGATTCTTTACCAATGGTGCCACTTGGGAAGCCCAATTTAATTTAAAAAGGACACTCACAATGTTTACAAGTCCACATATGCATGTGTCGTTTATTTAGTCCGTGAAAGATTTCTATGATGAGAGTGTAATTATTACGCTTATTTTACATGGAGACCCAGGTTCTGAGGCTCAGAGGCTGATAGTCACCCGGTCACTCTACGGGGCCTGAGGTTGGAAACCTGCAGTGTTGCCCTCCCCCGGACCTGGACGCCGGGTCGCCAGATGCCTCAGGCCGAGAGCCTGAGCCCGCGTCAGTGACGCACTTTTCAGTTGGCTTACTCCAGCACTTATCAGGGTGGAGAGGCAGAAACCACACACGGTGTCTGCAGGACTCAGAAGTGGCCCCAGAACATTCTAGGTCTCTGTGGACCCCCCAGGGAGCTGTGCAGTGGAGGGGGGCAGCTGGATCAGGGAGACGGGGGCCATGGGAGGCTGCACCTGGTGGCCTGCAGGGTCAGCATGTAAGAAGCTTCCCTAGCGGGGTGCTGAGTGTGGTCTGGGCTCCTCCGGAGCAGGCGGCTGGGGGCTGGGGCGGCGCCTGCCTGCATCCCGGCCCTGCCATCCCCAGGCTTCTAGCCAGGCCTCCCTCACGCCTCCTCTGACAATTCTGCAGCTTCTGTGAGATTCTGGCCAAGAACAGAGAGACGAGAGGAGGAAGGGCTCTGAGCCCCCGCTCGCAGCCCCGGACCCACAGAGGTGGGCTTTTATTCGGGATCCTGTGGGGGGTGAGGAGAGAGACAGAGTCTGGGGGCGCCAGGGAAGGTGATCACGTGGCCTTGAGGAACAACCCCACAACCTGAGAGCAGATCACCGACGAGTCGCCATGGGAGGGGCTGGACAGGTCTGCTGAGCAGGTGGCAGACACAGTGTCCTGTCAACAGAACCCCAGCGGTCTCACTTGAACTTCAGGCTGTGGCCTGGGCCGGGGGAAGGGGTGAGGATGGAGGTCCGGTGACCACAGTGGAGACACGGATGGGGAACGCTCATGGTAGGACCCTCAGAGGAGCCGCTGAGTTAGCACTGGCAGATGGTCACCAGCTCTGCCATCTCCAGGTTTGAGGGGACTTTATTAGGGTGGCATATACTCCAGGATGGGCTTCCCTGGGGGTTCAGTGATAAAGAGTATGCCTGCAATGCAGGAGCTGCAGGTTTAATCACCGAGTCTGGAAGATCCCCTGGGGGAGGGCATAGCAACCCACTCCAGTATTCATTGCCTGAAGAATCCATGGACAGAGGAGCCTGGTGGGCTATGGTCCACAGAGTTGCAAAGAGTCCAACACGACTGAAGTGACTTAGCATGCACTCATGCTCCAGGATATTGAAGGGTTTTGTTGTACAATATTTTAAGGAGCTGTTTTAAAGAAGAAAATAACTTTGCCATTGGGAGACAAGCTTTCGAAAGGATGAAGGCTCAGTGGAATGAGGCAAAACCTTAAAGAAGGATGCTCATTTAGGTGAACGTTGGGATGTCAGGAGGTCACTGCAGGAAGAAGGGGCCTGTTTGATTGTTCATATCCCCACAGGACCAGGGCACCATCTTATGTCAGGAGAAAGGGTCCAGCAGATTCGGGCTTCCCCAGGGCACACGCTCCAGCTTGGACATGAGCATGAAGAGAAGGAGATGCTGATGCTCCAGGGCACTAGGATGCAAGGATTTTCTCAGGACGGTCTCAGAGACATGCAGCGAGGTGACCGGTCCTTCTCCACCTTTCCAAGTCAGCTCCACATTCCATGAGATCCAAGCTGTTTCTGTCTGTTTGTTGCTGGAACCAGCCCCCTCACCCTGTCACCTCTACACGGCGTGAGCAGGGTGGTGACATTCACATCATTGTGTGGGTTAGTGAACCAATGAGCTGGTCAGTCTGGGCTTTGTTTGGAGTCAGAATGTGGCAGCTCTGAGTCAGGGCGCTGGGTCTGAAAGCAGGCGCAGCCAGGAGGCCACGGGCTTTGTGGGGTGAAGGGACCTGTCCCAGATGTGATTGGGGCTCTGGTGCTCCCAGGGTGCACCTCTGCCTGCCACGGGGACCCCCTATGACCTTAGGCAGCCCCTAATACCTAGGACAAGCCACACTGTCCAGGGCAGAGCCCCCAGGAGCAACCCTGAACTCCCCGGAAAGGAGTTAGCCAGGATGTTAGTCTCCTGGGGGGGCTGTAACAAAGTGCCCCAAGCTGGGGGACTTGAAACAACAGAAATTCATGCTCTCAAAGTTCCGGGGGCCGAAGGTCAGAGGTCGGGTGTCGGCAGGGCTGTGCCCCCCCGCAGGCTCCTGAGCAGGACGCTCTGGCCTGACCCTCGGGGGGGGGGTGGGGGGGGCGCAGCAATCCTCGGCTCGTGGCCGCATCACTCTCAGCTCTGCCTCCGTTTCCCCGGGCATCTCCGTGGTGTGTCTGGGCTCCTGTCCTCTCCTCATCAGGGCACCAGCCTTGTGGCCTCTGCACCTGCACTGCCTTAATCTCACTGAATTGACTGTATCTGCTGCTCGGTCGCTCAGTCGTGTCCGACTACTGGAGACCCCATGGGCCGCAGCACGCCAGGCTTCACCAACTGCCGAAACCTGATCAGACTCATGTCCATCGAGCTGATGATGCCATCCAACCATCTCATCCTCTGTCTCCCCTTTGTCTTCCTGCCCTCAATCTTTCCCAGCATCAGGGTCTTTTCCATTGAGTCATCTCTTTGCATCAGGTGGCCAAAGTATAGGAGTTTCAGCTTCAACATCAGTCCTTCCAATGAGTATTCAGGACTGATCTCCTTTAGGATGGACTGGTTGGATCTCCTTGCAGTCCAAGGGACTCTCAAGAGTCTTCTCCAACACCACAGTTCAAAAGCATCAGTTGAATTTCACCTTCCTTTCTCTGTTTTCATTTTATTGGTAATGGATCATCTTGAAGATACACAGTTCATGATGTGCCGTCTCTGTCACACACTGAGTGGAGATGTCCATCAAGACAGCAGAACCGTGCCCAGGGTGTTTGTCATCTCTTTCCTCCACTCACCTGAGGTGGGCAACAGGTGTGTGAGAGGCGGTCTCAGAGCACATGGCCCAGTGACCTGCCTGAGCTGTGCCCACCCCTCTCCGGGCAGGAAGTGCCCTGCAGCCTCCCTCTCTACCCACTTCCAGGTCCAGGCGCTCAGAGGCTTCCAAGACCAACCAGATGATGCAGGATCCCTTACAAAGGGCGAGACCAAAGTCACCTTGTGTTCTGATGGGGGCTTTCGAGTCTTAGCTTTGTTTAACCATAGAGCATCGTGGGGCTTCCCTGGTGTCTCAGACTATAAGGAATCTGCTTGCAACTCAGGAAACCTGGGTTTGAATACTGGATCAGGAAGATCCCCTGCAGAAGGGAATGGCTACCCACTCCAGTATTCTTGCCTGGAGAATTCCGTGGACAGAGAAGCCTGAAAGACTGAAGTCCACACAGTCAGACACAGCTAAGTGACTAATGCGGACACACACATAGCCCTCTCTGGAGCCTCAGGAGGACATGCAGACAGCTCTGGTGTTCCCAGTGCTTTTCAAGGTCATCTTGTCGTCACTGCCTGCCCCCAGGTACAACCAACCAGGCTGGGAGGGACCGTGCCCCACAAACACTCACACATGGAAACCCAGCCCTGGTACCTGAGATGTGGCTTTATTTAGAAACAGGGCCTTTGCAGACTTAAAAAAAAAATCAACCAGACCCTTTAAAAATAAAGGAATAAAACTGCACTAAGCGTGGATATAATGCTTGGGGTGAAGTCGGGCTGGACGTGCTGCCTGGAGTCAGGGTCAGGTCTCTCGGCTCACTCTCTGGACACGGTTCAACCTGGTTCATCTCAGATCAGGAGGCAGCGCTCACGATCCCCTGTGCGGAGAGACAGGTGGCTCTGTGCACTCGGCATGGTCCTTCCTGGGAAGGACGCGGGCCGTGCCTGGTTCATGGACCCTGGACCACTTCCCGCAGCAAGCACCATCCTGTCCTGAAGAAGCGGCAGCTCTGTGTGGATTCTGGTCCAGGGCTGGCTCTGGAAGCTGCCGTGGTCCTCGGAGCTCAGCCCCCAGGTGAGCCAGAGGTGGGGTGGGGGTGATCGGACCCAGTCTTCCTCCTGCCTTTCTCACCATCGAGGCTGGCCTCTCCTGCCTCGGGTGGTCTCTGCTCAGCTTGCCTGATTGGCCCAGGTCTCCAGAAGCTTCCTGCTAGGTTCAGATGCCCACTGCGCCTGGCGGCTGCACTCCCGTCCTATCCCCAAGAGTCTGACCCTGCAGACAGGCTCTGTCTCCTGCACATGGAGCAGCTCCGTGCCTTTCTGGGCCTCTTCTTGGGTTCTTGGGAGCCACCTGCTTCCAGCTCTGCTTGTGAAACCAGCGGCCATCGCTCTTGCTGGGCACTGGCAGTGGCCTTCTAGAGGCACAGGCCTCACCCCGTCCAGGAAGGAAGACTCGTGGACGCACGTGCCCAGAGGACGACCCCCCCAGTCCAGCCTTCCGCTTGGGCGGAAGCACAGGTGTCCGGGCTGCCTGTCCCAGCCCCGTCCCTCGCCTGCCCCCGCTCAGCCCTGCCTGTCCAGGTGCTCCTGGGTCAGCCCGTGTGCATTTTCTGGATGTTCTCACAGTGATGTGGCTAAAACACAGGAGCAGTGGCCAAACAGCCAGGTGGCACTAGTGGTAAAGAACCCACCTGCAGTGCAGGAGACGCAGGAGATGAGGGTTCGATCCCTGAGTCAGGAAGATCCCCTGAAGGAGGCAAGGCAACCCACTGCAGTATTCTCACCTGCAGAATCCCATGGACAGAGGGGCCTGGCGGGCTGCAGTCCACGGGGTCACAAAGAGTCGAACAGGACTGAGCAAGTTAGCAGGCCTGTATGCTCTATTAAGTGACCCTTCCCAGTACTTTTTTTTATTTAGCCAAAGATGGTTTGGGCTTCCCTTGTGGCTCAGCTGATACAGTCTGCCTGCAATGAGGGAAACCTGGGTTCGATCCCTGGGTTGGGAAGATCCCCTGGAGAAGGGACAGGCTACCCACTCCAGTATTCTGGCCTGGAGAATTCCATGGGCTGTATAGTTCATGGGGTTGCAAAGAGTCAGATGTGACTGAGCGAATTTCACTTTTTTTCAAAGATAGTTTGTAATTCAGAACAAATGTCCCTGTTGAGTTCAAGAACACCACGTGTATGCGATCTGAGGATGTATTCTTTATCTTCAGAGAAGCCAACTGCAAAATCCATGATGACCTGCCTTACCCACACTGAGATCTTCCCTAGATCACACCTGAAATATATATATATATAACCTCGATCCCAGCATTGCCAGGTCTGGCCTAAAGCGAGCGAGAAGTGATCCCAAAGGTTTCCATCCCAGTCCTGTGGCTTCAGCTCACCAGGGCAACAGAGCCGGGGGAGACCCCGCGGAGCGGTGTGAGATCCCTGGGAGCCGTGTGAGACCCCCGCGGAGCCGTGTGAGACCCCGGGGAGCCGTGTGAGGCCCCGGGGAGCCGTGTGAGACCCCCGCGGAGCCGTGTGAGACCCTCGGGGAGCCGTGTGAGACCCCGCGGAGCCGTGTGAGACCCCCGGGGAGCCGTGTGAGACCCCGCGGAGCCGTGTGAGACCCCCGGGGAGCCGTGTGAGACCCCGCGGAGCCGTGTGAGACCCCGGGGAGCCGTGGGAGACCCCGCGGAGCCGTGTGAGACCCTCGGGGAGCCGTGTGAGGCCCCCGGGGAGCCGTGTGAGACCCCGCGGAGCCGTGTGAGACCCCCGGGGAGCCGTGTGAGACCCCCGGGGAGCCGTGTGAGACCCCCGGGGAGCCGTGTGAGACCCCCGGGGAGCCGTGTGAGACCCCGCGGAGCCGTGTGAGACCCCGGGGAGCCGTGTGAGGCCCCGCGGAGCCGTGTGAGACCCCGGGGAGCCGTGTGAGACCCCGGGGAGCCGTGTGAGACCCCGGGGAGCCGTGTGAGACCCCGCGGAGCCGTGTGAGACCCCGCGGGGCCGTGTGAGACCCCCGCGGAGCCGTGGGAGACCCCCGGGGAGCCGTGGGAGACCCCGCGGGGCCGTGGGAGACCCCGCCGGGCCGTGTGAGACCCCGCGGAGCCGTGTGAGACCCCGGGGAGCCGTGTGAGGCCCCGCGGAGCCGTGTGAGACCCCGGGGAGCCGTGTGAGGCCCCGCGGGGCCGTGTGAGACCCCGCGGGGCCGTGTGAGACCCCGGGGAGCCGTGTGAGGCCCCGGGGAGCCGTGTGAGACCCCGCGGGGCCGTGTGAGACCCCGGGGAACCGTGTGAGACCCCGCGGAGCCGTGTGAGACCCCGGGGAGCCGTGTGAGGCCCCGCGGAGCCGTGTGAGACCGCGCCGGGCCGTGTGAGACCCCGGGGAGCCGTGTGAGACCCCCGGGGAGCCATGTGAGACCCTCGCGGAGCCGTGTGAGACCCCCGGGGAGCCGTGTGAGACCCCGCGGAGCCGTGTGAGACATGATAGGCCTTTGAGAAGCAGATGCCACGTGGGTTAAGGTGCTGCGATCCGATTCCGGAGAAATGCTCACATGAACGATACAAGGAGGGGCGGGGGCCCCTGGGGGAGCTCTCTGACCCCAGGGAAGAAGGGGACGGAGGGAAGTGGGCGGTCACACCCCAGACCCCCCCTGAAGTCCTGACAGGTTCAAGGGGGCCATGGGCTGGTCTCCCAAGACCGAGCCTGCCTCTGTGTCCCCGTGTGCACTGGGGAAGGCGCCTGGCACCCCCAACACTGGGATCCAGGCTCCAGTGCAAGGACCCTGGGTCAAGTCCTCCCAGGTCCCTGAGGCCTCAGGAACATCTGTTTGGATGACACAGAGGTTATTAACTGCCTCTGCAGGGGGTTGGTGGTAAGCAGACTCAGTGGGGTGTGAAGTGGGGCTCCGGGGGTCGGGACCCCCCTCACGTTGCACAGTTCTGCAGGCAGGATGAGAGGCTGTGGGCCTTCCTCCCTCTGACACCGACGATGACCTGGCTGCTTGGAGACCCTCTGCGGTGCCCTGTGTCCGGGGAGCCTGCCAGGGCCGGCACTTGGCAGCCAGTGTTGGGGGCTCCTAGTTACTGCAGTGGGGTCTGGGGGGAGCACAGGGGCTGACCCAGCATGCGGGGTGCCCCGCTGCCCACCCCCATGTCCCATTGTTATTGACAGGGCTCTGACCTCCCGGGAACCCCAGGTGAGGAGCACTGATCCAGGAGACACTAGTGACTCACAGGAGGCCTGGGGGGTGACAAGCCAGGAGCTGGGAGAAGCTGAGCGAGGGGTGCTCGCTCTAGTGGAAGGTTCTCAGCGGGCAGGGAATGAATGGAGGAGGGGCCTGTGTGTGTGTGTGTGTGTGTGTGTGTGTGTGTGTGAGTTTTTCCCTAAGTTTCAAAACTTTTGAAGATAAATGCTTTATTCATTGCTTAAAAGGAAGTTAAAGTAGATTAAAGTAAAGAAAGTAGGGCAAAATACTGGAGCCAAAAGATGAAAAAAGAAGTAAGAAAGAGACGAGAAAGAAAGGGAAAGAAAGTGAGAGAGAAAGGGAAAAAAGGAAGGAAGGAAGGAAAGTCCACAAACAGTACATGTTGGCAAGGCTATGAAGAAAGGGGGCCCTCCCACACCTCGGTGGGAATGTGAGTTGGTGCGGCCACTATGGAGAACAGTATGGAGGTTCCGTGTGATCCAGCAACCCTACTCCTGGGCACATATCCAGACAAAACCATTGTCCCAAAAGATGCATGAACCCCAGTGTTCACTGTGGCACAGTTTACAACAGCCAAGGCAGAAAGCAACCTAAACGCCCGCTGACAGAGGAACGGATAAGGATGAAGTGGTACATGTATGCGATGGAGTATTACTCAGCCCTGAAAAATGAAACCATGCCACTTGGAGCAACATGGACCGACCTGGAGATTATCATACTGAGTGACGTAAGTCAGACAGAGAAAGATAACTGCCATGTGCTATCACTTCTATGTAGAATCTAAAACACGACACAAAGGAACATATTTATAAAACACATATTGACTTACAGACATAGGAAACAAACTTGTGGCTACCAGAGGGGAAAGGAGGGGAGGGACACCCTGGGAATTTGGGACTAACAGATACACGAGATGACATATAAAACAGAGAAGCACCAAGGTCCCACCGCACAGCATAGGAAACTGCATTCCGTACCTTGTCATAACCTATAATGGAAAAGACTCTGAAAAGAATACACACACACATACATGTACATGTATATACATTTGTATGTATACCCGAATCACTTGCTGAACACCTGAAACAAACAGGACATTGTAAGTCAAGTATACTTCAGTTTGGGCTTTCCCAGTGATTCAGTGGTAAAGAATCTGACTGCCGTGCAGGAGATGCAGGAGATGTGAATTTGATCCCCGGGTCGGGAAGATCCCCTGGAGGAGGGCATGGCAACCCACTCCAGCATTCTTGCCTGGAGAGTTCCATGGACAGAGGAGCCTGGGGGGCCACAGTTCATGGGGTCACAAAGAGTCGGGCATGACTGAGCATGCACGCGCGCGCGCACGCACGCACACAGACACACACACACACTTCAACTTTAAAAAAGAAAGAACGGGGGACCGAAGGGAGAAAGCGGGGGAGGGGTCCAAGTGGGGAAGGTGTTTCAAGAGAGGAGACTGAAGAAGCAGGGGAAAGGAAAGGTACAAAAGGTATGGCTTTGATGGAAAATCATATATTGAAAAGCCCCACTGTCCTTGAGCTATTTTGTCTACAGAGAAGTCCTGCTGACCGAGGCTGTGGTGGGACGGGGGTTTGTCAAGGCGCCCTCCGGCTGTGTGGGTGCAGCCTTCAAAACCTCAGGCCCTCCTCTCAACCTTCCCTCTCCTTCTTATATTTCCTGTAATTAAGGGTCGCCTGCAAACCACAGGGATCCCAGACAAAAGGCAACATGCCCCTCCAGGGGCAGAGCTTCCCCTTGCCCCCACGGCCCGGGGACAGCCCCCACGGCGCGGGGACAGCCCCCACGCCTGTGATAAGCTCTCAGACAGGAGCCATGGCAGCCATTGTCCTTCACGCCGTGAGGTTATCCCCCCAGGAGGATAAAATGGGACAGATTTCCCCTTCGATGTGGCTGACTGCCCCAGTGGGACAGGCTGAAGTGATATACTGATAACTCCTATAATTTCCATACCTTAAATAATTTAACGTGAAATCACATAAATAAAATGCTATAACTGAGCATAATTCTTTATACATTTTCTAATAATCTTAGCCTTTTAAATTAGCATAATAACACTTAGAATAATTGAAGAATTTAATTGCATGGAGCACTGGAATATTATCTGCTGAGCTGGGTACCACGATGAAGCTCTGATTAGCTTTAATTTAGTTGGTTTTCTCAATTTAGTTCTCATATTAGATAATGCAGCAGAAGGTATAGACACACACACATAAACCACAGGGTACATAATTGTTCATAAGTGCCGACATGCTTTGCTGAAAATCTCTAGACATGCCGTTCTTGAACTTCAAATGGAGGAGAAAAATCAGCGACTTAAACATACCATATTGCTTTCTCTTCTTCTGTGTCCTCGAAATTTTCCATACACACTGATGTTAAATTCTTGATTGCTCTAGGATAGACGTGATCTCTTTTTTTCCTCCTTCTCCCCTCTCTCCTTCTCCATTTTTTTCTTTTCTTTTTCCTTCCTTCCATCCTCCCCTCCACACTTCCTTCCTCCTCCCTTCTTTCCATCCATCCATAATTACACAAGAATGGCTATGTTTAAAACATTCAAGTTCATTTTCTTTGGAGAAGTGTGCAGTTAATCTAGAGACAAATTGTATCCCGCATCCATTTCACAAACATAACAGGAAGAAATCATATTCTGCATGAATCCTGGCTGTTGAAGTGTGGGTTTTAAGGCCATTTCAAAGCCCCATGAGAAATAAACATCACTAATGAAAAAGTATTTTTCTATTAGGAAAGAGAATATTTGAAATTCTTGATGTCCAAAACAGACACATTCAGGAGCTTAGCAGATTTTCATTTTCTATGAGGATTTAACTCAGAATTTCTTTAATGATCCAGCTTTTCTGACAAGTTTTAAAATTCTGACAGCATATTCATTGCCTGTTGCTACATGAAAATTTACCATAAATCTAGCAGCTTAAACAGCACGCTTGCACTACTTCATAGATACTGTGGGTCAGGGGTCTGGGCGTAGCTTGGCTGCAGCTGGGGTGTGGGCCAGGGCTGGTCTGGGGCCGGACTGGGGAAAGAGTGCTGGCAAGCCCGTTCAGGTGGTCGGCCGAATTCATTTCCACATTGTTCTAGAACTGAGGGCCCGGCTTCTCTCTGGTGCAGGACAGAAGCTGTCTCAGCAACTAGATGTCACCCTCAGTTCCTTGCCTTCTGGGCTTCCCACACAGTGCCATCAAAGCCAGCAAGGGGACCAGGCCCTAGAGCACATCTGCGTGCCCGTCCAAGAGTCCTCTGTGACGTGATGTATCCCAGAGGCCTCACCTTGACCCCTGGCTAGGTCTCAGGGCAGGTCAAGGGGAGGGGATTACACACGTGCAGGCCAGGGATTCCCAGGCGGCGCAGTGGTAAAGAACCCTCCCGCCAACGTAGGAGATGCAAGAGACACGGGTTCTAACCCTGGATCAGGACCATCCCTCAGAGCAAGAAATGGCAACTCACTGCAGTCTTCCTGCCTGGAAAATCCTATGGACAGAGAAGCCTGGTGGGCAACAGTCCACGGGGTGGCAGAGAGTCAAACACGACCGAGTGAGCACACACTCAGTCAAGGCTTTACTCACACATACTCAGGACCCCAGGAGGCAAGCATCTAGGGTCACCTTGGAGTCTGTTTGCACGTGTACATACAGCCTGGTAGGGTCCCGATTTGACATCAGTGAGCTGCACAAAGCCTTGTGTTTGTTTTAAAGAATTATAAATGTACCCCAAGTTCTGTCTTACTAAGTTTATTGTATTTTCAGTGTCTAATGATGACTTTTGGAATGCAGAATTCATGCATATTCTCAAATGGACAAGGTATATCTCTAAGGTCAGGCAGTTTCGTCCAGCCAAACTTGTATCTCTTCTCAAGGCATAGCTGCACACACACAACGAACCATGCAGACACACACATCCGTGGACGCACACACTTCCGGTGGGGGTGAGGTTTAGAGGACCGTGTCTTTCTGCCCTTGATTTTGGGAGTCCAGGGGACCACCGTGCCTGCACTCTGACAGAACGCAATTGCCCTGCGTGTTACGTGAGCCCTGGAGCTTTGCGGGCTGTGCACTGTGGGTGTCGAGCCCTCCTACGTGGCACTGTGCTCAGGTACACGTACCTCCCTGTGGTCAGGGGCCGGCACGTGGGCTCCGCAGTTTCACAGACCCTTGTTTTTAGAGCGGTTCCCACTAGATATTTCCCCAGCACCTTGAGCAGTAGCTTCCATGCCTGAGCTGAGACCACACACCTGCCGGGATGTCTGTGAGGCTCGGTAGGTGGAGACGTGGTACCTGGGGGACAGCGGGAGTGTGCAGGGGGTCGCGCTGGGTGCACACTTGGTGACTTTCCGTGGCATCAGCTTTGGCGCCAGCGATCACTAGCGAGCTGGATTCAAACACAGCCTGACGACTCTTTCTAACGAGGAGAAGGTTGTCAACACTCGCCCAGTGAGGCCAGTGGTTGGCTTGGCAGATTTCAGACTTGCTGCCTGCCCACTGTTCACTGGTGGGCAGTCGACGGTGAACACCAGGGCCCCAGGAGACCGTGAGGAGAGACTGAGCAAAGCCAGACCTCCTTCAACAAGGGACGGCTTAGATCACGCGCCCACCGTGGACCGTGCATCTGTATCAGGTGGAGAGGGACGGCTTAGACCACGCCCCCACCTACCCTGCATCTGTATTCGGTGGAGAGGGACGGCTTAGATCACGCCCACCACTGACCCTGCCTCTGTATTCGGTGGACAGGGACAGCTTAGAACATGCCCCCACCTACCCTGCATCTGTATTAGGTGGAGAGGGACGGCTTAGACCACGCCCACCACTGACCCTGCATCTGTATTAAGTGGAGAGGGCTGTGCTCAGTTGTCCTGAGTGACAGGTCACATCTGGGGGCTTCTGGCCCCAGAGCTCCATCTATCCAGGTGGTCACTGACCTCTGTGCCCCACTGAGAGAGGCTGGGTCACCGAGTGTGGGGACCCTGGATCCACCCCGAAGATGCATATGCCATCATGGGGAAAGACACCACGTGGACACCACATGATGCTGAAGCTGAAGTTCCAACATTGGACACCTGATGCCAAGAACTGACTCCATCTGAAAAGACCCTGACGCTGGGAAATATTGAAGGTGGGAGGAGAAGGGGACGACAGAGGGTGAGATGGTTGGATGGCATCACCAACTCAATGGACATGAGTTTGAGTAAACTCCGGGAGTTGGTGATGGACAGGGAGGCCTGGCATGCTGCGGTTCATGGGGTCACAAAGAGTCAGGAGTGAGTGATTGAACAACATCAAAACACATAGTAGAGTGAATATGTTCATCTCAGACTCTTAGTTTATCCCTTCACTTTGTTTCCCCTGGAAGTTTCTGATCTTACGAGAATTGGTGTAGTTTTGCTCTTACAGGCACAGGTTGGTTGGGATCTGAAGGCGCGAATCGTCTAAAAAGGTAACAGCCCCATTGAGCTCAATCAGGTAGATGGAGCCTGCAGCAGCTTCTGTGAACAGTGACTATACTGTTTTACTATGGTAAAACAGCTTAAGGTTAAAGACACGTGTAACTCGGCATAGCCTCAGCTCTGCGTCAAACAGGATTTATGTGCCCAAGTGGACTTTTAGGACTGACTAATTTTGTTAGCAGCCCTTCGAAGTGTTTCTCGATTTAGGAAAAAAAAAATATATGCTTATTGGTTTGTCTAACTGAGGACAGGTTAAGAAATTCCCTCAGGTTTGTCAAGAAACAAAACAAAATTCTAACATTTCTCCTTTAACACAGGATCTGGGAAATGTGTGATTTCTGGAGACCCAGCATGTGATAATTTAATAAACATGGAGACTGTTTTAAATTTTTATCAAGGCTCACTAGTAACAGATGTGAAAAGCAACAGGCCCAACACAATTTTAGGTCTGTGTTAGGAAAACAAACTCGCAAATCCACCCACTGAGCACCATTCCCATTTCTAATTTGAAGCTCAGTGAATTCTCCTCTGGAAACCCCATGTTTCAGCCTACATCAGAATAAGAGTGTGGGCCTTTTCCTTTTTGAGAGAGAAGAATTCCGAGGTCATTTTACTCACTTGTCCTGCCTTTCCTTGGCTGATTCACAGGAACATATTGGGGTTTCGTGCTTTTCCATAGCACAGAGGACCAGTGATGGAAGAAAAAAAAGTTGGAGGGCCCTGCACACAGGGCTCCTCTGACTCCAGTCTGTTCCTGGCTTCTTTCTTATTTAGATGAGTTTGTACTGACTAGAGCATACATACAGAAATGCCTCCCAAATTATAAGTGCATGGTAAAATATGCTTTTTTGGAAAGCGGGAACAGAGCGATCAAGAACAATCTAGGCCCCCAGAAGCCTTCAGCAGCACCTCTGGGCCTGGGAGCTCCGTTCCCACACATGGAGGCGCTGTTTTGTCTCCGAGGCTCAGCGCTGCCTGCTGGCCACACGGGCGCTCGTCCGCCGCCCTGCAGGCGGCCCTGCAGCGGGAGCCTGCTGGTTTCAGTCACTGGGGACCCGGCCATCCGAAGAAGAGCTCTTCTCAACAGTGCTTCTCGGTGCCTCTCTGGCTGTTTGGTTGTGCCGAAAAACTGAAGATACAGGTTTAAGAGGACAGCATGCCTCCTAAGAATAGAGAAAATACCCCAGAAATATGAAACAAATTGGCCAAGTTACTATGTATTTTCTTCCTGTGCATATAAACGGAGAGAAACATGGTCCAGAAGGACATACGCACCCCAGTGTTCATTGTAGCACTGCTTACGATAACCAAGACAGGGAAATCGCCTAGATGTGCATTGGCAGAAGATGGATAAAGAAGATGAAGTGTAGCTATGCAATGTGATGCCACTCAGCCATTAGAAAGAATGAAATAATGTCATCTGCAGCAGCGTGGATGGACCTAGAAAATATCAGAGGGAGAAAGAGAAATATGGTGTGGCACGGCTTATATGTGAAATCCAAAAAAATGATACAGAGGAACTTATTTGCCAAACAGAAATAGACTCACAGACACAGACACAGAACTAACAGACAGAGAGAATGAACTTGTGGTCAGCAGCAGGGAAGGGCTGGGGGAGGCACAGATCGGGAGTTTGGGGTTGACCTGCACACACTGGTGTGTTTTAAATGGACGGCCGTCAAGGAACATCAAGGGAACACTGCTCAGCGTTCTGTAATAACCTACGTGGGAGAGACGCTGACGGATAGGTACATGTGTGACAGATACATGTATCTATCATCTATAGATCTATATCTATAGATATATATGTATCTATAGATCTATCTATACATGTATCTGTAGATACATGTATAACAGAATCACATTGCTATATACCTGAAATGAATATAACATTGTGAATCAACTATAGCCAATATAAAATAAAAAGTTTAAAAAAAGAAAATTCCACAATGTAAAATGTTTATTATAAATTATACATTTAAATTATATTACTATGTATATAAGATATGCATATTGTGCTACATATAACAAGCCACACATTTGTTGTTTTCAAATCCCTCAGTCATGTCCAGCTCTTTGCAGCCCCGTAGACTGCAGCATGCCAGGCTTCCCTGTCCTTCACCATCACCTGGAGACTGATCAAACTTGAGCCGGTGATGCCATCCAACAATCTCATACTCTGGTCCCTGTCTCCTCCTGACTTCAATGTTTCCTAACACAGCAGTTCAAAAGTGTTAACTCTTTGGTGTTCATCCTTCTTTATCTTTATGGTCCAACTCTCATATCCATACATGACTACTAGAAAAAAACATAGCTTTGACTATATTCATATGGACATTTGTCACCAAAGTGATGTCTCTGATTTTCAATATACTGTTTAGATTTGTCATAACTTTTCTTCCAAGGAACCAGTGTCTTTTAATTTCATGGCTGCAGTCACCATCTGCAGTGATTTTGGAGCCAAAGAAAATAAAGTCTGTCACTTTAAAATTATAAAGCATATTATTATAAGCATATTATTAAAAAGGAAAGACATTACTTTGCCAACAAAGGTCCACATAGTCAAAGGTAGGGTTTTTCCAGTAGTCATGTTTGGATGTGAGAGTTGGACCATAAAGAAGACTGAGTGCCAGAGAATAGATGCTTTTGAACTGTGGTGCTGGAGAAGACTCTTGAGAGTCCCTTGTACTGCATGGAGATCCAACTAGTCCATCCTAAGCGAAATCAATCTTGAATATTCATTCGAAGGACTGATGCTGAAGCTGAAGCTCCAGTAGTTTGGCCACCTGATTCAGAGGGCTGACTCATTAGAAAAGACCCAGATGCTGGGAAAGATTGAAGGCAGGAGGAGAAGTGGACAACAGAGGATGAGATGATTGGATGGCATCACCGAGTCAATGAGTTTGAGCAAGCTCCTGGAGATAGCAAAGGACAGGTAAGCCCAGAGTGCTGCAGTTCGTGGGGTCTCAGAGTTGACATGACTTAGCGACTGAACAACAACAGTCACTCTGGAGTGTGTGTGTCAGGGTATGTGTGTATGGGTGTGTTGTGGGGGTGTGTGTGTGTGCATGTATGTGTGGCATATTTGTGTGTGAGAGTGTGTGTGTGAGGTTGTGGGTGTGTGTTTGTGTGGCATGTTGTGTGTGCATATATGCATCTGTGTGTGTGGTATGTGTATGAGTGTACACGTGTGGTGTGTGTATGTGCGTGGGATGTGTGCATGCGGTGTAGCATAATTTTATTTGCTGATTTGTTTCTCTCCAAATGCAATGATTTTGAACTCCTTCCAATAGAGAAAAGATGAACTGAAATCTCAGAGCCATGGCTGAGACCTCTCCCGGAGCAGCATCTTAGTTATGAGAAACCAGGAGAATCCCTCAGCCTGTGATTTCCACGTGGTGAAGCTCCGGGTGCGGTCTGTGCGGTGCTAATGCAGAAAAACAGACCTTAAGGTGGGTACAGTTCCACCAGGGAGCAGGTCAGGGTCTCATCCACGCCCTTGACCCCTTGCTCCTGCAGTCAACCAGTGTGATGTCCAGTAAAGGGGAGATCTGAACGATCCGGGGTCGGGGGTGGGGGGGTGGGGGGCGGAGGGGCGTGGGCGGGGGATGGTGAGGACCCCGCCCCTCGCATCTGTGGGCGTGACCTCTGCCCGGAGCCGGAAGGGCTGATTCCTGCAGGCCTGCGAGAAGGTCCCTCCGCCAATGAGACCACGATCGCCGTGGGATGAAGTTAATGTTTAGTGGGATTTACAGCCTCGGATTAATGGTTCTTCACCAGACACTCTCCCCTGACTTCTTCGCGTCCCCCTAGATTTTTTTTTTTTTTTTTTTTTGACCACAAAAGAAACAGGGCAATGTGTGAAGGCTCATTAATTCTCTTTAGTTTTGATGCCCCCTCTCCTTCTCGCGCCCCTCCTCCTGGAGGTTAAACAAGAGGCACGTCGGGGGCCCTTCCAGAGGCGCTGGTTCACCCGAGGGTGAGAGGGAGCGCCTGGAAGGGGCCGCCTCTCCAGCCCCGGCCCCCAGCGCCCACCGCTTGCTTTATTGCCTCCTGGATCAGCAGTTACACCACTGGGACAATGGACCTCCCGCTCTGGTGACCGGGGACTCAAATCTGCCCGATTTGCAGTGTGTCTCATAGCAACACGCCCTTTCCGTCGGGGAAGCCTAATTGCAGGATGAAGATGGATGGGGGCCTGAGAAAGGCTTGCCCGGGGGACTGGATGCCGGCCCCCTGCCCCCTGTCCCACTGGATGCTGACCCCCGGCTGCCCCAAGCGCCCACCTGACCCGGGTGTGGAAAGGATGCAGCGGCTCCTGGGGACCTCTCAAGTTCCTTGGGTAGGGGGTGGGAGGATGCAGCGGCTCTGGGCCCAGTGTCCCTGGACCACGCTGCCAGGGAGACCTGTGTTCATTGCAGGGGATCCACAGCCTTCCCTGTCTTCTTGCCCCATATATGTGTCCTGAGAAAGTGCTACAAGATCGTTCTCACTCCCTTTTAAGTTGTGAAGAAAACAGAGACACTGAAATGTGATTTCCAAAGTGAGGAGGCCGATTCTGGCTGACAAAAATTGACACTCAACCCTTCCTTAAGGAAACACGCTTTAGGTACAGCTGCGCTATTTCTCGCGCCTTCATCCACTGCGAGAAACCACCAGCTCGGATATCAAACCTGCCACTCTCCCTGCTGCATGAATGCCATCTTGGGACCCGGGGACCAGGGCTGTCCAGCCGTCAGCACCCCCAGACGCCTTCCTGGGGAGCAGAGCTTCTAGGAGAGGAGCCCACGTGAGCCCAGCCCTAGCCTTCCCCAGTGAGGTGGTATCTGTGTCTCAGGCCTGCTGACACAAAGGACCACAGCAGCTAAAAACAAAAGTTGCTCCCATGGTTCTGGAGCCAGAAGCATGAAAAACCCGGATGTTGGCAGGGCCACACTCTCTGAGGCACGGTGTGCAGGGGGCCCTCCTCCAGCTTCAATTCAGCGACACAGTGCTGTATCCACAGGTATTTTCCTTATAAAAGGAAATATTCAGGTTAAATGATGACAGCCACAGAGTAAAACCTGTTAGCAAAACTACCTCTTTCTTCCTTTGATTTTCCCACCTTCGGCTTAAATGTATGTACGAAGATACTGACAAAGGCCTGTATGGTTAAAGCTGTGGTTTCTCCAGTGGTCATGTACAGATGTGAGAGTTGGACCATAAAGAAAGCTGAGCACTGACGAACTGATGCTTTTGAACTGTGGTGTTGGAGAAGACTCTTGAGAGTCCCTTGGACTGCAAGGAGATCCAACCAGTCAGTCCTAAAGGAAATCATCCCTGAATGTTCATTGGAAGGACTGATGCTGAAACTGAAGCTCCAATCCTTTGGCCACTTGATGTGAAGAACTGACTCATTTAAAAAGACCCTGATGCTGGGAAAGATTGAAGGCAGGAGAAGGGGATGACAGAGAATGAGATGGTTGGATGGCATTACTTACTCAATGGACCTTAGTTCAAGCAAACTCCAGGAGACAGTGAAGGACAAGGAAGCCCAGAGTGCTGCAGTCTATGGGATTGCAAAGAGTTGGATGTGGTTTAGCAACTGAAAAACAAAAGATAATGATGTCCCCTCCTGCCTGAAAGGTAAGGAACATTCTAAAATGTATGGAACATTCTAAAAGGTACAACCATTATAAGGGTAGATGGTATTGATGGCATCTTTTCTCTTCAGAAATAAAAGCAGCCTAGACACAGTTGGAGTCCATTAAGCCTAGTTTCCATCCTAATTAGCATTGTATGCGATAAACTCAATTTTTTGGAAACATGATATTTCTTCATATTTTGATGCTAGAGTTATAATAATAAATTCTTCAGTGCTCTTTACCCTAAAAATATTTTGAGCCCTGGAAGAAATACAATTATTCCAAAAAACCCCAGCAAAACTGTGATTTTGTTCCAATTCCAATCCAGGCAAAGAAATTGCTGACTTCCTTGCATGTTGCTTGCCAAGGGAAATCTATGCCTTAATTCAGGGCAGTTGTCATATTTTGCAATCTCTCCTGTAGAAAGAAAGTTATTCAAACTATCTGGGAACAAATGTACAGAAAAGGAAGAATGCATGTTAATATTCTGTGGTCTCTAAATCTTCAGCAACAGACCACATGGCTTCTCACTCATTCAGCCAAATCACGTTTTTTCCTTCTCATCTCCCATCATGGCCTCAGTGCAGACTCTGGGTCACGGAAGACAGAGCTGATTCTTACTGCAATGTAGACAACTGAGAAGTTCGTATGCTTATTTTATTTTACAAAGTTTTGGGGGCTTCCCTGGTGGCTCAGTGGTAAAATGGTACTGCTAAATGCAGGAGATGCGGGTTCGATCCCTGGATTGGGAAGATCCCCTGGAGAAGGAAATGGCAACCCACTCCAGTACTCTTGCCTGGGGAATTCTTGCCTGCCCTATCGACAGGGCAGCCTGGCCATAGAGATCGCAGAGAGTTGGAATCTTTTGGTCTGGGTTGTCTGATTCCTTTGTTCTCTGAGTGAAAGTGTTAAACAGGACTTGATGGGTGGACTGTGGGTGAGAAGCTGAGTCACTGTCTCTGGAGGAGCGCCCCCAGTGGCCCAGGCTCACGGCCGGTACCCAGGCTTCCCTCCCCTGGCCTGGGGCTCGGGAGGGGACCCTCAGGCTGCAGGGCCCGTGACGCGGTCCTGGACTACCTACTTGTCCCTGTCCTCCTTGACTGTCTGGCTGTTTCCTATCTTGATTGTTCCACCGGGTGAAGTACCAACAGCCTTCTCTTGGCTGTGTTAGAAGTAGCGGAGCAACATGGTGCAGACCACAGTGGGTGGTGTTGCTATGACAGCACATCAGAACAGATGGAAGACCTTGGGGTCACTCAAATTCATGTTATAAATATCACGAGGTAGCGAAAATGGCACGTGAGGGGTGGCTGTCGCCGAATCCCACGTATTCTCTCTGTGCCATGCAAAAACCATAAATACCCCCAGGGTACGGCCATGTCCTCCTGTGTGGCTTGACCCTCCATTGTGAGGGGTTTCATCTCTGGATGAGAACGCAGATTGGAGAGGTGTTGTCTCTGGGATAGGAGGGTTGGGCTTTGGGGAGGCAGCCCCCTCTGCCGGGCTCCCCCTCTGCAGGCTGCGGGCTCTCCATCTTGCGATCTCCTGGGGCAGAGGAAGGATAAACCACCAACCGCCCAGCCTCCCCCAGTTGGACACAGGATGGGGCCGCTTGGAAAGGAGGCGGTTCGGGAGGGAGGCTGGGTTGCACAGAAAGACCCCTGTTCCCACCTGAGGCAGGTTCTGAGGTCCCTGTGGGCAGGAATCTGCTTGCAAAGATCCTTCTGTCTTGCTAGGAGTGGTTTTGACAAAACAAAGAAGTTATGCTTTGTCTTAAGCACAGGATGAATTTATCAAAACCTCCTCGGAAAAAGTGACGACAGACCAATCCAGCAAAGTCTGAAACTAGGAGGGTGAGGCGTCCTTTTGGATGAAGACTTGGGGTTGCCTTTGGAGCTGAAAAACTAGAGTCTATCAGCCAAAAGGATTTTTAGCGTTTGATGATGTGTACTGAGGATACGTCAAGGATGAAGTTTAATAAAGATCCTTTGATCTCAGGAGCAGAAGGCAGAGGTCTGGTCACAGCAGAGAGACTCTGGTCCATGTGTTGTTGAAAGAAAGTGTTGTTAGTTGCTCAGTGCTGTCTGACTATCTACAAACCCTTGGACTGTAGACTGCCAGGCTCCTCTGTTCCTGGATTCTTCAAGAAAGAATACTGGAGTGGGTACCCATTCCATTCTCCAGGGGACCTTCCCTACCCAGGGATCAAACCCAGGTCTCCTGAATTGCAGGCAGATTCCTTACTGTCTGAACCACCAGGAATGCCCAGTCAATGAGACACCCCAAATGTCAAAGTCGCTTAGCAAAGCAGGATTTAGACCAAGTGGACTTGTGTAGTCCCATGTGTAAGGCAAATGACCTAGTAGCCATTTTCTCTATGAGCTGAATAATTATATGCTCCACTATCAGCTGATCAGTGACAGACTTTATCTTCTTGGGCTCCAAAATCACTGCAGGTGGTGACTGTGGCCATGAAATTAAAAGACACTTGCTCCTTAGTAGAAAAGCTATGAGAAACCTAGACAGCAGAGACATCACTTTGCCAACAAAGGTTCATATAGTCCAAGCTCTGGTTTTTCCAGTAGTTGTGTATGGATGTGAGAGCTGGACAGTAAAGAAGGCCAAGCACTGAAGAACTGATGCTTTTGAACTGTGGTGTTGGAGAAGACTCTTGAGAGTCCCTTGGACTGCAAGGAGATCCAGTCAGTCCTTCCTAAAGGAGATCAGTCCTGGGTGTTCATTGGAGGGACTGACGCTGATGCTGAAACTCCAATACTTTGTCTACCTGATGCGAAGAGCCAACTCACTGGAAGAGACCCTGATGCTGGGAGATTGAAGGCAGGAGAAGAAGGGGGCGACAGAAGATGAGATGGTTGGATGGCATCACCGACTTGATGGACATGAGTCTGAGCAAGCTCTGGGACATGTGTGTCCTTTGCTAGCAAAGAACAGGGAAGCCTGGTATACTGCAGTCCGTGGGGTCACAGAGAGTCGGACACCACTGAGCGGCCGAATAACAAGAGCAGTCAGCTGACACTCACCAGTAGGTGAGCAGTTTGGAAGAGGAAATAAACTGGTTAACTTTTTGAAGCTGGAGTTGTGGAGAAGAGAGTGATGTAGCATTTCTTCACTGGGTCAACACCTTACATGCTGGCCCAGGGCTGACTGTCTCGCACTCTTTGGTTTATTTCTCCTGGTTGGTATGAATACACCAACTGTGGAGGGGAGAGACTGAGGCTCAGAGAGGTTCAGTAACTTGTCTGAGTTAGCACAGCTAACCGATGGCAAAGCAGAGATCCCAGCCTGGGTCTGCCCAGACTCCTTTGGCCCTTTCTCTCCCACAACTTGCTTCTGGAGTTAAAAGGGCACTGGGGGTTTGGTGGGGCTCCCCAGTGCCTGGAGAAGAAGGGCAGAGGCCTTTCCCTGGAGGGAAGTGGGGTCTGATCACCGTGATGCCCTGGTGGGGCTGCCATGCCCTGCGCACCTCCCCCGTGCCCCGCACAGAAGCCTCGGGAAACACACCTCCAGGGAGGTGAACTGAGCCAGAACTAGGAGCAACTAGGGTGAATGAGCGAAGAGCCAGATGGGTTCTTCTGGCCGTGGAAGCACAGGGCGGGCATCTAGTCAGATGGAGTTTCCCAGAGGAGAATTCAGATGCAGGGCTGGAGGGGGTCGGCCAGTAAGGTGAGCTTAGGAAGGCAGGGGAGATGTTCTCTAGGGTCACTGAAGGCCTTTGAGGGGGGGGGCAGCTCCTCAACAAAGCAGCACTGGAAGAAAATCTGTCTGGCAGAGGACATCAGCCTCAACTTTGGTCCCAGACCTGCCCTCTGGGCAGGACTAGTGACACCACCCAGGAGGGCTGGGCGCTCAGAACAGCGGGGGATGATACCCATCCATGTTTCCAGAGCCACCGTCTCCCCGGTATCTGAGTGTGGAGCAGGAGACCCTTGCAGGAGTGTCTCCCCACACAAGAGATAAATCTTCCTGCTTTTCTCCCACACCGGCCGGTGCCACATCTCCACGTGGCCCTGGACCTCAGGGCTTCTGAACCACGGAGATCAGGACGGGTCTGGGCGCGCGAGGGAGGCTCCAGGGCAGGAAGACCTCGTCCTCTCGTGTTTGCCTGAGCTTCGGGCTTCCTCTGTGGCTCAGCTGGTGAAGAATCTGTGTGCAATGTAGGAGACCCGGGTTCGATCCCTGGGTTAGGAAGATCCCCTGAAGAAGGGAATGCCTACCCACTCCAGCATTCTTGCCCATGGACACTGGAGCCTGGAGGGCTACAGTCCATGAGACTCCAAAGAGTCAGACACGACTGAGTACACCGCATGATGGGTGTTCACAGAAGAGGCCAGGCCTCAGGTGACCCTGCAGGGCCAAGTTCTGAGCCCCAGGTGGGGGGCAGCCTGACTCACCCCAGCTCTTCCAGGGGCAGGGGTCCCAGCCATCCTGGGCCTCCCTGTCTGCCTCCATGCAGACCGTGCCTTCTCCCCACCCATCCCTGTTCACGTAGGGACCACCCGACCATGTTGTGATCTAGACGCACCAAAGCCCCCACCCCAGGGACTAGAAGGGGAGACCCAGGAGAAGCCCTTGGTTCTTCAGCTTCCACCGGACGTTGCCAAGGGGTCCAGAGGCAGATGACCGCAGGGGCACTGCTGCCTGCGGCCGGAACAGCTGTCGAGCCGGAGCACTTTTCCCGCATACGAGTCCCCCGGCAGCTTCCGTGTGGGGAGCACACATCTTCTCCTCGTCACACATTCGGGATGGTGCCCACGAGTCCTCAGCCGTTGCTCCTCAGCTGTGATTTCTAGAAACAGGGAGGCCTTTCTCCCTCTAGGAGAGTGGTCCTGAGCCTCCTAGGGGTGGGTTTGGGTGGCTTCCAGGGGCCTAGACGAGCCTGCTGCCCTGTCGGAGCTGTGTGTCCACTGCGCTGTGACAGCCATTCTGTCTGTGGATCCTGCCTTTCCTGGTTCCAACAGATCCCAGACACCCAGAGAAGACAGAAGCCGTCCTCATAGTTAGGAGTGGGCTGACCTCCTCAAGTGAGCCCCGAGACCTCGGTCAGAGGAGTGGCTCTCCATTTCCCTGGATGATGGACCTCAGAGCCTCATGAGTGCTCCAAACCCCCACTGCCCCAAGGGGAGATGCAGACCAGGAATCCTACTCATCTCCAGGAGGCCAAAGGAGGAAGGTGGAGTTGAAGCAAAAGTCGAGAAATGTAAGTCATCCCCCTTCATACCTAGGCAGGACTAGGGTGCTGGCTTCCTTCTGGAGAAGGTAATGGCAACCCCCTCCAGGATCCTTGCCTGGAGAAAGGATGGCCAGAGAAGCCTGGCGGGCTGCAGTCCCTGAGGTTCCAGAGATCTGGATATGACTGAGTGACTAAGCACAGCCCAGGGTGTTGGCACCGGCAGTCCAGCGGCCAGTAGTCATGGTAACTGCTCAGCATCAGTCCAGGCCAGGACTGGCAGGGTCCGCAGGGCTCTACTCAGCTAGGAGTAAGTCCTGGGAACTAAGGATAACTCAGACACTTCATCCTTACATGGTGTAGAAAGCATTGTTTCAGATCCTTACTTATTTTTCGGATATAAGTGGATTTATCTTTATACAAACTGATGATTTCCCTGTGGGTCATAAGAAAGAGAGTTTACCTCCGCCCACCATGTTGAAAGCAAACCAGCATTGGGGAGGGTAGAACCCTGAGCCCCCACTTCCTGGCTCTGTCCTTTGGTCACTGGTGGACCCCAGAAAAGAGGCAGGACATCTCCTCCCACAGAGATCAGTGGGCTGGGAGGAAGCATCTACACTGACTTCCAAATAGAAAATTCCAGTCTCTACCACGACCTCTCCCGGTGTAGACGGCTCCGCCTGTCTTGAATCACCTGAAGGGCGGGCAGGAAAGCCTCAGGCAGTCATCCCCAGAGTGACTGGAACAGAGCGTCTTTAGAAATGCCAGTAAGTGAACATCGCAAGTGTCATCAGCTCGTGTTCAGCTTCTGTTTTACTCAACAACTCATGCTAGGTTGAAGGTCCTTTGGAATGAAAGACGCTGGGGTGTTCTGCCATGGGCGCTGGCTTCCTCTGGGGGTTTCTGCGCTCGCTCACGTAGGACTACAACCTGTGTGTTCTCACTGCTTGTGACGTGCACACGTGCCACTGACCCGCCTGCCCAGGTCTGGCCAGCGGGTCCCAGCTCTGTACGTGGGGCAGGGGGCCAGCTACTGAAGCCAAGAGGAGTGTTCCTCCTGCAAGGTGACGGGTGGGGCTCCGTTTATCTGAACAACAAGTTCAAAAGGAGAGACAGTCCATCAGAGGGAGCAATGTGGAATTTCCTGCCCCACAGACTCAGCAATGCCAAGCATGCCAAAGCGTGGGTGTCTGCCCTGCTCTTTGAAACCAGAGCTGGGTCTTTGTCAGTCACCCCCCGATGACTGCCTGGCATCCTCGTGCGAGTCCAAGGACACCCCGTGCCCTGTGCTCGCAGGACAGGAAGGCGGGACGCCCTCCTCACCTCCCTGGGGTGACAGCTGGCCGGCCCGGGTGCGGAGGCCTGTCTGTCATCACCCCTGTGTGCACATCGACGACCTTTGAGGTCCTCTGGCAAGCGCGCCCAGAGCCTGTCCCATCAACAGTAAATCATTTTGTGAGCACATGTAGCAATTATCACCTGGAATAAAGGCGTTGGGTCTTAACAAGGGGGTGTGCCCAGGGCGGCTCATCACACAGCGGAGCTGCCGGGAGGCCTTGCGGCTTCGCTGAGTCACATGCTGAGCACTCGGGTGATGGTTAACCCGCTGGCGGCCCGCGCACCCAGGCCCACGCTCGGAGACAAAGCGAGCGCTGTCAGCCGGCCTGGGAACAAGGAACGCCTCTGTGTCCTGCACCTCAGCATGGATTTACTGCTGTTCCCACTGATGGCGGGCAAGCAGCGACAGGCAGCCAGCGAGCGGGTTTACACCTCCGGCTGCTTCCGGGACCCAGAGCGGGGGTGCCTCGTCTGGGAGCGGCTGGACTCTGCTGCCCGGGACCCTGACTCCCCACACCCGCCTTCCAGGTGGAAATGCAGCGGCACCTGCCATAAGGAGCACATCCTCTCTGTGGGGTGCTTCCAGCTGGGAACGGGCCATCTGAACGCAGAACAACACACGCACACGAGTCGCTGCCTGGCCCCAAAGTCAGCTTTCCTCTGGCCAGCCTGAGGTCCAGAGAAACATCAGGAGCCGCTTTGCTTGTGACTCAGACATCCCAGCGCCGCCCCGCCCCCGCACCCCCAGGCCGTCTTTCCCCCTACTCTTTCTGTCTCTGCCGATCTCCCCCCACACGCCCCACAGCCTGCAGATCCACTTTTGGGATGCGGCTTGGAGACCCCAGCTCCTGTGACCTGGGTCTCTCTGCCCCCAGCCACACCTCCCCGTCCCTTGGCCCTTTTCTCCTCCACAAAGAAGGACAGGTGGGCATGAGTGAGCAGGCCCGCTTTGTGTCTACCTGGGCGGAACAGTCACTTCGCTTCTAAGCAGATCTGCCAGCCCTAAGATAACCCTTTGCTTTCCTTTTATAAAAATATAATTAAAATCTGATAACTGAGTGAGCTGGAGGACCTGTCCGAGCCAGCTGAGGCGCCGAGGATTCCTTCTTTGTTGTGTGAAGCCTGTGAGCTCTGGAGCTCTATGACTTCCCTTCTATGAAGACAGGCTGTCTACACCCACTGAGGGTTAGCAGAGCCGTGAGGCAGAGCTGTGGCCGCACTGGGAGCTGCCCTCAACAGCTGGCCCCACCTCCGGAGCCCCAGCCTCCAGGCATGGACCCTGCGAGACCCTCCCCAAGAGGGAGTCAACCCCAGACTCGGGCGGGTGCCTTGAAAGCCGGCCCCGACCCCAGGCTCAACAGCGTCTTGCCCGTCAGAGCCGTGTTATCACAGGAGGCTCTGGGTCATTTGGGTGTCTGGCTCTCGACCACTCAATGGACCTGAGTTTGAGCAAGCTCCGGGAGATGGTGAAGGATAGGGAAGCCTCATGTGCTGCCGTCCTTGGGGTCGCAGAGTCGGGCATGATTTAGCGAGTGAAAAACAACAACCCAGTAGATATCTATTGAATAAACAACTGTCACAGGGGTACGGATGGCACAGGCAAGCCCCCGAGGAGGGCGGGGTGACCATGGCCGCAGGACTGCAGTCTAGTGTCCACCCAGAAACTACCCCGGAGGCAGAGAAGGTGCAGGTGGGGCTCGGGTGCCTCCTGGTTCAAGCGGTGCTCTGGCTGCCCTCTCCCTCTCTCCACGTCCTCAGTGAAAACACGGCTTAGGCAGGACCATGAGCGTGGAGACGACTGGCCACAGGGTGCCTGGGGGAACGTGAGCCCCATCATGCGCAAAGCCAGAAAATCCACGCCCCTGCCTCTGGCTCCTCATTCTGAGCTGTGCCCAGGCCTTGAGGTCTTTGTCTGGAGCACCAAGCATCCTGAGCAAGGATGGTCACTGTGGCCAGGCTCTACACTGCCCACACTTTGCTATGTGGTCAGAACCACAGGCAAATATGGTATACACTGAACAGGCTTTCTCGTGAGACCCTCTACCAGCCAGAGCTCATCACTTCATACTTGCCATTTATTTTTCCAAGAGATAATAAACTCCACAAAGCACATTCTGTCTTAGAACCCTGGTGCCTAATAGTATCTATTTCTTGAATAATTGGAAAAGACCCTGATGCTAGGAAAGACTGAAGGTAGGAGGAGAAGGGGGCGACAGAGGATGAGATGGTTGTCTGGCATCACCGACTCAGTGGACCTGAGTTTGAGCAAGCTCTGGGAGATAGTGAAGGACAGGGGAGTCTGGTGTGCTGCCGTCCTTGGGTAGCAGAGTCAGACATGATTTAATGAGTGAACAACAACCCAGTAGACATCTATTGAATAAGCAACTTGTTAAGACAGAATATAAAATATTTCCAAGTGATTGCGGGTGGCAATGAACCACCAGTGGATAATCAGAGTGAGAAATCCAATAGTGCATGATAACCCCCAGGTCAAACTGCCTTCTTACAGTATGCAACCACATATCAGTTATTTTATTTTTGTAGCTGTATGTGATTGTTACATCCAAATCAATACACCCCCCTAGTTCCCATGCCCACCGAGAGCTCCCCCTGCCCACACAATTGTTCTCTTCTGAGCAGGCGGGCTCAAGTAGTCCTAATCTAAGTCCCCTTTCCACCCTTTTCACAAAGTCAGCAGTTTTCCACATCAAATGTCATTAAAACAAATTCAGCTTACATCTTGGTAAATGACAAGCTGGAAATCTGACCTAAACTGAGAAAACAGGGTTAATAATTTTTATATGACAATTTCAGGTTTTAAATAGTGATTACATAACTACCTGCCATGAAAAAAAATGTGCTGAAAAACACAATAAAACACAAGCTTAATGGACTTTTCATCCCTGAGAACTTTCCAGAAAACCCACATTTTGTGTTGAATGGGCTTGTAGGAGACCTCAGATCGGGTTCCACCTCCAGGATTACCTAAAGGCAGAGGCGAGAGGTTGAATTTACAGAAGCCCCGCTCTCAATGTGGAGCTGGTTCTCAAACCGCGAAAGCCCGGCAGATAAGCCTTAACAGTTTGTGGAGCGACGCCCCAAATGATGCAATCTTGGTTTCCCAGGTCAGCCTGGTTTATTTTGCTAAACTGAGTGTATTGTAATCCAAAATCTTAGGCGACACAAACATCAATTAGTTAGCTGCTGACCTAATGAAAATGATCTTGCTGCATATTAGAGTCAGCTGATACTTTCCCTAATTAGAGAAGGCCCCAATTAGAGTTAACCCGGAGGTCAGTGCTCCCGGCTCTCCGGGCTGCGAGGGGCTGTTGGAGCTGGTGCCGGGCGTCACAGAAAGAGCCCGCAAAGACACCACCGCTGCCATCCCTGCAGGACCAGACCCCGCCCCTGCACAGCCCGCTCCTGACCCGCCCAGCCTCCGAGGCCAGCTCCCCAGCTGGGCCACCAAGGCTCACCTTTCTCTCTCTCTTCCTCAGTGTTTCTCCAGCCATTCTTTCTCTTTTCTGGATTGGAAAAGCTGCACTTAACCTCTTCATAAATTACACAGAGGCCACCATTCTTAACCCGTGATTCACGTGGATGCTGTTTCCAATGTTTTGTTGCAATTAGATCATTTAAATAAAATATTCATACACATTTTCTTAATTAAAACATTTTTCTCGACGTATGTTGGTGAGCTTGGCTTTTAGCCTCCTCCTCCACGAGGTTTGGAAATGTTGACTTCTATCTCATTATCTTTTCATTTCCTTTTTCCATTAACCGGTTCAAACCCTTATTGTCAAAAGCATCTTCTGAAAGCCAGACCAGAGATGCTATGTATTTTGGAAAGAAGACACTTAACCTCAAAATTAGCAGTCTCACTCCAGATGACATTCTTGCCTGCACGTGATGGTCATTTATTCACAAAACAATCCAATAGCCATAAAACTGAAGTGAGAAATATCAGGATAACTCTTTAAATAATGCATCTTTCATATTAAAAAAACAAACAGCAGTGGTATTTTACTCTTGACACAATTGTTTTCAATAAGGCAACTGTTCTGAAGTCAAAAAGAAAAAAAAAAGAATATTTTACATATGTATTCAATGTTCATGGTCAAACAATGGTGCTTTCAAAATAAGGCAAATATGGGCGCAGTGAATACAGCTCAGATTTGAAAATGCCCTCATCAATAAATTTTATCCTCGTGCACTTTCCTAGCTAAGCAAATAATCTTGACCCTAAAGCTTAGATTTACTCAGTGGATGGTGACATTCTTTTATTCCTATAAAAATGAAGTAAATGTTCCCTTCCTGGCAGACTAAACAGAGCAGCAGAGATCACTCCCATGACACGTTCTCTGGAACACAGGGCATGGCCTCTGTATCGCTGTGCTTAAAATACGTCTAGAGGGTCAGCACCCAGCCACAAGCAGACGTTTTAGCCAAATATTACCTAATGTAGTGATGCTGGCAGAGACGGCGACAAAAAAACCGCTCAAAGAATTTATCAGAGGAAGTCATTTCAGCATCCTCAGCTGAAGCAGCGAGCTGGCTCTGGCATGTGGCCCTGAGCCTGCCACCTCACAGGGACGTTTTTCGCCACAGGAGGGCTCCCATATAAAAAGTGAAGCAAACCATTAATCAAGAAATCGATCATAAAAATAGAGCTGAAGCAAAATGCGTGGAAATAGAGCTCAAGTGACACAGATTATTTTAATGAAAGAAACACCTGCAAACGGATGAGCAGGAGCCCCAAATAACTCTGATAAACTCTCCACAGCCTTTTAATATCCCGATGGCCCCCAAACTCCTGTGTGACTTAACCCTGCTCTTACGGAAACCGTCACCCACCCAACTGCATGGACACCGTGTGCTCTAGAGCCATTCCTCACTTTTTTTGAAGCAGAAAAGAGAATCATGAGTGGCTCAACAGCGTTAAAAAAGTCCATTCACCCATGCATGAATTAATCCATTTATTTATTCCCCAAATTAATCCACATGTACTATGTGTGTTACCTGGACCCCAAGCTCCCAGGAACTGGATATTGGATGACTGGAAATCTTTTCTTTTGAGGGATGTGGATGCCCTCTATATTTTTATTCTTGAGCAGAAAGTCTCCACTGGGGGACAGACTCCTATGTTTTGAGGAACATTCAGCTGGCTTGCTCTCTGGCCAAGGGGAGACATAAGCCAGGGCTTGAAGGCAGGTACCACCCAGAGACAACGCTCCCCCAAGTGCTGAGGGCTCTTGTCTCCAGAGTGGATAAAGTATCAGGCAAGTTTTCCATGAAGGCGAGGGCTGTGCAAGCCAGCAGACATTTCTACCCTATGATTGAAGGCTGACACCAGAGATTTTTACATTAAATTCTGATTGCATATGTGCTGCATGGGTGAAGTAACAGGAATTCAAATCTCTCATCGACTTCAGAGAGACAACAGTGCCCTGGGTCCCCTGAACTTTCCCCAGGAGAGTGGGCGCTCTATAGAGCAGCCTGGGTCTGGGGAGGGCAGGGTGCCCTTCAGTCTCGATGGGCTGACTCTAGAGCTGTCCATCGAGACAAACATCCACCTGGGGGAGGACCGACCCAGGTGACATAATGTCTAAGAGCTGATTTGGTTTTTTTGACATCACTTCAACCAACACAGTCCTGAAAGCTTGTCTGCCACGGGAGCTCAGTCAGGGCACTGCCCCCACCCAAGCTTTGTGTTTCTAACAAGAACAGAACTCTACTCATCGCTGTGGGACGTTCACAGGGGAGACAGATCTCCTTGTACAGGCTGAGCGCCTTATAAGAAACACTGCCTGCTTAGGAGAGTTCACAAGATCTGAAATACGACATACCATGTTTCGACTGTTCTCACGTTTTGCTCCATCACGAGCATCTTTGCGAGAGTAAAATCATTCGAGGAATTTGTGGACAGCATCACCATGACACTCCCATGTGTTTGTTTCTCTTCTTTAAAATAGCCATTTGCAGGTGGCTCTCCCCGTCACCCTCAGTTCGGCATCCTGAAGCATCCGCATCATGCCTTTCACACCATGCCATGAACTGGCTGTTCTGTGTTCTAAACACAAGTCTGCCTCAAACTTCAGATCTCAAATCTAAGCCCGGCATTTAAAGATGATGGGAATGTGTGTGGATCCATGTAAGCACATGTAGTGGCATGCATCTATTTTTGATCCTCCATTTCTCTCTCTAATATTTTTAGAAAAACTTGCTATCTCAGTCACAGGGTTTGGAGGGATGGTCATGAGTAGTACACATAATAACATGTTTTCAGGCTTCTCTAGAAATTTGCTTCCATCCTGTTTTTAACCAAATGCAATTTTAGATTTCAAAAATGCAGAAAATAGGAAGAGAACAGGATTGTGAGATACGTTGCCCGCATCTTGTGTGAAATGTATAAATTCTTGGATTGGATCAAGTGTCCAGGGCTGCTCACTTGTCTTTAGAGAACAGAGTTCCCCAGCTGCTCATTAACTGCCCAGGAAATTGTCTGAAGATTGCATGTTATTGCCAGATTCATAAAAACCACATTAAGAAAAATGAAGTTAATAATGAAGTTGATCCTTTCCACGCACCGCCTTACAGCCGCTGTCACCGGCTCTTAAAATGAGCAACTAAAGACCAAAATGAGCCCTGCAATAAAAATTAGTAGGCCAGAAAGCCCGTTTGCATGTGACAGGCAGGGATTTGCTAAGTGCAAATCAGGTTCCCAGGACCTTTTGGGTTTGCCAGTTCGCACTTCTGGTTCTCACCCTGCCCGGAGCTCCGGGCAGAGGAACGTCCCAGCAGGCAGGCGGCGGGAAGGCCACCGGGCTCAGCCGCAGGGGAGGCCCGCCGCGAGGAGGGACTCGCACATCAGCAGACGGGGCGTGTCCCCCACAGGGCCGCCAGGAAGGGACGGCAGGGGCGGGACGCAGCGTGGGCGGGGCGGAGGGCACCGGGCGCCAGCGCCGCGCCGGGAGGAAGGGCCCCAGTCAGCGTCCTCGGGACGGCCCCTGGGGCTTGCAGGAAGGTGGGGGCGGGAAATGAGGGCTGTGTCAGTGTGTATTTGTTTATCCATGTGTGTGTGCACCTGTATACTTATGTGTGTGTGCGTGATATGTGTGTGTCCATGCATGTGTATATGTGTGCCTGTGTGTTTATATATGTACATGCACGTATATGTGTGTATGTGCGTGATATGCTTGTGTGTCTGAATGTTTAGGGGTGTGTGTGTGTGTGTGACATACATGCATGTCTGTCTGCATGTGTATATGTATGCCTGTATGTTTATATATGTACATGCATGCACGTATATGTGTGTATGTGCGTGATATGCTTGTGTGCCTGAATGTTTAGGTGTGTATGTGTGTGCTGTGTGCTGAGTGGTGGGTGTTTATTAGCCAGGATGGAGGTACTCCCACATCTGAACCCTGGACGTGGCCATGACCAGGGGTGGGACGCCAGCCGCAAGGCCGAAGGCCTCTCTCTCCCTTTCTTGGCATTTCCACCTGAGCACTGGAGAGAGGACTTGGGGTCCTTGGAAGCCAGTTGCTTCCGTCCCCACTGAAGTGAACTCAGGGCCCCCTGACCACCTGCAAGACGCCCCTGGCCTGTCCCGACCTCAGTTTCCCAGCCTGTGTGTGTCCCCCTTTCCAGGTTGTCAGGACGACCATGAGAGGAGGCAGGCTGTCTCTGGAGCGTCAGCTGGCACGCTGCAGCCCCGGGCTGCCTGCGCCAGACGACAGCAGAGAAGACGCCGGCGGGGCTGGACCCTCCCTGCCTCCTTCATGCCGAGCGCCCCGCTCTGCCCAGGCCCCCCAGGGGTCCACGCTGCCAAGGCCAGGACCCCACCCCAGCTCTCGCGCAGAGGGTCCTTCCTGCCACCTGCACGAGGGGGGCTTGTGTCTGGGTTCGCCCTTGTCCATGTTGACGCCCCCCTGAGTGAAACGGGGAGTTCAGGCCTAAAATGGCAAATGAGCTTTGTCCACCAGCACCTGCCCGGATCCCATGAACCAGAGAGCGGCCACGTCTTCCTGCCTCTGGGCTGTGCCCACCTGGCCCCTGTCCTCTCCGTCATCCCACGCTGCCCAGAGCTCCTGCTGCAGACGACCTCACGGCCTGTGTCCGAGGGACCTGGCTTGTCCTTGTGTGGTTTGCTGTGTCCTGCAGGCCGTGCAGTTCGGGAGGATCTACCTGCATTTCTGTGATCCAACCAAAGTCCCTTTGTAAGCCTGGTAGCCCAGGCTCCCAAGTCCCACCAACTCTGCTTCTGTGTGCATGTTATTTTAAGTATTTCTATGATCGCATTATGCTTGAAAAACAAAACAGTCTTCACGCATTCACGAGAGCCATAACCACAGGGCCTGCTTGGAGCACCAGCACCTTGACCCACAGCGCCCGGGAGCCGACTGGCTGATCGTTGTAGCAACCGTCAGGAGAGCCTCCAGGCAGCATGGATGTCGCGGTAAGGCGCACAGAGGCCAGCCTCGCCATTCACAGGCCGGCCAGGGCGCGACCCTCTGGCAGAGGCCCGAGATGGGTGATAAGCGGTCCAGCCATTTTCCAGGACCACAAGGCAAGAGACGTGCATAGAGGCATTTCAATATTTCCGTGAACTCACAAAGAATGAAACACTTCCCTTTCATATTTAATAAAGATCTCCTCCGTCAGCTGCAGCCAGTGATAAGCGTAATATCCTTAAATGGCTCATCCCCGGATCACAGCTCAAGTGCTTCTGCCGGTCAGAGTGGGGAAGCTGTTAGGAGCTGCTGTGTGCATTTCATAAACCCAAGGAAAAAAAATTTTTTTTTTTATTTGGTTTTTTACTCTATCTTAAATGCTTTATTTTTCAGGGGCGAGATAAGGCCTGGTTCTTCCCATAAAACCAGAGCTTAGCCGTTCCCACGTCTCCCTCCGTCCTGGAGAGGGGCAGTCTCTGCACAGATGGCTCAGATTAAATTGTATCTCGCAGTCCTTACAGCGCAAGCACTAGATGAACTGCCAGAAGGGCCGTAGGCAAGAACTAAATTGCTTTGGTTTCAGTACACAGTGAATTTGGCTCAGACAAGCTGAATCAGTACATTGAATGCGAATCCCTCACAGATTTGAAAGCAGCCTTTAGCACAATTATTGACTGTGAGTGATGATTATGTCTAATTGAAGGAGACTTCTGCTACCTGTAGCTCGGTTGGAGTCCGCCCGAGCCACGGCCTCTTAATTCACTGTTCCAGCTTGAGAGCGGCCGCAGAAGCTAAATCCTGACGTGTGTACACACGGTCGATAAACTTTAATAAACTTTACAGGGTCCGTAACGAGGCTGAGTGTATAATTCAATTTTTTAATTCGGGGAAGGAAAATGGCTAACGAGTCTGCCAGGCTGCAACAATGCATCACTTCACGGCACGCAGGGAGCACCCAGGAAGAGAGAGTCGGGCTCCCCGGCTCCTCGGGGGACCAGGCTCCACACCCCGGAGCGCCTGAGGGCGCCTGGGTCTCAGGCTGGCCCCTGAGCTCATACCCGCTCACTGCAAACCTGTGAGGAAAACAGAACAGGGGGCGACCCTGTGTCTTTGTCAGGGGGTGCTGCCCCCCACCCCCTGGAGCAAGGAGAGGACCGCTTCCCGCATCCCATCCGCTTGCCCGGACCGGCAGGTCCTGACCTATGACCCCAGCCCAGCCCGTCATACGGAGGCTCCAGAGATGGCCAGTCCTTCCCAGAGTTATTTTTCTCAGAGAACAGAGGCGATTTGCTCATGGGTCTCGTGGTTAGAACCTTTTTTAAGTGCCTTTTGAAAAAGACACAGCAAATCCTGTCAGTACCAGGCTGTGAGGGTCTCTTTCCCCAGGTTTATATATATGTGTGTGTGTGTGTATGTCCCCAAGTTTATATATATATATGTGAGTATGCCCCCAAGCTTATATATGTGTGTGTGTGTGTGTGTGTGTGTGTGTGTCTGTGTGTCTGTGTGTCCCCAGGAGTGCATATATGTATGGGTGTCTTCCCAGACTTATATATCTATATATGTGTGTCTGTGTGTCCCCAAGCATGTATATGTGTGTGTGTGTGTCCCCAAACTTATATATGTATAGATGTGTGTTTCTGTGTGTTCTCAAGAGTATACATATATATATACATATATATGTGTGTGTTCGTGTATATCTTGAAGTTTTATATATATATATGTGTGTATATATATATATATATATGGGTGTGTCCCGAAGCTTATATATATATATGTGTATGTGTCTGTGCGTCCCCAAACTTATATATATGTGTGTGTGTTTCTGTGTGCTCCCAAGTTTTATATTTGTGTGTGTCCCACGCTTATACATATGTGTATGTGTGTGTCTGTGTCCCTAAACTTTATATATATATGTGTGTGTCCCCAAGCATATATGTATATATATATGTGTGTGTGTGTGTGTGTGTATGTTCCTAAGTTTATATATATATATATGTGGGTGTGTCCCCAAGCTTTTATATATATGTGTGTGTGTGTGCGGCCCCAATTTCATATATATGTGTGTGTGTGTGCCCAGGCTTATATATATTTGTGTGTCCCCAAGCTTATATATATATGTGTGTGTGTGTGTGTGTGTGTATCCCCAAGTTTATATATATGTGTGTGCCCAAGTGTATATATATTTGTGTGTGTGTGCCCAAGCTTATGTATGTGTGTGTGTGGTTTCAGCCCACTGGCACTTTTCTGGTTGGAGTAAATTCATTCCAAATGAGCACTTAGGCCACTTGACATTATTTTAAAGAGCATTTATGGCAGGATTTGTAAATAAATTCCTTTCCAGCGCTGCAGACTCCAAGCCCAGCTGCACTCCCGTAAAATCGCCCCTCAAGTGTTGCACACGCCTCGTCACCGGGCCTATTGGCCATTAATTTTCCTCATGAGGAATGGGCGAACGTCCTCACGGGCTTGAGTTATGATTTCCAGTAAACTGGAGCATTTGTTAGAGAGTAAAACGCAGCCCTCGGGAGGACTGCATGGACTCTGGGCGGCAGGCAGAGGTGGGCGTGGGGCGCTGCTTCTCAGCGCCGGCGGTGAGGGAGCGCCGTGCCCCTGACCTCGGGGCGCACCTGCTGGCTCCCCCTTGGCTCCCGAGGCGTCATGGCCGCACCATGTGAGAACCAGGCTGCCGTTCGTGCTCACGTGTCCGCTCAGTGTCAGGTGAGCACTCAGGAAGAGGCCCTCCTGCTTTCTGGCTAACAGCTGATGGAGCTTTCGCTCAGGGTCCATGCTGAGATCAGAACACCAGCTCACTCATTCCGCAGCGACGGAAACTTCTCTTGGTCCCATCCCCTCTTTGGGAAATTATCATCAGCGCCTGAGGAACTCCCCGGGGAGCCTCGAGGTGCTCTGTGCTGGGGGACGCGTGCAGCTGGGGGTCTCCAGACACAGAGCTCCCCTGAGACCTCGGGCAGTCCCTTCCAAGGCATGTCCCCCTTGTACCGTGAGGACATTAGTGCTAGAAGGGTGATCCTTCCAGCTGTGGTGTGAACTGCAGCTCAGCTTGCTGACGGAAGCCACCAGCATCACATTTTCTTTCTGTTCCCGTGCTGGGCAGCCAGCGCTTCCCAAGTCCCTCGACCTGGGAGGTGCTGATGGGGAGATTCATTCTAAGAAGCACAGACTGTGCTTGAAGGGAGTGCAAGGCCCAGCACGTGGACTCTAGGTGTTGACATGATGTGGGGGGAGACCCACCCTGTGCCTTCAGCAGCTGGGCGCTCAGAGCAATGACAAGTCCCTGTAGGAGACGGACTGCCAGGACTTCAGAGGGCAGGGTGCGACCTCCAGCTGGGGCACCCAGATGCCGTCAAGGTGATAAAGAGAGAATGGAATGATTAAGGGTGGCATGCACTTGGCTTGCCTTTACTTCCTCACCTCTCCCAGCCACGTGCACTTGGATTTGGTGAAGCTCTAATTTGGGCAAAATTAAGATTGACTAAAACAAGCAAAAATCTCTCCTAGGACATTTCTAGACAACACTGATTCAAGGAAAAAACTTTGGATTTTGCTAAGAGACTTACTCTCTCGCAAGCGCCAGCAACATGTGCGGTGTGCTTTTATCTGGGAGGCGTACGCTGATTGGCAAGATACCGAGTTTTTCAGAGACTCCTGTCTGCTTTTATGGTTCTCTTTGAAAGTGAATTTTAAGGTTCTACATATATAGCAGAATTAGAGGGCTCTTTGCACACCGAACTTGTGGGGCCCGGATCTGAACACGATGCCGGAGAGATGGGGTGAGCCTATGAACTGAGAGGTGGCAGCCTTGCTTCCCGTCCCTCCAGACATGTGTGCCTGGCTCCTGCGGCCTCTGTTCCTGACCCATGTGGCCCAGAGTGGCCAGCAGGGAACAGGCCAGCCCATCTTGTAGAGGGCAGGCAAGTCCCCTCTGATCTGTGGGGCCACCTCCCTGCCACCTGCTCTGCTAAGACAGAAGTGGTGAGCACCCTCTCCAGCCTCCTGGGGCCTCAGGGTGGCCTCTGGACCTTAGGGTGTGACCAAAGCAAGTCACCCCTTCTTTCTGCGCCTGTTTCCTCACTTGTGAAGTGGAGCCCTGACACGTGGGATCACCCAGGAGTTGTGGGATCACCTGGTCTACACAAGCATGTTTGGCATGGAGTGAGTTCTCCAAGCATGTTACCCAGTGTGGTCTTTAATGCAATTACCTGTTAGTTTGCTACAGCTCCTGTGACAAGTGACCAGTGGCTTAGAACAGCACACATTTGTTATCCTACAGTTCAGAGATCAGAATTCCCAAATCACTTTCAGTGAGTAAAGTCAACTTATTGGCAGGGCTGGCTCCTTCTGGAGGCTCTGAGGGCAGAATTCATCCCCTGCCCTGCCCAGGTTCTAGGGGAACCCACACCCCTTAACCTGCAGCCCCACCTCCATCCTCAAAGCCAGCAGCATGGTATCTTCTCCCTTTGTGCCCTCTGCTTCTGCCCTCCCGTCTGCTCTCTGACACCCCCCCTCCCTCTTCTGGGAGCCCTACGATGACACGGAACCCACCCAGATAATCTACGATAACCTCCCACCTCAAGGTCCTTAACTTACCCCCTGGGAGGCCGCATGCCCACAAGCCCTGGGATTGGGGCCTGGATCTCAGGAGGCCCATTCAGCAGCTCACCACGACTGCCACCCCTACTGCCTGCTGCCGTGTTCCTCTTCGTGGACCTGACTCCCCCCTGACCCCACCTGGCCATTTTTATTTCCCTGCCCGGAACGACCGGTTCAGGGATGCCCGTGACCTGACCCATGCTGATCCGAACATTCTTCTTGGAGTCACTGCAAAGGATGGAAATACAAGCTGAGAGGAGTCAGGGACGATGCTTTCTGAGAGGTGGGAGGTCTTACCTGAGGATGAAGCCTCGCAGAAGAGCTGGGACACAGTGAGGAAGAGACAGGGCCTCTTGGTTCACAGCTGGAGTTCCTGGACCCAGACATTCCTGAAGCCCAAATATCCCAGGACTTCTTGCTTTTGAGCACTGAGAAATACCCTTGGTTTTATAAACTAGTTTATGAATCTACCATTCTTATCAAAAGCAGTGTTGTGCTGGACATGGCAGAGAAGACATTGCCTTCTAATCCCATGAGTTCTTCCCCTTCTGGGAGAGAACCACCCCTCAACCATCCTATGTCAGGGGAGGTCTCACACTGCACACCGCCTCCCACTTTAAGCTTCTTGGTGATTCCTCTGAAATTTAAAGGCAATTTTCTTCCAGTGTGTATTTACAGGGATCCCTTAGATCAAATTTAGCATTGCTTTCCCAAAATGTGGTGAGCATGATTGCTGTTGCTTGTTGTTCTGTTGCTAAGTTGTGTCTGACTCTTTGTGACCCCACGGACTGCAGCTTGCCAGGCTCCTCTGTCCTCCACTCTCTCCCAGAGTTTGCTTAGACGTATGTCCACTGAGTCGGTGATGCCATCCAACCGTCTCCCCCTCTGCGGCTCCCTCCTCCTGCTGCCCTCCTGTTGCTTGCCCAGGCAGCACTTGAATAGCTCTCAGCTCACAGGCGCACAGCCTGTCGGCTCACGCATGTGTGTGTTCCCAGCTAGGGACGGTCACGCTCCTGCGTTAGCCTCACCCCCTTGCACACGCTGCTGTGCACTCAGGACTTCGGCCGTGCAGCGGCTCTGTAATTCTCATCCTTCACGTGCTTCAAGAAGTCCTCCTGGAACTGGTTTCTTTGTGTGTTTTCCACGTTGTTTTAGAAAACGGGAATGAAATGTAAATATTCAACAGAGAAAGACAAACAACACAAATTGAATTTAGGAATGGTTTTGATGAGAGTGGAGTGGGGAAAAAAGCGTCAGTTGAGGAATCTGTCGTTCTTACCCACACAGGACCTGGTTACCACTGCTGCTGACACAGTTCTCACTTTTCTAACTTGATGAAAGTCACATCAGTAAACAATGCAGGGTCCTTTTCCTGGGTCATCACTGGCATCATCCTGCCAGAGATGAAACCCACAAGTGGAGGCTGGTGGGGCAGGACCCAGATGGTTTTGGTTCTCTGGAGCACTGTCTTTACGGCCTTGGGCTTCTGTAGCAAAAATGTCAGAGACTCAGCGCTGCAAACAGCAGACACTCATTCATCAGAGTCTAAAGGCTGGAAAGTCCACGATCACGGGTCCTGGTGAGGACCCTTGGTTTGTAGACACAGCCTCCAGCTGTGTCCACACAAGATGCAAAGAGCTCTAGTCTCTCCTGTTCTTTCTCGTAAGGACACTAATCCCATCCACAAGGGCTCCACCCTCGTGACCTCATGACCCCCAAGACCCACTCCTGACGCCACCACATCAGAATTCGGGGGCAGGTGGACACAGGCTGTCAGTCCATGGCAGGAGCCCACGCGGTGATCCTGAGAACTATGAAGCTGGGAGTGCATCTCACTATCAGCACGTCAGCCCAGCACAGACGTCATTGTACACAGATATCTGGAGACATTCGGGGACTGAGACGGAAACGTGCATCGTTTCAAAGGAGGTTTTCCCTTTAAGTCCTGTCTGCCCTGCATTCATGGAAGAATGAGAACCACCATCCTCTCTGAGGCATTAAGGAAGACTGGGAAGTCCAGGATTGAGTGAGGAAAGACGGGAGGCTGGCTTGGGGTGGGAAGGCTGAGATGGGGGCAGGATTGTGAGCAAGAGACAGTGAGAGGCGTCTGATTAGAAGGTCCATGGGAAGGCCACAGGGCAGCCAGATGCCCAGTCCCCCTGGCCATCCTCCGCAAATTCTCCCCAACACCGAGCCCCAGCCTGGAACCCCCCATTCCTGTCTTCACATCCTTCAGTGCTTCTGAGTTTGACTTTGCCACCCTCCGTCACACCTTACTGCACTCTGCACCCCTGGAGTCAAGAGCTGGAGTCAAGAGTCTGTTAAAGCCAATTTCAGCACTTGGTGTCAGACAAACAGGGGTTGGAGAGGCAACTCAGTTTAACCTCCTCCTTCATAAGCGGGGGAAGTTCTTAAAATTCCATCTTCTATGATCTTACTGGGGTAGAGGGTTAAGTCAAGCCAGGTAAAATAAGGCAGGCTCCACCTGCTTCCTGTTATACAGAATTTAAAAATATTTTCTAAAGAATTAGGTTGGACTTTCTCCACCCTTGGAAAAATAGAAGACACAGTCACTTTGAATGAAGTTTGAATGAAATATTAAGGATGCTTTGGGTTGAGTCTTTGAAAAATGGGGAGTGGCATTGAGGTTGGTATCTGGATTTCTACCCACCTGACAAAGAGGAAGGGGGCTGCTCAGGTCACGAACATGGGCTCTGGGGCGGCAGCGAGGAAGGGCCAGCCGTGCCCACAGGGCGGCCCCGGGGCTGGGGGCACACCGCTGCCACCTTGCTTCTTAAATGAGCACCTGGGACCAGCAGAGGCTCCATCAACAAAGTCGTCGGAGCCGCTGCCTCCTGGGCTCAGAAGGCCGGCCGGCACCTGCCCCAGGCGCCCTGCTTCCAAGAAGAGATCCCGGAGCCCCTGCGCCCCGAGTGGTCGGGCTCACCCACCGACCCGAGAAAGAGGCCCAGCGGGGTCTGGCTCCTCTGAGGGTGAGGCGGCCGGGAGGCTCGGGTGGACACTCAGGCTGGAGGCCCTGCTCACGGCCACGCACCTCCATGTCCCTTTCTCGTCTCAGAATTATTTCACTTAAAAGTTCGCTCTTTTTTTAATAATTTAATGTTTTATTTACACGTGGGCCTCCATTGTTGCTCAGCTCTCCTCCAGCCGCGGTGCGCAGGCTTCTCAATGCAGCGGCTTCTCTCGCTGCCAAGGACAGACCCTGGGGCACTCGGGCCTCAGGAGTTGCGGGTCCTGGGTGTTCGATCACAGTCTCAGCAGCTGCGGTGCTTGGGCAGACAGGGATTGAACCCACGTCTCCCGCATTGGCAGGAGGATGCTTTACTACTGAGCCACCAGGGAAGCCCCAAAGTTCCCTTTATTACTTTAGTGCTTCCGGATGGTTTTTCACAAGCATCACTGACCAAGCGTTTTCCAGGGAACATCTGTGTGTGCCATCACGTGGTCTGATGTCTGTAAAGCCATATATGGTGCCTGGAAGTAGGGCAAGGTGGTCAGATTGGAGTCCGTTAATTTCGCTGCAAGATTATGAGTCTGTAGACATTAAAGCTTCTTTTTAAAGGAATCATCTATTAGTATAGGTAGAACCTCCAGCTTCAACCAGGCACAGAAATCCAGGACGTGCTGGGCATCCCAGGCCTGGGAGCCCTGAGTGGCCCCCACGAGCACGGTGAGCAGGGGGCAGGGCTGCCCCTCTCTCCGGGTGCTGGGTGAATCTGCATCTGCTCGGACAGGGCCGCGCTCAGCTCCAGCAGTGATCCTCTAAACAGACCAGAGAGGCGATTTTTAAAATCAGTGCAGGCACAGACACACCACATCAAAAGTGTGTTGTCTCCACTTGCTCTTGGAAACCAAACCGGCATGCTCGCAGAGATTCTCAGTTGCTAGTATTTCCCCTCCCTCACGGCTTCAAATGGTGACAGCATCCATTTGGCTAAAATTTGTCGTTGAGAAAGAGAGTTCTGAAGTGTCCACAGCCTGTGCAAGTTCTTGTGCTGAACTTTGAAAGACAGCAAGCAGTTCAAGGCCAGCGTGGTGCATACAGCAGTGTACACGCACACACACACTCCCAGTAATCACTGTAGTTTTATAATACATAGGATGCGTCTTTTATATGCAGACTGCATCACGCACATCATTGCAGTGTTCTGTAATGTAATGGATAAATTCTGTGTAATATACAGAGAGCACACACTGTAATCCGCACACACTGTGGCTGTTGCTTAGGCACTCTGTCAAGTTCCACTCTTAGTGACCCCAGGACCTGTGGCCCACCAGGCTCCTCTGTCCGTGGGATTCTCCAGGCAAGAATACTGGAGAGGGTTGCCATTTCCTCTCCAGGGCATCTTCCCAACACAGGGATCGAATCTTTGTATTCTGCATTGGCAGGTGGATTCTTTAATGCGAACAACCTGGGAAGCCTCTGTAATATTGTTGTTTAGTCACTAAGTCATGTCTGAATAAATAAATAAATATATATATAGACTATAAATATATTCTACACACAAAGCATATGCACATAGAGGCTCACATATTCATTATTGTAGTGTTTTATAACATACAGAGTACAGATTTGCTACATAAAAAGAATACGTATTATTCTACAGAGAGAGAACATATATATATATATATATACATACACACAATATATATATGTATATATTCTATATTCAGTCATCTTCAACTCTTTGTGACCCCAGTGGACTGTAGCCCACCAGGCTCCTCTGTCCGTGGGATTTTTCAGGCAAGAATACTGGAGTGGGGTGCCATTTCCTTCTCCAGGAGGTCTTCCCAACATAGGCATCTAACCCATGTTTCTTGCATCTCCTGCACTGGCAGGAGGATTCTTTACCCTAGTGCTCCTGGGAGCCCTTATATGAAGAATATGTATAATTCTATATACAAAGAATATATATATATACACACACATACTCTATACACAAACCACACATACACTTGTGGTAATCACTGTGGCATTCTATAACATTTAGGACATATGTCCTTTACATGCAAACAACATCACTCATTCTCATATACTGACCACTGCAGTATTCTACAATATATAATGTATATTGTATACTGTATTATATAACATAAGAAGAGATCATATGTTTCCTGTTTACATATGTATGTATGGATTCTATATACATATTTATATTCTATACACAAGCCACACACACACACACTCTCATGCCTCCATCCATTACAATAAGCTTTCCACCATTCAGATAATGTGTGTGTTTGTATTTTCCTAACCTTTTGAAGGGTGACCCCCTAAGCCTCCTCTGTGTAAATAATGCATTGGAGTAAAATATGGACTGTCAAACTCAGGCAACAATTAATTATATAGCACATAAATCCTTCCTTCCAAATGACTAATACACAGTCCTTTGTGTATAAATGTTTCTCTGAGTTTTGTTTGAACTACCAGCCTCATAACATCAGATGGTGCAGTCAGGATAATTTTCATTAGAAAAATAATTATAGGCTAAATATGGTTAATAAAACATTAACTATAAATTTGAATATTTTAAAAGCATGTCCTTCTAGAAGCAGCTTCTAATGAATTTTGATGAAAATACCAAGATTACTTAAGGAAAAATAAATAGACGTGATTATTACACAGAATTGTGAGATGGATGAATTACAAAAAAACAATTTTAACTTGGAAATAATTATTCTGGGCAATCTGCTTCATAAAATTGATGATGATAAGAAGGAAAGAGAAAAAAATGACAATTCTTCATGGATGACAGAACACTGGGTCTAATTTCAATCCTTTCTAGAGTCATGAATTTGTAGTTATTAATCATAAATCCTTCAAGCTTAAAGTTTAAAATAATACCAAAATATAAACTTCCACTGAAAGATTTCCCATTGATTTGAAGTCCAACAACAAGGGACCCCTGGGTTAGGCTATCTCCATCTGGGTGTTACCCGGAGAGACGCCCCTGAAGCTGACCTGCTCTGGGGGAGTCCAGAAAGGGCTGGAGCGTGGACGCGTCCCGTGCAGAAGCCTCGCCCGAGGGGCCCAGATGCATATTCTCACAGCACGGAGGGGCAAACCGAGGCTTATGGAGGCTCAGGACGTTGGCCAGATGCCTCAGCTCTGACATGCCCAATGCCCACTGCCCCACACTGCCGACCAGCCCATGCGGGGTGAGGTCTGGCTTCCTGCTCCAGCTCTGGTCTCTGAGCTCACAATGACTGGCCCTCCTCAGCCCCTCCTGGCCAACCCCACCAGGACCCCCACGTCTGCCCTTTGCTTTCCCTGCGGCCACAGTGGTGCCCCCTCACAACAAGTCCAGTGGATTCACAGGAGTTACGGTCACGGTCCCGTCCCCCAGACCACCTGGCATCCTGCGCTGAAGCCCCTGCCCTCGCCGGGGCCACCCCGCCTGGTGGTTGCCCGGCCATCGCGTTGGCTCACGTGGCCAGCCCGAGGTGCCCCCCGCCCAGCACTGGCGCCCCAGCTTGATGATTTGAGCCCAAATGAATGAGAAACACATGGATCACATTTCCCCGAAATCACATGTGATTTGACTAATGAGTAGAAATCTCTGGCAAAACACATTTAGGCATTTTTTTTTCTTGCCTCCAAGTATGAGAAATGAGTGTGAGAAATCACGAAGACTTGAACACGGCACTCCTGACTCAGCCATGCCGTGGGGCTGAGGTCTGTGTGCTGAGCTGGACCAGCCCTGCCTCCGCCCAGGGGTGGGAGTTTGGAAAGAAGAGGGCTCGTCTTCCTTCCTTCTCCTCCTCTGGCTGGGAAAGCGCCTCCCCAAAGGGGCCAGGCCCCAGGACGAAAGCATCAGGTCTGCAGGGAAGCTCAGTGAACAGAGCTGAGTGTCCTTAAGCCAAAGGCGGGTCTCTTCAGAGGTTCTCACCGCTGAGGATGACTGGCTTCATGACCTTTAACTCGTCAGCTGAAACATGGTGCATCCCCCCAGCAATGACATCTCACTCAAGTCAACGAAAGTGTGATTATAAGGTGGGGTAAGCTTTGGGCTTCTCTTGTGGCTCAGCTGGTAAAGAATCTGCCTGCAGTGCAGGAGACCTGGGTTTGATCCCTGGGTTGGGAAGATCCCCTGGAGAAGGGAAAGGCCACCCACTCCAGGATTCTGGCCTGGAGAATAATGTACAGTCCATGGGGTTTCAAAGAGTTGGACATGACTGAGCGACTTTCACACTTTCACCAGCTTTGTCGGCTTGCTCCCCACCACCGGGCTGGAAGGATGTGTACGATGTTGGGCGGGTCAGGGACCCTCCCCCATCCTCCCCCCCAGCTCTCCGCGGTGGCGGGGACCTGAGAGTGGGCAGTCCAGGCTCTGGCACGACCCGCCCTGGCCCCTGGCTCAACCCCGAGGCCCTGAGTCCTCTCACTCAGCAGCCAGGGCCAAAGGAACCCTGTCCCCTTCCCCAAAGGGAACTGGAGTTACTTGGAACTGAGACTCCAGGAGCCAGACGGCGCTGGGGAGGGGCTGCTGGGGAGCTCTCTGTGTCTTGAGTGGGGCTTCATCCACCCCACCCGGGACAGGTCGACACTTCCCCAAGTGAGAGGAGCCTGCAGGTGAGGGCGCCTCGTGGCTCTGCCCACCCACATCGGGGCAGGTGTGGGCCCCGCTGCCTCCGCACCGGCCTGCCCAGCCCTCTCTGCCCCCTCCGGGCATGGGGCAAACCAGCCTGGGGCGGGCTGCTGCCCACACGCCCCCACTGCCTCTTTCTTTGATCGCCCCCACCCTTGGCAGGCTTCCACATGATGGAGAATCCAGCAAACAATGCAAGACACAGGAGACACGGGTTTGATCCCTGGGCTAGTGGGAAGGTCCCCTGGAAGAAAAAGGAGCTGTCCATGCCCGTATTCTTGCCCGGAAAATCCTAGGACAGAGGAGCCTGGCAGGCTCCAGTTTCTTGGGTCACCATGATTCGGACACAACTGCGCACGCACCCTCAGCAAGATGCTGTTTTCCCCCGAGGATGGCTTCTCCTCACCGCGCTTCTCTCCCAGGATCGTGATGGCCCAGGAGGCCCGTTTCTCAGCCTGGCCTCCAGGGAACGTGCCCAGCCACAGCTGACCGCAGAGGCAGAGCAGCCTCCTGCCTCCTGACCCTGGCCTTTTCAACCTGGAAGCCTTCTGCCCCAGGACCCAGGCGTCTCGGGTCAGCGTCTGCCCAGACCCCCAGGCAGGGCTGGGCCCTTCCCCTTTGCTCCAGCTGCTCCAAGTGGCTCTGGGCTGGTGCCACTGGGGTGCACCCACCGAATCCCGCAGCTCCTAGAACCTGGCCCGGGAACAGCAGGGCCCACAGATGCCTGCTGCATTGAGCAAAGAGCTGGAGGCACATATGGGAGCTTTCTTGGGGAAAGCTCCCCCCGACGGGGGGAGCAAGCCCCGCTTCCTCAGTGCTCCACCCCGCCATCTGTGAGGGTCCTAGCGAAGCCACCTCCAAGCACAGCCAGGGAAGAGTCTGGGGGCACGCCGCGGGCTGAGCGGGGCTAGGGAGGCGGTGGTGGGCGGGAGCTCTTAGCAAACGTGGTCTGGAAAAACGAGAGCCAGGAGGAGGGACCAGCGAGCCGCGGCGGGCAGGTGAAGCTGCAGGTGGGCTTGTTGTCAGGATTGCATTCCAGGTCAGTTAAGACGGCTCGAGTCCACGAACAGAAAGTCCCGGGGGATTCCCCGCATTCCAGTACAAAGCCGAGGGCCGGAGGATTCAGGTCGGTTACGCGGTAATTACCGCGAGGCAACAACAGTCATTATCGGAACGTAGCGTCTGCAGGCTGCCGAAGAGGCAGCCTGGGAGCCACCCCTGCTGCCCTTCCTTTCTGAGGTCCTGGGCCTCCAGGGTGAGTTCCGGGTCCCGCCCCCTTGCAGGTGCCACCAGCCCTCCTGTGACCGCACCAGAGGAGACGCTGGACCCCAGACCGGAGGACGCACCAGGGCACGAGCGTTGCCGTGCTCCTCTTGGCCTTCCTTCTGCCTTTGAAGTTCATGCGTGTGTGTGCATGTGTGTGTGTTTGTGCGTGTGAGCTTGTGTGTGTGTGCATCTGTGTGTGTGTGTGTGTGTGTGTGTGCATCTGTGTGTGTGCGTGTGTGTGCATCTGTGTGTGCATGTGAGCTTGTGTGTGTGTGCATCTGTGTGTGCGTGTGTGTATGTGTGCATATGTGTGTGTGTGCGTGCATCTGTGTGTGCGTGCATGTGTGCATGTGTGTGTGTTTCTGCGTGTGTGTTGTGAGAAACAGCAAATGCACAGAACACTGAGGGAGCTGCCAGGATGTCCAAAATGCAGTCGCCAAAAGTTCTGGTGAGTTCACTATCGGTGCCTCAGAAACACATGACTTATATTATAGAAAGTCTTGTTTGGAACTTACTGAAAGCCGTCTTTGGCAAACGAATGCTCAGTGTCATCAGAGAGGAGGCTTGACAAGGACCCAGCGCAGGGTCCACGCGCACGAGGGCCCCCTGTCTGGACCGCAGTGGAGTCGGGGTGTCCTGACCTTGGCCTCCAGGGCGCCCTCCTCTCTGGCTCCTCCCTGCTTTCGATGCCCCATCGTGATGTCTTCAAGGGATCGCGTAGTCCGCGAGGTCCTGCTGGACCCTCATCCCCAAGGCCCGCCACGCAGCCTGCCCAATCACTCAGGACCCTCCGGCAGGGGACCAGGGTGATGGAGGGCACCCAGCAGGCTCCCCCACTTCTTTCGGAAGTCGGGACAAAGACGGGTCACATGTCCACAGGTGAAATCCCATGGACAGAAGAGCCTGTTGGGCTACAGTCCTCGGGGTTGCAGAGAGTCGGACACGACAGGCACCCAAGAAGAGCCAGTGCACCCAGCTTCCCTTACGCTCTGCTTATTTCTCATGAGATGAGAGAACCCTCCTACTGGGCGGCCGCTGTGTCCAGCTCAGCATCTCGATCTTCACGAGAACATCGTCTCCTGCTTCACGGAAGACGCTCGGTAAGCGTGTGCAGAGCGGCCCCACAGCACAGACAGGACGGTGAAGTCTTGGGGATCACGAGCAGTCTTTCTGTCCCCGTCACCCCAACCTGCATCTCACTCCACGCGCATTCTGTGCTCCCTGCCTGTTCCCATGCCCCGTGGGCCGAGACGCTCGTGCCAACTAATGCTTCTCAGGAAATCCACGTCAGGAGGCGTTACTGTGCCTCGTTAAGGCCTCTCCCCTCCTGTTCTTGCTCAGCGCTCAGAGGGGTTTGCGCTTCCACTGGCCATCGTCACCATCCCGCCAGTGCCTCTCTGACTCACAAACTAGGCAACACGGAGCATCGCTGTCGTGAACTCAGCGGCCAGATCCCGGGGCAGACCTGCCCAACTGCCACAAGGGAAGGTCCCGTGAAGGCCGTGGCAGGCCCAGTGCCAGCCTCAGGGATGGACGCCGTGCCCCTGGACGGATGGGGCTGGAGCGGCGGGCATGTGTGTAGAGGAGAGAGACCCCACCGTGCCTCCATCAGGCTCTTCAATACAGCAGTTCTGGACTCACTGCCCTTGCTCCCCCATAGCACCAGCCTCCTTTCAATTTTTCTCTTTCTTTTGTGTTTCTATTTGTGGTTCTAGAAGTAGAAACTGCCCCCAGTATCCTCAGGAGCTGCCCATGGTGGTCCAGGAACATTTTACAATAGGAAATCACTTCTGTTTTTCTCAATTTGAGGTGTAAGAGGATATAGCAGTCTCCCAGAGCTTCTGACACAAATGACCTTAAACAGGAGGCTTAAAAACAACAGAAATTGACTCTCTCGCATTGCTGGAGGCTGGGAGTCTGAATGGACAGGTGGGCAGGGCCGTGCTCCTCTGAAGGCTCTGTGGGAGCCCTTCTGGACTCATCAGGCTGCTGGGGGCTGCAGGAGTCCTGGGCGTCCTCTCACTTGCAAATGCGTGCCTACTCACGCCCAGTCGTGTCCAACTCTTCTCAACACCATGAACCAAAGCTCACCAGGCTCCTCTGTCCATGGCATTTTCCAGGCAAGAATACTGGAGTGGGTTCCCATTTTATTCTCCAGGGGATCTTCCCGAGCCAGGGTTGGAACCAGCGCGTCCTGCGTCTCCTGCATTGGCAGGCGGATTCTTCGCCACTGAGCCACCTGGGAAGTCTTGCGAACACGTCTCGCCAGTCCCCGCCTCTGTCCTCACAGGGCCTCCTTACTGTAAGGACGCCAGTCATCAAACTTACGGGCCACCTGAGCATGACCTCGTTCTAACCTCAGGACCTCTGCAAAGGGCCCCTTTCCAAGTAAGGTCACGTCCACAGGTACCAGGGGTCAGGACTTCAGCTTGTCTTCTGGGGGACCCAGAGCAGACGGTCGGTAACCAGCGTTCAGTGTGACGCTGACTCTTCACGCTGACAGCGAGATGGATGTGGGGTACTAGATTATTAAATAAAATGCATTTCTATTCTTAAAAAACCACTGAAGCTAAAGCAAATGGAAACTAGTTTTTGAATCATTTTGTTTTACATTTTTGATCTTCTTGAATTATAAGATGTATTTTCATCTTAATAAGATTTAAATATTTTTAGGAGAAAAAGACCTTGAGAACAGAGGTGAATGAGTTTTTAGTTTTAAAATTCACTGTATTTAAATAATTTCAAGCTTTCTACTTTTTTGCATCCGATTAAGTTTTATTTCCAAAGACTTTAAATCTTTACTGTTAGCAGAACGGAAAATATGTGACTGTCCCGATTACAACAGTGAGACTAAGGATTTTGCTGAAATAAAGGCAAGAAAAAATAATCTTATGAAATAAACATATAATTTATGAATTATGGAAGTTGTTATTTTTTACTAGGATGGCACGCCAGCCCACTCGCAGATCCCCCAGACGTGTATAATGATAATAATTAAAATGTCTTTGCTATCGTGCCAACTTGTGTAGTTTTGAAATACTTTAGCTCTAGGGCTAGACTTCAATGTTGCTATTTGGTAGGTGTATTTGTCAAGCAGAAGAACAGAACATGTCTATCAATATTCTAGCTTTTGTTTCCGACTGGTAAATAATTAGACCTTTGCTGCACGGGCCCCCAGTGATAACCTTGCCCTGAGCTCTTCATTGCCAGGGACAGGCCTTCTGGGGGATAGTCAGAGGGGCGGGGGCTCTGAATCCCATGTTCCGAGTTTGTGGGTGAAGAGAGAGGCTCACCAGGCGGTGGGCAGAACGCCCCCCAGCCCTGCTCTGTCTCAACAGGGAATTTACAGAAGAACTGTCGAAACCAGCCCTGAAGTCCTGCCTGCTGGAGTATCCGTGCTGTCTGCGTCAGCCCGCTTCTGACTTCCATTCCTTTGGCGTCCCCCGGGATGAGCTCGCCTGAACTGCGCGCCGATCTACCTCTCAGGCTGATTCTCATCATAGCAGCGATGGACATCCTTCTCTCTGCATGCTGATGGCACTGGAAGTCAAACATGCCATCCATCACTTCATTCTCCACGAACCTGTTCTAGGGACCAGGACTTTGCTCCCAAGACCCTTTCATGTCCACGAGGCCCTTGCCCTTGACAGCTCTGAGGGTTGGTCAGCTCGGGGGAGGTGGGGTGAGTGGTAGAATCCCCTCTGGGCGGACTCAGTGTGAGCATCAGGTGTCCTAGAACCGTGGGGGAAGGAAGGGACTCACCCACCTTCTACCCAAATTCCGCTTCCTTGGCTCTGCCTCCCAGTGTCCAAAACCAACCAGAAGTCCAGAGTCAGGGAGTCCAGACGCAGCCCCACTGGGTGAGGCTTCCCTCCTTGCCCAGAGCTGGACGCAGAGCGGGACCCTGTTGTTTGAGATGAGGTCCACCCGCAGCATCGTTGCCTGCGCCTGCCCGTGTAACGTGGCACCCGTGCAGGGATGGGGCTCACGCCTTCCTCTGCAGACAGCACTGACTCTTAGACATGTTTTCTTGCTTTGGGCTTGAAGGTTTTCTTAGCAGCAGCACCTGCCAGCCCTGCTCATCTCTTTGGACCCGTTCCTGAGACCCTACCTCTTCTGCCTCCTGCATTACTTTAGGCGTTTGGGGTGGGGCCCCTGCCTTGTGAGCCTCTCTTTGGAGGCCCCCCAACTCGGTCCAGTGAGGGGGACCTCAGGCATCACTGTCCCAAGCATCCTCAGTTCAATCCAGTCTCAGTCTCAACTCTGCAACCCCATGGACTGCAGCACGCCAGGCCTCCCTGTCCATCCCCAACCCCTGGAGTTGACTCAAACTCATGTCCACTGAGTTGGTGATGCCATCCAACCATCTCATCCTCTGTCATCCCCTTCTCCTTCTGCCTTCAATCTTTCCCAGCATCACGGTCTTTTCCATGGGGTCAGTTCGTCTCATCAGGTGGTCAAAGTATTGGAGTTTCAGTTTCAGCATCAGTCCTTCCAATGATATTCAGGGCTGATTTCCTTTAGGATGGACTGGTTGGATCTCATTGCAGTCCAAGGGACTCTCAAGAGTATTTTCTAATACCACAGTTCAAAAGCATCAATTCTTTGGTGCTCAGCTTTCTTTATAGTCCAACTCTCACATCCATGCATGACTACTGGAAAAATCATAGCCTTGACTAGATATATCTTTGTTGGCAAAGTAATGTCTCTGCTTTTTAATATGCTGTCTAGGCTGGTCATAGTTTTTCTTCCAAGGAGTAAGCGTCCTTTAATTTCATGGCTGCAGTCACCATCTGCAGTGATTTTGGAGCCCCCAGAAATAAATTCTGCCACTGTTTCCACTCTTTCCCCATCTATTTGCCATGAATTGATGGGATCAGATGCTGTGATCTTAGTTTTCTGAATGTTGAGCTTTAACTCAACTTTTTCACTCTCCTCTTTCACTTTCATCAAGATGCTCTTTAGTTCTTCACTTTCTGCCATAAGGGTGGTGTCATCTGCATATGTGAGATTATTGATATTTCTCCTGGCAATCTGGATTCCAGCTGGAATCAAGCGTCCTCAGCATCCACTCAATTCTGACACCTTTTCCATGTGTGGCCCCAGGCTGCCAGGTGACGCTGAGCAAGCAGCCTCCTCGTGGGGGCCCCGCCCCTCAACTGGGGAGGACTGGGAGAGTTGAGTCCTGGACCTTCCTGTTCCTCCAGCATCAGGGCCTCCCTCATGGAGACAGGGCTGCAGACACCTCCTCAGTGTTCCTGTTCACCTTCTAACTACGCCAGCACATTGCAGTCATTGCTCCCAGCCTCCCTGGGTGCCTGACAAAGCCCAGGGATCTGCCCATGGGCCCTGTCCTCTCTCTCCCCTCCCCCCACCCCTCTCCCCTTCTTCTCCCCCTCCCCTCCCCTCCCCTGTCCTCTCTCTTCCTCCCCTCCTTCTCCCACTCTCCGTCTTAATCCTTCTGTCTCTTTCATATTTTTTTCTTTTTCTTTTCTTTCTCTTGAAACAGGAAAAAAGAAGTCCGTTTCCTTGTAGGAGGGCTTCGGTTTCAGAATGAATGAGGTTTCCAGGGGCCAACACCCCTTTGCTTGCAGCCCCCTCTGCCATGATGGGCACTTGACTCATGCAGAGGGAGGCATGGCCAGAAGCCTTTTATCCAGACCTCCCCTTCTTCTCCTGTGACATAGATAAAGGGGTTTTTCTTATGGCAAAGGAAAATATCTCTGAATCGCTGAAAAGCTTCTTTTGTATTCTCTTGATAGTGACACAAGCGACAGTCCCTGGTTTTCCCCATCCCCAGCTTTCTTTGTTCTCCTCTGTCTCAATTTCAAAGAGTCCAGCCAGAAGAACTCTAGCCAGTCCATCCACCTTGGACACACCCCAGCCTTGCTTCTGGACCTCAGGACTCTCCAGCTCCATCTTACCTCTGAAGTGGGGTTCTCGGTTCTGGCTGAAGGTGGAGGGGCTCCTGAAGCACCAGCCTGGCCAGAGAAGCGAGAATGTGACAATTTGGGTGCACCCTAAATGGGTGGAGAAAAAACCTATGACAAACTAGGGAAAGTATCAAAAACAGAGACATCACTTTGCAGACATAGGTCCATGTAGCCAAATCTATGGTTTTTGCAGTGTTCATGTATGGATGTGAGAGTTGGCAGGAAGTGTAGGGGGCAACAGAGGATGAGATGGTTGGGTGGCATCAGTGACTCAATGGAGAGAAGTCTGAGCAAACTCCAGGAGATAGTGAAGGACAGGGAAACCTGGCATGCTGTGGTCCATGGGGTCGTGAAAACCAGACCAACTTAGCCACTAAACAGCAACAACAGAAGTATGTATTCAAGCTGGAAAACTCAGATCTAAGTTATGCCAGCTCAGCACCACCAGTCTCGCCCCACGGGAGCAAACTTTGGTTCTTAGGGAGCAAACATCCTGATCTTCTTATTCATCGAGCACAGACATACACACTATGCAAAGACAGCTGGGCTGTATCTACGCATTATTAACATTTCATGGATAGGGAGCAATTAAGTTAAAAAAAAAAAGAGGTCTGAGGAGGCCCTTTAGGTGGATAGTAATGAGAAAAAGTGGTGATGCACCAATAATATCTCAGGAAAGCGGTTCATATATTTGTCTTTTAAATGAAAGTATGTGAAACCAGACCATCTCAAGGCATCTGGCCCCACGAGGCTCGGAGTGGCCTCATCACCAAACGCCACTCAGATGGCTTCTAGGCCATGCAGTCACTTTATTTCATAAATGACCCAACAAGCCTCTGGGTCTGAAACATTCCGAGGAGGGAGGTGTTGGCTGGCCCCGGGAGTGGGATCTGGGGTTAGGAGGGACCCCTGGATACCTGGCTGCAAGGTCACCCTGGAGAGAAGGGGACAGCCCTGAGGAACCACAGTCTCAGGCCTCGAGCATCGCCTCTCACACGCTCCTTCCGACCGTAGCCCCCCAAGGGGACTTCGGCAGTGAGTGCAGCCCACCGCCCTCCAAGACGTCCCACCTACCCAGGAGCCCCTGGGAAGCCTCTCGGGGCTGGCATTCCCGGAGGCCAGCTAAGACCTTCCATGTCCACTCTGCCCACCTGTCCTGTCCACACGGGGCCCAGCGCTGCTCACATTTGCTGCAGCTCTGCCCGGGAGGCCGTCACCCCACCTCCGGGGAAAGCGGTGTCGCAGGGGCAGCTCTCTCCCGTCCGGGGCTCGGTTCTCAGTCTTGCTACTGTTCTCAGCTTCGCCACGGTCACCTGTCTGCTGGCTCTTAGGGTCCCCAGGGGCGGCTTCCTCGTGATCAATCTACACCAGCGAGGGGGCTGCATTCGGAGCTCTGAGGCCTCTGCATCCTGGCCCGGAGTGGACGATGCCCACCACGCCGTCGGTCCTGCTCGCTGCCTTCACTGCCCCCGAGGCCCCGCTCCAACCGGCATGCATTTCCTTTTTGCCACGCTGTTGCGGCTGCAGCTGGTAACTTGCGTATCTTTGTTGATTTTATTTAGCATTTGTTTTTAGATTATTCTCTTCGGTAAGAATTTAATGTTTTTCAAGCTATCCTTCTATATCTTGTCTTTCTCCACTGATTTGAAATATAAAAATTTAATATATAAAATATGTATATATAAGATAGAGTGACTATATACATGAATATATGTGAAATATATATGAAGTAAGTATAAGACAAAAGGCATTTCAAATCAATCAAGAAATACTGATTATATGAAGGATAAATAAGAGTATATAGAAGGACATCTACACACATATATATACATATATGAACAGAAAATATATGCATATATAATATGAAGTGAAGTGAAGTGAAGTCACTCAATTGTGTCCGACTCTTTGCGACCCCATGGACTGTAGCCTGTCAGGATTCTCTGTCCATGGGATTCTCCAGGCAAGAACACTGGAGTGGGTTGCCATTTCCTTCTCCAGAGGATCTTCCCGACCCAGGGGTTGAACCCGGATCTCCCTCATTGTAGGCAGACACTTTACTGTCTGAGCCACCAGGGAAGTCCATATATATGTGCTTAATCACTCAATTATATGAAGGATAAATAAGATTATATAGGACACCTATATATATACCTATGTCTATTTCTATATATATGAACAGAGACTAGATGTATATATTATATATACATGCTTAATCGCTTGATTATATGAAGGATATGCAAGATTATATAGAAGGATATGTGTGTGTGTGTATATATAAGATATAGAGAATATCTGTACATCAGTTCAGTTCAGCTGAGTCTGTCAGTCGTGTCCGACTCTTTGTGACCCCATGACTGCAGCACGCCAGGCTTCCCTGTCCATCACCAACTCCCGGAGCTTGTTCAGTCAGGTCCACAGAGTCGGTGACACCATCCAACCATCTCATCCTCTGTCGTCCCCTTCTCCTCCGGCCTTCAATCTTTCCCAGCATCCAGGTCTTTTCCAATGAGTCAGTTTTCCAACAAGTCATACATATATATGTCTATGTACATATATATGTACATGTAGTTTTCCTGTGGTAAATCCCACCATGTTTGGGGGTCTTGTGTGTGATAAACTTGGCCCCCCCCCACCACTCTCCCCTCCCTGTCCACATCTCTGTTCTCCTCCCATCTCCATCTCCCTGTGTCTCTGTGTTGGTGTCACTGTGTTATTACATATTACATTTTTCACTTGATGTGTATCCATGTCTTGACCTCCTAAGTTGTTCAATTTATCTTTCTAATCTTTGCCAGTATCACAGGTTTTGCTCTGTTTGGTACCAAGTATGTTTGGTAGATCTCTGGTCATTGCTTATTGAAGCGTTTCCTTGGCCATCTTTACGTGTTTATCCTTCCTGGTACTCGTTAGAAGAATGATACCAGGTTCTTAGAGAGAAGCTTGCACTGGAAGTAGAACTGCACTAAACTTACTGATGACTGGAGGGAAGTCCATCTTTCCCAGTGGTAGCCTGTGTCCCCACTGTCACTTCCCCCACTTCTTCTAACAAGAGGATCCCCGCCCTCTGATGGAGGTGGTCCCGCCCTCCCCAGGGGTCTCGATGTGGGATGGTGTGACGCGAGTGGAGGTGAGCAAGGTGCCTCCACAGTGGCAGCCCACCGTCAAAGTCACTGTCCTGCCACCAACGCCCTTCCCACAGACAGGTCTCACTGATGCAGAGTCCTGGCACTTCTATTTCAGTATTTTGACCTGTTCTTCCAACTACAGTGTTAAGAGAAGGGCAGAGAGGAGAAACAGGTTCTTCTCTGTGAACTGCACACCACGGGCTCCCAAAGTAAAGTAGAGTTGAATTCAACAAATACTTACTAGGCTCCCCGTCATGAGCCAAGCGTGGGGACAGAGTCATTCGTCCTCCTCGGAGGGGAAGATGCATCTCAGCACCTAAGCTGTGCGATTGCAGTGTCTGGAACCATCTCTCTACACAGGGTAACAATTGCTGGTCCCTTACAAATGGTACATAGTGAAGCGAAAGCCACTCGGTCGTGTCCGACTCTTTGCAGTCTCATGGACTGTAGCCTGGCAGGCTCCTCCGTCCACAGCGTTTTCCAGGCAAGAATACTGGAGTGGGTCACCATTCCCTTCTCCAGGGGATCCTCCCAACCAAGGGGCCACACTTGCTTCTCTTGCGCCTCCTGCGTTGCAGGAGACTCTTTACTAATGAGCCACCTGGGAAGTCCCCGGTGTGAAAGTCATTCAGTCATCTCCGACTCTTTGCGACCCCAAGGACTGTACAGCCCATGGAATTCTGCAGGCGAGAATACTGGAATGGGTAGCCTTTCCCTTCTGCAGAGGATCTTCCCAACCCAGGGATCGAACCTAGGTCTCCCGCATGGCAGGCAGATTCTTTACCAGCTGAAGCCCCCAGGGAAGCCCAGAAATGGTACATGAGCACAGTCTATCTAACCTCTGAGCTGCAGGGCAGAATGTAGCTTGCGCTCCAAGCTGTGTGGAGTCCTAGTGTTGGGAATCCCCTTGACCTCTTTCTGCTCCCCTATCCTCCCTGGAAACCACCTCACCTCCCTGGCCAGCCCCACAGCTTCCCTTTCTCCTTACACTTCTGGAGAAGTCTCGAGGATAAATGAGGTGCTGGTGAAACACTCTGAGGAAGACACTGTATAAATGTGGCGCAAAGCGTCACCTGCCTTCAATGGCTGAAAGTGCCACCAAGTTGATGCTAAATGGATGCATGTGTTGTTTCCTGAGGGAGCTACTTTTGCTTCCATGGAAGGTCCCCGTGAGGCTCAAGCTTTAAAAAAAAAAAAAAAAGAACAATGGAAGGTGCCTTGGTTTACAAATGGCCACGTTATTCTGAGAAGGTACGCCTAGAGTGGACCCGGGAAAGTTGCTGACTGTGTGGCCGGGCGGGATGAGCGGCTCCTAAGCCCGGTGCTGGGCCAGGCTCCCCGTGGGCTTCTCGGTGTCCGTGACTCGCCAGGGACGCTGGTGCCACTTCAGGTTTGACTGATGGCCTTTTTAATGATGGACTTCCCAGGTGGCGCTGGTGGTAAAGAACTGGCTGCCAGTGCAGGAGACGTAAGAGACGCACGTTCAATCCCTGGGTCGGGAAGATCCCCTGGAGGAGGGCAAGGCAACCCACTCCAGGATTCTTGCTGGAGAATCCCATGCACGGAGCAGCCTGGAGGGCTACAGCCCATGAGATCACAAAGAGTCGGACACGACTGAAGTGACTTAGCATGCACACTTTTCAAAGATAAACTCTGAGTGAAAAAAGTCTCTGGAAGCACAAAATAAAATCATAAAATCAGTGATAAGCAGACAAAAGCCTCGTGTGCTGAACAAGCTGGGCCAGCCCTCTCCCAGGGCCCGAGGGATCTACCCGGCCCTTTAGCAGATGCTCAGATCCCAAAGGAGTGGGTCACCATTCATTAGCAACTCCACAGGCGAAACCATTCATTTCAAAACGGATGCATTAAAAGCAGTGTGTTCGCCATCCCATGGGCTCAAGAGATCTGACATAAAACACCCCTTTCCACATCACAGTCCAGGCCCGAAGGCCCCGGGGCCAAGGCCACGCTCAGTTTCCGGGCGGATTTCCACCAGTCATGACACAGCAGTGGCCGCAAAAACCACAAGGTGTCACCAGGAAGAAGGCGAGGCCAGACCCGGGAGAGGGTCCCACTGTGCACCAGTGGGCGTTGGCCTCTGTCCAGGAGCCACCTCCATCCGCCACTCCTGCGTCCGGTCAGGGGCTGGCCTGCGGTCAGCGTGTGGGGCCTCTTCTGGTGTCCAGACAGCCGTGGGAACTCAGACGGCCAGCTGGTGTCTCTGGTTTTCTCAGGACACTCCTCTCCCAGAGCGATGTCCCCATTTTGCGGTCAGTGTTCCGTGCCATAGGAGATCCTGATCGTCCAGGATGTCCGCCATCCACTGTGGCTTCCCGGGAGAGCCAGTGGCTGAGGCTCAGATCCACGTGTGTGTGGAGGCACTTGACAACTATCCACCCTTCCTCCTGCAGCCCAAACACAGGAAGCTAATCTCAGATCCCAACAAGCGAGGGGCCCATCATGGATTCCCGGGTTGCGGGTGCAGTGGGCCACCATCCTTACAGCCGTCCTGCTGACTGCCTCCCTGGAAGAGGCATCTTCACGGATCAAACCATACCATCTTTCCTGACTTTGAGTCTCTCTCCCTCCATGTGGGGTGGATCCCAGTGTACTGGACAGATTCTGAGAAGTAGGCCAGCCCCGGGCCCTGGATGACCGGGCACAAGGAGCTGCATCAGTGACCTTCCACGGCAGGCACAGCAGGCCGTGTAAGAGCGTCTCCATCCTCCACACTCATCTCTGGCCCATGTCTTAGAGGACAGAGTCTCTCCCCTCATCTGGGGCCGGTCATGTCTGAAATGGGGCATCAAGAAACAGCTGTCAACCATTCAATAAGTACGTGGCTAAGCAAAGCTTCCTCTGTCAAGACTGAGGAAGCTGGCCAGGTCCTCCTGTTGGTCAGATCTGGTTTGTGCCCCTGTGACAGGGCAGTTCCCCTGGAGGTCACACACAGGTGGCACTCAGGGTCAAGGCTCCCGTCCAGGGGGCAGCCCGGGGAGAACCCTCGGAAGCGTGCTCACCTGACTCCTCACAGGAGACACTCAGGCCACGTGGCCCCAACCCTTGGTCCCTCCAGTGTTAAACAGGGCGCACGGCTCAGACGCAGCAGTGACACACTCCCGCACGGCAGGAGTCTCCATAGCACTGTGCGTCCGCGGGCACACTGACCGTGGGTCTTCTGACCTGGGGGGCCAGGTTCAGACAGCCATGTGGACGGAAGCCCGCAGGTTTCCTTTCAGTGGAGTTACTAGCAAATGAGTGTTTAGAGTTATAAGGTAAGACAGCTACCTGAGACTACCAAAATTACAAGAATCCTGGGCATATATTTGAACAGGACAGATTACATCACTCGGTCATTTAAACTCTGTAACTCCACTAAGCACAGGGGGGCCGATGACCCCTTTGATACGCCTCTCGGGGCTCCCTTTGTGGATGGTGGAGGCCAGACCCCAGGACCCCTCTCACGGGGCTCTGCGTCTGCCACAGCTTGCCAGAGAACAGGCTCATGGGAGGAAGGTAAACAGGCGTGACCCTGGGCAGAACTGAGTTCCCGGGAACCACAGCCTCTTCGTTCTGTCCAGTCCACCCTGTTTCTAACCACTGGTACCTCCTCCCAGCCTGGGCTCCTCATCCCTCCCAAAGGAATCTGGGGGACCCTTTGGGGTGTCTGCGCTCAAGCTTCACCTCTGGCTGGTCAATGAATTTGGCCAGTTGTAGCCCCAGAGACAGGCAAAAGGGAGCTGGTGCAGTGAGGGGCCATGAAAGTGAAGTTTGAAGTCAATCACGTGGATCTCTGGTTACAAGTCAAACTGACCCAGCTCAAAAACCACCCGTTCACAACTATGGCACGGGGCGCCTTTGCTGTGAAGTTGGGGGAGTCTCCATTTTTGTCTCTTTCCTTCAGATTCGAGCACAACCTGCAGCCTCCAGGTGTGGGAAACCTCCAGCAGCTCAGACGCCGGCCCCTTTGCTGGCCTCCTGCTCCAGGGCCTCCTCCCGGAGTGAGGCCAAGGTGAGAAGAGCCAGAAGGCTCCCAGCCACTTGTGCTGAAGGGCATCAGCTGCTAATGTGTCGGACGGCGTCTTCCTCTCTGACTTGGCCTGGAGACCGCATGGCGGCCAACCTGGCCAAGCGTCACAGGTAAATAATGATCGCTTGGTGGGGGAAGAAAGTGAAAGTGAAAGTCGCTCAGTCATATCCGACTCTGCGACCCCACAGACTGTAGCCCGCTGGGCTCCTCTGTTCACGGAATTCCCAAGCAAGGATACTGGAGTGGGTTGCCATTCCCTTCTCCAGGGGATCTTCCCAATCCAGCGATCAAACCCAGGTCTCCAGCATTGCAGGTGGATTCTTTACCATCTTAGCCACCAGGGAAACCCTGTGGGGCAAGAAACAAATGCTCAATTATCTTGTTCCCTCCAGGGGAGGCTCTGCAGTGAACAGGGGCGGCTGGATTTCAGGGGGCCGGGTGGGGGCTGCCGTGGATTCGGGACACAGGGCTACTGGCTAGGCCGGGGGTGGGGAGTGGGGGCATCCTTCACAAAAGGCAGGTGCTCAGGGTTTGTGCATTTTGATGGGCACATCTCCAGAGCTTGCTTTTCTTCCCAGGGTACAGTTCCATTCTTCTTCTTTTTTACACTTTTAATTAGAGAATAATTGCTTAACAACGTTATGTTAATTTCTTCTGCACAGCAGCGTGAATCTTGAGCCTCCCTGCCTACTCCCACCCCCTCCTCTAGGTCATAACGGAGCACCGAGCTGAGGTCCCTGTGGCAGCCAGCAGCTTTTAGCTATCTGTTCTACATGTGGAAGTGTATAGATGTGTCCCATCCTTCCCGACCGCTTCCCGACCCACGACAGAAGTCTCTGTGCAGCTAGGACGCTCATGCAGGAGGTGAAACAACAGCCAGGACCAGCTGGGCCAGACTCCCATGTGGCGTGCGTGTTCAGTTGCTCAGCCGTGTCCGAGTAATTGCACCCCATGGACTGCAGCACCCCAGGCTTCACTGCCCTTCCCTGTCTCCCGGAGTTCGCTCAAACTCATGCCCATTGAGTCGGTGATGCCATCCAATCATCTCATCCTCTGTCGCCCTCTTCTTTGTCTTCAGTATTTCCCGGCATCAGGGCCTTGTCCAATGACCCGGCTCCTTCATGGATCCCGTTCGTGGATCACAGCCTTGCTGTGGTGAAGGGGCTTGTGTATCTCAGTGAAGCTATGAGCCACGCCTTGCAGGGCCACCCAAGATGGACGGGTCATCAGGGAGAGTTCTGACACAACGTGGTCCACTGGAAGAGGGAATGCAAACCGCTCCAGTGTTCTCACTGTGAGAACCCCATGAACATAAATAGTTTGAAAAGGCTTGACATGGACAGGCTCAGAAAGGTGGCAAGAGGGAATTACTCAGACACGGGCGGCGTGATGGTGTGGTTGTGTACATGGGGTGGGGGTGCTCACCAGCGCTGCGACACCGCACGAAGACCTGTCACTCAGGAAGACACTCACAGTGATCCCCGCAGGCACCCGTGAGAGTCCAGGACACATAAGTCGGGGACCCTTGGGAGCAGGACGCTGAGCATCACGGGGCGTGTATGGAATCAGGTTTACAAGAGAGACCTAGGTGCTGTTCTGCAAATTGTAATCCTATCAGTAAAACTCTGCTGCTTTTCCTACATAAGATTTCAGTCTTTATAGATATCTATATTGAAGATAGTAAAGATGAATCTAATAAAAAGCTGCCAATGCCAGAGGATTGTGGATACCTGTGTTGTGTTCTCTTGTTTTTTCAATGATGTGATGGATGTTGGCAACTTGATCTCTGCTTCCTCTGTTTTTTCTAAACCCAGCTGAAACATCTCAAAGCTCTCACTTCATGTACTGTTGAAGCCTGGCTTGGAGAATTTTCAGCATTACTTTACTATCTTGTGAGATGAAGGCAAATGCGTGGTAGTTTGAGCATTCTTTGGCATTGCTTTTCTTTGGGATTGGAATGAAAACTGACCTTTTCCAGTCCTGTGGCCACTGGTGAGTTTTCCAAAATTGCTGGCATCTTGAGTGCAGCACTTTGACAGTATCATCTTTTAGGATTTGAAATAGCCCCACTGCAATTCCATCACCTCCACTAACTTTGTTCATAGTGATGCTTCCTAAGGCCCACTTGACTTCACATTCCAGGATGTCTGGCTCTAGGTGACTAATCACATCACTGTGGTTATCTGGGTCATGAAGATCTTTTTTTGTACAGTTCTTCTGTGTATTCTTGCCACCTCTTCTTAATATCTTCTGCTTCTGTTAGGTCCATACCATTTCTGTCCTTTATTATGCCCATCTTTGCATGAAATGTTCCCTTGGTATCTCTAACTTTCTTGAAGAGATCTCTAGTCTTTCCCATTCCATTGTTTTCCTCTTTTTCTTTGCATTGTTCACTGATTAAGGCTTTCTTATCTCTCCCTTCTATTTTTTGGAACTCTGCATTCAGATGGAAATACCTTTTCTTTTCTCTTTTGCCTTTCACTTCTCTTCTTTTCACAGCTATTTGTAAGGCCTCCTCAGACAACCATTTTGCCTTCTTGCATTTCTTTTTCTTGGGGATGGTTTTGATCACTGCCTCCTGTACAATGCCACGAACCTCTGCTCATAGTCCCTCAGGCACTCTGTCTATCAGATCTAATCCCTTGAATCTATTTGTCACTTCCACTATATAATTGTAGGGATTTTGATTTAGGTAGACCATACCTGAATGGTCTAGTGGTTTTCCTTACTTTCTTCAAATCTGAATTTTGGAATAAGGAGTTCATGATCTGAGACACAGTCAGCTTCAAGTCTTGTTTTTGCTGACTGTACAGAGCCTCTCCATCTTTGGCTTCAAAGAATATAATTAATCTGATTTCTGTATCAACCACCTGGTGATGTCCTTGTATAAAGTCATCTCTTGTGTTGTTGGAAGAGAATATTTGCTATGATCAGTGCAAGAGAATTCCAGAAAAAACTCTACTTCTGCTTTATTGACTACGCCAAAGCCTTTGACTGTGTGGATCACAGCACACTGTGTAAAATTCTTAAAGAGACGGGAATACCAGACCACCTGACCTGCCTGAGAAATCTGTAAGCAAGTCAGGAAGTAACAGTTAGAACCATCCATGGGACAACAGACTGGTTCCAAATTGGGAAAGAAGTACGTCAAGGCTATCTACTGTCAGCCTGCTTATTTAACTTCTATGCAGAGTACATCCTGAGAAACGCTGGGCTGGATGAAGCACAGGCTGGAATCAAGATTGATGGGGGGAATATCAATAACCTCAGATACGCAGATGACACCACCCGTGGCAGAAAGCGAAGAGGAACTAAAGAGTGTCTTGATGAAAGTGAAAGAGGAGAGTGAAAAAGCTGGCTTAAAACTCAACATTCAGAAAACAAAGATCATGGCATCCGGTCCCATCACTTCATGGCGTATAGATGGGGAAACAATGGAAACAGTGACAGACTTTATTTTTTGGGGCTCCAAAATCACTGCAGATGGTGACTGCAGCCATGAAATTAAAAGACACTTACTCCTTGGAAGGAAAGTTATGACAACAGATTGAAGGCAGAAGAAGGGGACGACAGAGGATGAGATGGTTGGACGGCATCACCGACTCAGTGGACATCAGTTTGGACAAGCTCCAGGAGTTGGTGATGGACAGGGAAGCCTGGCATGCCACAGTCCATGAAGTCCCAAAGAGTCGGACACGACTGAGTGACTGAACTGAACTGATGCTGTATTAGCTTTCTGTGGCTGCCATAACCCATCACCACCAACAGAGTAACTTAAAACAACAGTAATTGATTCTCTCACAGATCTTGGAGCCAGAGGTCTGAGTCCAATGAATCAACAGGACTGAGTTCCTTCAGAATGTTCTAGAAGAAACTCCTTCTTTGCCTCTTACAGCCTCTGGCGTCTCCAGGTGGGGGGTGGCTGCATCACGTCCATGTCACTCTCTGTCTTCATGTGGTTTTCTTCTCTGTGTGTCTTTGTCTCGACTCCCCGTTTGTATGATCTGAGGTCAGCAGAGACCATTGCCTTTGCTCGTCTCCAGGAATGATGTTTCCTGGAACCTTCTCCACCATGGCCTTCAAAAACCAAGTTTGAATACTCCAGATTGTGGATCTAAACCCAGCTTCCTTGTCAATGATCTCTGTTCCTGATCCTGCACTGAATTATAGCTGCAAAGACCCTTTTCCCAAGTGAGGTCACGTTCCAGGCTTCTGTTGGGCATGCTGTTGGGGGACATGGAAAGTGGGTTCACTAGGTGTCTTCGGGTGACTCTGGGACAGTTATCCTCGCACTGGGCCCCGAGTCCATCTCTCAGCCTGCAGTCAGTGCTAAGCTGGCGCCAAAAAACCCACCACCCTGCAGTTGCCCCCCGCCTTTGGCTCTTTCTGCAGAGTATCCCCGAAGCATCTGTGGTGAGGACTAAGGGGGATCTCGGGGGGAGCATCTGGGCCATTTGAGAGGGCAAGCAGATGTTCTGAGCATCCGAGGGGCTGTGGTCTGGCTGGGCGCCTGCAGGGTATTGAGTTATAGACACTCTATGAGAAAGATGAGAAAGGAGCAAGGAGGAACGGAGAGTTAGAAGCTCCTGGGAGCAGAGATCAACTGAGGTTTGGGGAAACTTGGAGCAACTAGTGATCAGAGTTGGCAGCAGCAAGCGGTGCTGGGTAACTGATGAGGACCTTGGTCCACCCAAGGTCTGCACAATATCCACAGCCCTGCTGAGAAGGACACGGGAAGAAGGGGAGAAGCAGGTGAGAGAGGACAAACAGGCCTGAGAGGAAGACGGGTTTAATGACAAGGTGTTTGATTGACCTTATTGTTCCACAATTTACGTCAGTCTGAGTTCAGTATTTCCTGAACGATAGAGAGGAAATGAAATCCATCAAGGTAAATTGCCTGGACACATGTCTATGTCTGTCAATCACATGTGGACACAAGGAGACCGAAAGGCAAGATCACACATGGCTGAGAAAGAGGTGGTAGGGGGTCGGGGTTGCGGGGCGGCACTAGCCATGCAGGTTGATGAACCATCCATCAAGATGATACATTCTGTCAGATTTGGAGCGAAGGTCCAAGGAATCCTAACAGTCACAGCTTGGCTGGTGCTAGCCACCATTCTCCCCAGGTTAACGGGCTTCCCAAGTGGCGCTAGTGGTAAAGAACCCACCTGCCAGTGCAGGAGGCATGAGATTCAGGTTGGGTCCCTGGGTTGGGAAGATCCCCTGGAGAGGACATGGCAACCCACTCCAGTATCCTTGCCTGGAGAATGCCATGGACAGAGGAGTTTGGTGGGCTACAGTCCACGGGGTGACAAAGAGTGAGACATGCACTCACCTTTCACCCCAGAGTTTTGGTGACATACAAGTCTTAAGCTTGAATTTCCCTTTGTGGACTGTGAGGGGTATCTTCAGGTTGAGAGGCATTTGGAAATCATCAAAGTTTGTGTCCCTTTCTGTAGTTTATGCCATTACTTTTCCATTAACAAGTGTACTTTCTCAAATAAAGAAATATGTTGGATTCCAGTGGAGGATCTTTTGGAAGCCACGGGAGAGCAGAGGAATGTTCTAGATGACAACACAAGTCACTTCCAAAGGGCTCCTCTGCTCACACGGGAAGATGTTTTGGCAGCGCCCCCGCAGCAGGCACCTGTGACCTTAGAAGATTTTAAGGCTCTGCCTCTCTTCCTGTCCCAACTCTACTGAGCAAGAATCTCAGGTCTATTCATGAACTTGACCTCATCTTTAAATAGTTTAAAACTCTTGGGAGAATATTTATCATTAGTACAAATTAAGGGCAATAAAACATCTAAAAGAGCCTGACTAATAAATGAGCTGAGTGGCTCATTTACGGCCAAATTATTAGAATTCCAGAATATCCCAGCTATCAAGTTTCTGCAGCTACTGTGTAAGGTGCACTGTGACTTTGGGGCGAAGCTTCCTGCGTGGATCTGTTATCTGAGCTGCTCCGGTCCTGAGAGCTGTTTCCCTCACTGCCTTTCCTAGAGTCAGTGCTCAAAGCAGCCTGTCTTTCCCAGTGACGTTCAATTTTGGAAAGAAAACAAATTGAAACGAGTAACTCAATTGTTACAGGATTAGGGCTATTAAAATCCAGAAAGAAGGACTTCAAGTGTGTTAGAAAACACTTCACTAAATCCACTTCATGGAAAAACTATTTCATGTTCCTTTTGCGGATTGACTTTTAGCCAGAAATGTCTTTCAAGTGACATCGCTTCCAGCCGAAGTTTGGATTTTTAAGGACGGATTCTTAGAGCATGATCGGCTTGTCACCAGTCCGTATTAAGGGGACGCCTTGGCCACCGTTGAACAGGAGAGCCTGTTCCCGCAAAGAGCCGAGTTCCCACAGGTTCAACTCAGGGGAGGGATGGCCTTTCTGCAGACCGTCAACCCTCCGCCTGAGAAGGTGCCTGCCGCCCCAGGCTCTCCACAAGCTCTCCACGCCTCCCTGTTCTCAGCAGCGGTTCTGCAGGTAGGACGGGGATGACGCAACCTCCTAGCATCATGGCAGGCCGCCTCAGCTCAAAGTGGTCCCGCTCTCAGTCAGACAGAGCTCTCCTCTTCGGAGAGCAACCGGGGCCGCGTGATCCGTGACGCACACTCTCTGTGCTACCGAGACCGGGCCCCAGGGCACCCGGATATTCACTGGCACACTGTTCCGGTGTGGCTGGAGGTACTTCCGGTGAAATCCACGCTTGATTGGCTGGACTGAGTAACGCAGATCGTCCTCCCCAAAGTGGGCGGTATTCAGCCAATCTGAATGGAATGAAGGCAGAGGAAGAAAGAATCCTCTCTGCTTGACTGTCTTGGAGCTGAGTCACTTACCTTTTCCTGCCTTTGAACTCAGACTGGAGGTGAACCAGCTGCTCTCTGGAGCCACGCTGCCGGCGTTCCTGAGTCTGCAGTTTGCAGCTGGCAGATCTGGGGACCTTCAGTCTCCAGAAGAGAGTGAGCCAGGTCCTTACGGTGTCTTTCTCTTGGTAGATAGGTGATAGACAGACAGACAGACAGTCTCCTGATGACTGTTTCTCTGGAGAACCCTGATTCACACCCCACCCTGAGGTCCCCAACGAGGCACCTCCGTGAGCGTGACCTTGCCCTTCAGCACAGGAGAGGAGCTGGCCCAGGTCCTCTGGCTTGTGGAGGGCGTGTGAGCCCCAGCTCCGTCAACCCCGAGGAAGAGAACGCGTCCCGCATCGTTGGTGGTGGGGGCAATGACTTTGTACGTCAGGGCCAGGGGCCGCTTGGGAAGAACTTTAAAGCACTGTTGTTCTTACTTCTGGAGGGAGTTAAGAGATATCAAAAATGTTACAAAACATATTAACTGTGTCCCCGTTATTGACTATAGCCTTGGAGCATGATAGTTTAATTGAGGAGGATTTGTTAGATCTAGGGCTTCCCCGGTGGCTCAGTGGTCAAAAATCTGCCTGCCAATTCAGGAGACACAGTTTGATCTCTGGGTTAGGAAGATCCCCGGAGAAGGAAACGGCAACCCACTCCAGTCTTCTTACCTGGGAAACCACATGGACAGAGGAGCCTGGTGGGCCACAGTCCATGGGGTTGCAGAGTCAGACACGATTCAGCATGCACTCACATAGCATTAGCTTTAAGTGTGTTCTCTCCCATTTCCAGCCTTTGATCTTCTCCCCACCTCCATGCCTTTTTCTTTAAGTCTTTGTTGAATTTGTTACAATACTGCTTCTGTTTTATGTTTTGACTTTCTTGGCCATGAGCCATGTGGGATCTTAGTTCCCTGACCAGGGATGGAACCTACATCCCCTGCATTGGAAGGTGAAGTCTTAACCAGCGGGCCACCACGCCTTCTTAGGGAAGAACCTTACAGTTTTTTTTCATAAATTGCTCTTGTTCCTTAAAATGGGAAAAGAACCACGAGAATCCCCTGAGCCCCCCGCTTGCTCCCCATGGCTCATCTCAGTCTGGGTCGCAACCGCTCCTCGACTTCAGTAAATTTGATGAAGTCAGCGCTTGCCAGCTTTTAACCTCTGAGAAGGGAACTGAGTACCAGCTTGCCCTCCTCGGGGGGCAGTGTCTCCCCAATACTTCTGCATCGGGCAGATCCTAGGGAGCGGGCGGCCAGTCAGGGGAGTCGAGGGGGAGGAATTTGGAGGGTCCAGGTGGTGGCGACATCTTCAGCATCACGGCAGGCCCAGAAGGCTGGACTGTGGGGCTTTTGTTAATTTGATTCCTGGCTAAATTGTGAGATAGAATGGACAAGTAGTCGGCAAAAAATTACATCTCCCCCCGAAAAGGACCCACCTCACGTCAACAGTCCGTCATAGAGGAAGTGTCTGTGCATCTTATTGAAAAGAGAGGCACAGTTTGGAGAGAAGAAGAGACAGCATGGAGTGGAAGCTGATACTCTCCCCGATAACAGATAGCCCTGAGTTGTAGAGGCCATTATTTCTTGCATTTTCAGAGCAAATGAACTTGACAGATGGCCGTGTCACCCAGACCCCCACCTACCGACTTGATTATGCAGAAAACAATACAATAGAAAAGAAATCATTACTGAAGGAACCTGGTTAGTCCACAGAGGGCCGGGGAATGCAGAAGAACAGAATTACAGGGGTGGAATTGAACAGCAAGAATGCATTTAACATAAAGTGGGTTACAGCGAGGCAATCAGTCATGGCTAAAGCTATTGTCTGGGCTTGCTTGCATGGTATATGAAGTCATCTGTCATCTCCCACGGAATTTATGCTTCGTTTATAGAAGAAAGCGACAAAGGTTTGCCAGGGCATGTCTCGGCAGCCTTACGTAGCTCAAGGGTCGACCCACAGAGATGAAACGCCGGCCTCTGTTGGGTGCTTCCGTGCCATCTGGGGTTGAGGCTAGGGTCTTATCATCAAGGGTGCTCCCATCAGATGCTGCATGACCTGATGCCATCTGGGGCAGTGACAGATGCAGCTGTGCTCAACACCAACCGAGTACCAGCTCGCTGACGCCAGCATCGGGCACACAGAGGTACTGGTTGAGAAGGCAGGAGGCCAGGGGTCAAGAGGACTTGACAAAAGTCAGAAAAGTATGCTGCCGTGGGTGCAGACAGCCAGGCGCTTGTGGCAGGAGGTGTTGCTGGTACAGGGCAAGCTTAAATGCATAAGCAGAGCCATCGCTGTGCCAGCCAGCCAGGGAGAAACCGTCAAATTGCTGGATTAGCTGCACAGAGCGTATCAACCCCCAGATGGAAAAAGGAACTTCAAGCCAGCCCCGGCTTCAGAAGAGTAAGGCTGCTTTCCTCCCACCCGCTTCCTGTGCATCCTCGGGATTCTGTGCCCGCCTTTCTCCTGGGGTTTCTCTCTTGTGTGAACATCCCCCCCCCACCCCGAGGCCAGCCAGAGGGCCCAGCCATAAACCTGACCCCCGGCAGCTGACCTGCCCCCCATGTGGTCTCACTCCCCTGATCACCAGACCCCATCCTTCCGTCCACTCCCTGTGTCTGTGTCCTGATTCAGCCCCCAGGGACCCCGTACTCCCAGGCACATGTCTGTGTCATTTCTACCCAACCAAGGGGCACCCATGCAGATTCTGACTGCAAGCTCCCTCTTACAGGTGTGAGGTGTGGCCGAGGGTCTGTCTACGCACTGTATCTGTGTAGTGACCTCTACTGTGTAGCGTAGCTCCTCATAGACCCTGAGGTCAGATACACGGGCACTTCATCACCTAATCACTTGATTTGGCATAGTTTGAAGTATAATTGTTAGGCAGACCTAATCGTGTTGCACTTCAAAGATACTGTATATTTCACAAATGGAAGGTCTGCTGCAGCCCAGTGTCAAACAAGTCTATCGGCGCTATTTGTCCGACAGCATTTGCTCGCTTCCTGTCTCCATGACATGTTTTGGTAATTCTCCCAACATTTGAAACATTTTCATTTGCATTATATTTGTTATGGTGATCTGTTATTAGTGATCTCTGATGTTACCGTTAGACTATGATTTGCTAAAGGCTCAGATGATGGTTAGCATTTTTTAGCACTGAGATTTTTTTAAATTATGTAATATAATAAATTGCTTGTTTAGAATGCTCTTGCACACATAATAGAGTACAATATAGCAAAGCGTGTGCAAATCCAACTTCTATATGTACTGAGAAACCAAAATTTCTTGTGATTCACTTTATTGCAGGATTTGCTTTGTTATGGTGACCCAGAACTGACCCACGATATCTCTAAGGTCTGCCTGTATAATACGGATGTAATTAAATAATACACATTACATGTAGTAGTATGTATAATGTGAGATATCAAAATGCAATATAAATAATAATCTGTGGAGTTTCATTAAAGATAAACCTTGTTGAAAATTAACTCAGAAGTTATTTTGCAGCTTGGAATAAAATGAAAACATTTTTTCCAAAGCATTTATTGCATCTCCTTATCTGGGGCTAAAGTTTTCAGATATGTTTATAACCAGGGACGTAGGTTTTTCTTTTACATTTACTTGATGAAAGATGAACACTTGGCACCCCCATAACAATAATTTATTTGTACATTTTGTCAAACTATAGAACAAGCGCAGAAATGTGTGAGACAATTCTAGCTTTTAAAGGGTCCAGGTTCAGAGTCTGTTGTTCAAGCCGTGAGAACAAACGTACTTTCCTGGATTCACAGCAAGTGAGCAGAGGATGGATCCCATCGCCCTAAAGTGGTTCAGAAAGTCTCCCATGAAATCGCGTTTGCTGCTAATTATGAGGCTCACAACCCTTGGATTTGGTTTCTGCATGGACACGCCCCCATCCCACTGCCAGTGTAGCAGCTGCGTCTCGGGATAGTCACGGATCCAGTGGCTTCGCGGACTCAGCCCTTAGTCGGCGGACACGGGGGCCTGACGCCCAGTGCAGGCGGGACTCGGGTCTTCCCCTCCAGCTCTCCGGTGAGATGACGCCCCGGGTGATGTCTCAGAGCTCGGACTCTCAGCGGGCTTTGTGGGGACAGCGCCCGAGGGCTGATTTCCTAGGGGACTGGCTCCTCTGTGGAGCCGCCCCCCAGCTGAAGATAGACCAAGGATGGATGAGGGAGGAGCACGGGCACAGGAGGGGCTGCTGAGGGCGTCGGGTGGGCCTGGGGTCTATGCCAGCTGCCCGACACCTTGACTCTAGCCCAGTGAGACCCACTGCTGGTGTCTGAACTCAGGACTACGAGGAACGCATCCGTGTGGTTTAAGCCACCACGTTTGCGATCAGTTTGGTACAACAGCAAGAGGAAACATGTTTGCCCCCCCAGGGCCCGGGTACAGCTCAGCAGGACCATGTGGGGTCATGCCTCACTACTCCAGGGAGCAGCTTTCCTTTCTCCTTGAGACTCTTTGAAATAAATGTCTTAGGAGAAGAAGTACTTGGAAGGGACTGAAAGTTTGGGTCAGTTGGACAGCTCTTTGGGGACAGGCGCCCTCTCTGAAATTCACTTTCACAGCACCAGCTGTAAGCGGGCATGGAGCTCCTCAGATGCCCCCTGATGGGGCTGCTTATTTCAGAAAGACACCCCCAGGAAGGTACCACCCACCACAGCAGCAACGGAGGGGACCAGAGCAACCTCTGTGACAATGACAGCAGGAAATCAAGAGACCCGGGAGTGGCGGGTGGGCAGGGCAGCACAGGGAGTGCAAACCCCACATCTCGAGAGAGCCTGGCACAACGAAACAGTGGGGTTTTAGATGTGGCAGAATCAGGGGTCATGCATTCAAGTATCTGAGGGTCATTCTCCTGGGCCTGAGGGACAGACATGCTCTGGATGTAGCTGCAGCCTGTTGTTCAGTTGCTCAGTTGTGTCCGACTCTCTGCAACCCCACAGATGGCAGCACACCAGGCTTTCCTGTCCTTCACCAACTCCCGGAGCTTGCTCAAACTCATGTTCTTTGAGTTAATGATGCCATCCGACCATCTCATACCCTGCTGCAGCCTGAGGCTCGCCCTAGTGAGAGGACCACTGTCACCTTAGTGAGAACACCTCCAGCTCAACTGAGCGAGGACACCTCTATCTCACTTCAGTGTGTGTATCCTCAGTTGCTGAGTTGTGTCTGACTTTGTGCAACCGCATGGACCGTAGCCCTCCAGGCTCCTCTGTCCATGGGATTCTCCAGGAAAGAATACTGCAGATGATTGGCATTTCTTCCTCCAGGGGACCATCTGGGTGACGGCATCCCTATATCACTTATATGAGGACATCTCTATTTCATTCCTCTTATATCTTCTTTAAGTTTTTCTCTTCTTCCTTTGCACTAACTCGGAGCTCACAGTACCACGGGGGAACAAGCTGAGGGTAATCCATGTCTCTGGACAGGAAGGTCTTGTGGGAAGATCTCGCCTTTATTCACCCAAAGAAGGTGGATCCAGTTCCTGAGCTCTTCAAAGCTGAGTTTGACACAGCCTGGTGGATAAACAGTTGGAAGCAATCTCATATTGGCAAGAAGTAGACCAGATGACCAAAACCTAATGTATGTATTTTTTAGGCCTCAAGATTCCTATCTGAAGAGCTCAGGCTATGGCTGTCATTTGGAGATACACACTGATCAAAGGTCCACATAGTCAAAGCTATGGGGAGGAGGAAATGGCAACTCATGACTGTATTCTTGCCTAGAAAATCCCGTGGACAGAGGAGCCTGGTAGGCTGTTGTCCATCAGTCACACAGAGTCGGACATGACCGAAGTGACTTAGCATACATGCATGCATGGTTTTTCCAGTATGTATAGATATGAGAGTTTGACTGTAAAGAAGGCTGAGCACTGAAGAATTGATGCTTTTGCGTTGTGGTGCTGGAAAAGTCTCTTGAGAGTCCCTTGGACAGCAAGCAGATCAAACTACTCAATCCTAAAGGAAATCAGTCCTGAGTATTCATTAGAAGGGCTGATGCTGAAGCTGAAGCTCCAATACTTTGGCCACCTGATGCAAAGAGCTAACTCATTAGAAAAGACCCTGATGCTGGGAAAGATTGAGGGCAGGAGGAGAAGAGAGAAACAGAGGAGGAGATGGTTGGACGGCATCACCGACTCAACAGACATGAATTTGAGCCAATTCAGGAGGTAGTAGAGGACAGAGAAGCTCGGCATGCTGTAGTCCGTGAGGTCGCAAAGAGTTGGACATGACTTAGCAACTGAACAACAGCAACAACTGATTATGCTAGTGAGAAAGCCCTCAAAATATAACTCCACATGTCAAGGCTGCAAAGTTTGACATCCACTGGTCTCCAAAGAGCATGGAATCTGAGTGCGCAGGACAGTCTCTCTGCCCACGGAGCACTCCTTGGCTCCATCCTAGCCATCCATCCCTCACATGGGGATCTGAGAACAAGTGTGGGTGCCCACCCAAAATGAAGACTTAGTGAAGAGGGAGACCAGCCTGACTCAGGACAGTCAGCCTGTCACTTCAGACATCTCCATCGTTCACCTCATTGCTTTTGAACACAAATTTATTTTTGGAATAATTTTAGATTTATGGGAAAGTTGCAGGGTAGCTCAGAGAACCCCCAAGACCCTTTGCCACCTGCCTGAGGTCTCTGTCTTTCTCTCACACATACTCTCTTGCCCTGAAGCAGTTACTTGGGGGTGCAGAGAGCAGGGTGTAGAACTCAGGGGCTGACGCACTCAGGTACGTCTTGTCCTGATGCCAAGTCTCGAGGCCTCTCAAAACGGAATTTTTAAAGCTCCTTTTCCAGGAATAGTCTAGATCTTACTGGTTACATAACCCCAAAAGAAAAGCTATGACCAACCTAGACAGCATGTTAAAAAGCAGAGACATTACTTTGCCAACAAAGGTACGTGTGGTCAAGGCTATGGTTTTTCCAGTGGTCATGTATGGATGTGAGAGGTGGACTATAAAGAAAGCTGAATGCGGATGAATTGATGCTTTTGAACTGTGGTGTTGGAGAAGGCTCTTGAGAGTCCCTTGGGCAGCAAGGAGATCAAACCAGTCCATCCTAAAGGAAATCAGTCCCGAATGTTCAGTGGAAAGACTGATGCTGAAGCTGAAACTCTAATACTTTGGCTACCTGATGAGAAGAACTGACTCATTTGAAAACACCCTGATACTGGGAAAGATGGAAGGCAGGAGAAGGGGATGACAGAGGATGAGATGGTGGGATGGCATCACTGACTCAATGGACATGAGTTTGAGTAAACTCCAGGAGTTGTGATGGACAGGGAGGCCTGGCGTGCTGCAGTCCATGGGGTCTCAAAGAGCCAGACACAACTGAGCAACTGAACTGAATTGAACCTCAAAGCCCTTCAACTGTGGCCTCTGACCTGTCTACCCAGCAGAGGCACCAGACCTGCCTTGACAACGTCCACGGACTTGGCGGTGTTGGCGAGCTTCCCTGTGCTGCGCTCTTGTCTGTGGCGGGAAGAGGGGCCCTCTCCACCCACCCGGCCCCTCCCGGATGCCCTCTGAGTGGGCGGACCTTCCCCTTCGAGTAGACGGTTTGCTGTGCCTGCCGTACTAAGCCTCCCAGCTGTCAAACCAGCTGCGGATAAACACTGCTCTTTGACTTGAATTTTTCCTCCTCCCCCACTTGCTGTGAAGCGTCCATGAGGTTCTTCTGGAGGCCCTTCCCCACACCTTTCTACAGCCGGGCCCTCGGTAGACTCCCCCCACCACCGCCAACATCCTGCCATCCTCTCTTGCATGCAACACCAGCTGTGGGCTGGCAGTCTCACAGCCTTCTCAGTGGATTTGGGGTGTCCTCTTCCCCCAGAGACAACATCCATCACTTCACACTGAGAGTCAAGGGCTTCTCCAAAGATGCTCATTGCTGCCTCGCCACCTGCTCCGCCCTCCTGGGCCCAGGTAGCTCTCCATCTCTCCTTACTTCAAGCTCACCTCCTTCTATGGCCCTTCACCTGTCAACTTCAGCGAGTGTAGCTGTTCAGTTGTATCCGACTCTTTGCAACCTCATGGACTGTAGCCCGCCAGGCTCCTCTCTCTGCAGAATTCTCTAGGCAAGAATACTGGAGTGGGTTACCATGCCCTTCTCTGGGGGATCTTCCCCAGCTTCAGCATAGAGGCCCTGAATTGATTTCTCCCATCTGGCTCTGGCTTGGCTGTGGAACTCTTCAGACCTGACCTGAAGGCTCTTGAGTTCCACCTAAATGTGCAGTGCCTTTGCAGACCCCAGACTAGACTGGAATATGTCAGCTCTGATGTCAGGATCTCTCTGCTGATGCGTCATGCTCATATCAAAGTAAAGTGCAAGTCACTCAGTCGTGTCTGACTCTTTACAATCCCGTGGGCTATACAGTCCATGGAATTCTCCAGGCCAAACCCAGGTGTCCCGCTTTGCAGGCGGATTCTTTACTAGCTGAGCCACAAGGGAAGCCCAGTGGTCATGTCAGAAACACCCTAAACCTGGACTTTTTATCACAGATCATCTTCAGAGGCTTCATAAACCCCCTGCTATCTTAAGCAAACTTCTGTGTGCAGCTGTATTTTTCTTTGGAAAGGGTCCAGAACTCACATCAAATCTTAAAAATCTAAAAATATCTGCAACCAAAGGATAAGAATTGGTGTTCTAGAGTTGGAGTATGAGGATGTGTGTAATTAGGGACTTAATAGATGCCTTGCAAAAATAATGGGCTGGGAGTTTTGTTATGATTTGTCTCCTGTTTGTTTAACTTTCTTTACAACTGCAGCCCAGAAACCACCAAAAAGGCCATCTGGCCTCGTGGGGTTTCCCCTTCCATCGGCAATGACGGCCACTTCCATTTTCCGTTCCACCATCCAAACTGAGATGGTCAGAGGGACAGGGCTGCCCAGGGCTGCTGGTCAGCACCCATTCCCCATGGGAACGTTTCCAGGAGGACAACAGGAGGAGGACAGCCAGAGAAGGAAGAGGGATGGTCGAGTGACTGGTGGTCAGCTCAGAGCCGAAGAACATCCTGCAGGAGGCCAGGATGGGGTTAGTCAGATCAGCATAAACTCTGCTCATCAGGGCCCCTCTGGTCTGAACCCATAAGCCCAGCCTGTTTACCTGCAAACAGTCATTTCAGACAGGCCGGATGGAAAATTCAGCAGCTTTTTGAGATCCATTTGCCTCCCTGATTGAATGAAGGTGTTGCCCATCCATAGAGGCATTGCTGGTGGGTTCTTTTTCTGGACCCCAGCCCAAGCCCTCTCTGCTGTGGACGTGGTCTGGTTTCCATTTTCAGGCATTTGTGTCAATGTGACCCTCTCGCACTGACCCCAGTTGTTCAGAGCAGATTCATGATGGTGACTCCCAGTGATACAGTATAATCTGTGGACTGGCTCTGTTTAAACCACAAACACATTTATTCTATTAAAAAGAGTCTGTCCAAAGTGGTACCTAGGACTTTCCTGGTGGCTCAGCTGGTAAAGAATCTACCTGCAATGCAGGAGACCTGGGTTTGATCCCTGGGTCAGGAAGATCCCCTGGAGGAGGGCATGGCAACCCACTCCAGTGTTCTTGCCTGGAGAATCCCATGGACAGAGGAGCCTGGCAGGCTACAGTCCATGGGGTCACCAAGAGTGGGACATGAGTGAGCGACTAACACCTCACTTCAAAGTGGTACCTGTTTGGCATCTAGTTGTTGTGTTGATTTCCTGTGACTTCCATAATAAAGGACCTTACACTTGGAAGCTGAAAGACAGGAATGCACCTCTTGGACTTCTGAGCCAGAGTCTGCTGTCAAGGTGTTGAGAGGCCACTCCCCCTCCCCCGAGGCTCCAGGGCCAGGTCCTGCCTCAGCTCTGGACGCTTCTGGGGGCTCCAAGGCTCCCATCCCGGCGGCAGGGCGGTTCCGACCTCCAGCCCAGTCTTCTTGCGTCCTCCCTTCTGCGTCCCTGCCCTCTTCTCTGCTTCCTGTATGGACTGTCATGGGCTGAAGAACGTCACCTCGAAAGTCACACACTGTCACTCCCACAGTGATACTCTTGGAGATGGACCTTTAGGAGGCAGTTAAGGTTAAAGGAGGTCATAGTCTGTGTGTGTGTGAGTGTTCAGGCATGTCCAACTCTGCGACCCCATGGACTGTAGCCCACCAGGCTCCTCCGTCCATGGGATTCTCCAGGCAAGAGTACTGGAGTGGGTTGTCATTTCCTTCTCCAGGGGATCTTCCCAGAACAGAGATTGAACCCAAGTCTCCTGCATTGGCAGGTGGATTCTTTACCACCGTCACCATCTGAGTGGGGTCTTAATAGGATTTATGTCCATGTAAGAAGATGACCTGAGCTCCCCCTCGACTCAGACACACCAAGGAAAGACCGTGTGAGGATGGAGGGAGAACACAGGCGTCCTCACTGGCTGAAGACAGACCCGCACCCTGGCCCCGGCCTACTGGCCTCCAGAACCATGAGAAACACACTCTGTCGTTTAAGCTGCTCAGTCTGGGGTGTTTATTTTTGTCGTCTGAACTGACCCCACCACTTTTCATTTGCTTTAGGGTCCCTGAAACCAGGATGACCTTGTCCCCAAGCCCTGAATGAGAGCTGCAAAGACTCTTTCCCCAATCAAGGTCACGCTCTTGATTTCTGGGGAACATACCTTTATGGGGGTCACCATTCAACCACTGCACTTGTGAAGAACAGCATTTAATGTGATGAATAAATCATCTTTTTCTTTTTTTCAGATGCAACAGCGGGTATTTATTTAGATGAAGAAATCACAATATTATACATTTTTTAAAGTTGAAAAAGGTTACCAATGAGGTAAAATGTCTAAGTAACATTTTTATTAATTGTCAGGCACACTCCTCCATACCTTTTTTCCCACCTTTTATAGCTATATGCTCTCTATTTTCACTATGACTTTTTTGATCACCCCCTTGTTTTTCCCTCACATTCTGGGCAATAATGCCAGATCACCTCCAGTTCAGTTTAGTTGCTCAGTCATGTCTGACTCCTTGCAACCCCATGGACTGCAGCACGCCGGGCCTCCCTGTCCATCACCAACTCCCGAAGTTTACCCAAACTCATGTCCATTGAGTCAGTGATGCTATCCCACCATCTCATCCTCTGTCGTCCCCTTCTCCTCCCACCTTCAATATTTCCCAGCATCAAGGTCTTTTCAAATGAATCAGTTCTTCACATCATGTGGTCAAAGTATTGGAGTTTCAGCTTCAGCATCAGTCCTTCCAATGAACACCCGGGACTGATCTCCTTTAGGATGGACTTGTTGGATCTCCTTGCAGTCCAAGGGACTCTCAAAAGTCTTCTCCAACACCACAGTTCAAAAGCATCAATTCTTTGGCGCTCAGCTTTCTTTAGAGTCACCTCCAGAGTGAAGCACTTTTCTCTGGTGCCCATAACCATGTCTCTTGCTGACTCATTTACTCACCAGCAGCCCTGGCTTTGGTTACCCTGTGATGAGGGTCCACTCCTGTCACACCCGTGTGACCCTATGGCCAGTCCCTGTCCACCTGTGGGTGGTCTCAACGGGCTTGGATGAAGAACACAGGAGGTCTGCCTGCAGGGCTCCACCCCGAGGGGGCTGTGGTCTCCACGTCCTCAGGGGACGCCATCATCTCCCAAGCGAATGGCAGAGTTCCTCTAAGTAGAACCCTGACTATGAGGCTTCACTTCATCTCTGTTTTCTCATCCTGTGTGTCTCTTGAAGCTGTGACTTCTGGGGTGAGCTTTCAGCTCTAGGATCTCATCAAGACTTGTGTTTTTGTAGTTTAGAAACCTCTCCACAGTTGCTGGGATCCCAAAGCATCCTGGGTTTCATGTTCTGATTATCAGGAAACTCTTATGGGAATGTGGTCCCTCCTGCTCATGGAGAAAGGTGGAGGCCAGGCTCCATTGCGGAGGTCTCCATCAAGACCCCACTTCTGGGCCAGAATCCACACGGAATGCCCCAGTCACCTCATCCAGCAAACAAACCAAAAACACGGTGGAGATGGTTCCTTGAATCAGCCTTCAGCTTTAAGTTTTGAAATGTCTCCTTTCCTGTTTGAATCTGACACCACATACACGTTTCCAGAGGCTCCCAGAAGGGGGCTTTGCCTCATTCCTTTGCAGGGTCCAGTCCTGTTTTTGATCATTCAACTTGCTACACACAAACTCTCTAAAATGACTTAGGAAATCTTGAATAAATTTAACTTATTCGGGGCTTAACAGCTTTCCCAGAAAAAAGCATATTGTAGGAAATGCACATTATTCTTCTGATGTAATATTTTCAAATGCAAATAAGGTTCAGTACAATGGAAAGAGTGACAGGCTTTATTTTCTTGGGCTCCAAAGTCACTGCAGATGGTGACTGCAGCCATGAAGTCAAAAGACACTTGCTCCTTGGAAGAAAAGCTATGACCAACCTAGGCAGCATGTTAAAAAGCAGAGACATTACTTTACTGACAAAGGTTCACATAGTCAAAGCTATACTTTTTCCAGTGGTCATGTATGGATGTGAGAGTTGGACCATAAAGAAAGTTGAGCACTGAAAGATTGATGCTTTTGAACTGTGGTGTTGGAGAAGACTCTTCAGAGTCCCTTGGACTGCGAGGAGATCAAAGCAGTCAATCTTAAAGGAAATCAAGTCTGAATATTCATTGGAAGGACTGAAGCTGAAACTCCAATACTTTGGCCACCTGATGCGAAGAACTGACTCATCTGAAAAGACCGTGATGCTGGGAAAGGTTGAAGGAGGGAGGAGAAGGGGATGACAGAAGATGAGATGGTTGGATGGCATCACCGACTTGATGGACATGAGTTTGAGCAAACTCCAGGACATGGTGAAAGACAGGGAAGCCAGGCATGCTGGCGTCTATAGGACTGCAAAGAATTGGACACAACTGAGATGCTGAACTGAACTGAACATCTTGAATTTATTGATAACATTCAAATCTGTGCCAAAGAATGACAAGAGTGCAGGCTGGCCAACTCTCAGGGTAAGGGTGTGGTGGGCAGTGGGGAGGTGGGGGGGGGACAGGAGCCTCATCCGTCCACCCCATCACCACTTGTGCAAACGCCCTGTGACCAGTGCTAGGGGGCGGGAGGCTCCTGAATGTACAGAATCCTTTCGGATTGAGAGGACAGCCAGCATCAGGGCTGAGTGTGAGGGCACTCTGGGCAGCCTTGCCCAAATGTCCAGATGACAGCAAGGCAGGGAGTTGCCGGGGCAACTGGACGGTGCCAACAATCAGTGAACCGGGACCAGAGGAGGCTGTGAGGTGGGCATCTTCAAGGCTGGTCCTGATTCTGGGGGCAGGAACAGGAGCTGCAGGGCAGAGGTGAGCCTGGGCGTCCACTGCTGTGGTTGGGGGTGCTCCAGAGAGAGAAGACAATGGATCCCCCCAAGGGACCAGCTCTGGGGGTAGAGAGAGGAGTCGGGTGGCCTGGGGGGTTCAGGGAGCAGGGGCCCTCAGAGTAACTGACCAGGTGGCTGAGGAACTCTCCCGGCTGGAGTGCTGGACTCTGATCTAGCCGTGGTCTCCTTGTGGTGATGCCCCCCATCTTCCTAGCCCTTCAGTTGGCAGCAGGCAGGGGTTGGGGGATGTCAAGGGGAAGGAAGGAGAACCCTAGCCCCCATCAACAGTGGCTGCCTGGGCTGCCCACCTCCACTGTGGGGAAGAGAAAGGGACGGTCTCCCGCAATCATTCCCTCTCTTCTGAGAAGAGAAGTGGGCCACCAGGGTCCCCACCATGCATGCAGGCAGCCCAGCTCGTTGCAGGGTGGGAGGGCATCACCGCGTCTCTGTGCCCACACACGGGCAGAGAACAGAGAACCACGGCTGGCGTTTGGGGGACAGCCCGATCGGGGCTCCCTGGCCTTGGGGGTCCTCTGTCCCTGGTGGGGTCCAGGAGGGACTCCAGATGGTGCTTGCTGAGTAACCGGAAGTACCGCTCAGACTTAGGCTCAGCCACCCACCCCATCCACAATGTGCCAGTGATGCAGGGCAGGGGACCCTGCCCTGGGATCTGCCGCCCTGGCGCCTGGACGTGTCGTCAGCTCACAGGGACACTCTGTGTCCTCACCCATCACCTCGTCCCATCCCCTCTGGGGCCTCTCACTGCCCTCATGGGGCCCAATCACATTGCACACGGACCTGGCCGCGGTCACCGAGCAGATGAGGTTGCAGTGATTCTGGGCAGAGGGCTGGGGTCTCTGCTCAGAGCCTGCCTTAGTGGGCGGGCAGCTCGGGAACGCGTCTGCACATGCAGGAAGGCGTGCGTCCTTTGCCAGGACCCAGGGACAGCTCTATCAGCATAACTTTTTAAACTAGTGACATAAGTATCTATCATTTCACTATATATGAATTTTTTAATATTTCCAATATAGATGATGCTGAATGTGGGATTTCATGAGATATGATTCCACTTAGCCTGGGGGCCTTTTGATTCCTCTGACTTTTTTTTTTTATCAGGTTTCATCAGCTTTATTGGAAAACGGGCTGGGGCCTTATTGGAAGATGGGTGGAAATTTGTCAAACACTTAGCCATGCTCAGTGCACTTGGCTGCTCAGACATAATGCGTGCAGCAGGCTTTGGATGCGGAGAGAGCCTAGAATGTTCTCTGCTAGGGAAGAATCTGTGGATAAGCACAAACACAGAATAAAATGCTTCCCTACATATATAGCAACTCATACAGGAGAATGGGAGGCCGGCCAAAAAAAGACAGATATGATTATAATGGCTCCATTAGAATCAATGAAAACCACAAATATTTTCAAACTGGAATATTAGGGAGAACCAAGACAGGCTGAAAATCTTTCTTAAATGAACAAGCATAGAAGAAAATTTCTTTCTTTGAAGGGAAGAGGCAGTAGAGACCTGAGAGTGAATGGAAATTGTGAGACCATATCCAGGTTTAGAACGTGGGGTGAAGCAGGGACCAGGGGGTGCAGGGCAGGATGGAGCATGGTCTCAGAACATGCCCTCGGGGTGGGTTTCAGGGGACTGGTCATTAGCCTCAGGCTTAGAGCGAGCGGTGAAGTGGGGACTGGAGGTGGGGGCAGGCCACAGGGAGGTCTCAGAAAATGCCCCTGGGGTGGGATTTGGGGACGGGTCACTAGCCTGGAGCACTGCAGAGAGAGCCCTGCCTCCCGCCCTCGGGGAGACTGTTTAGGGCAGTGGTTCTCTGAGCAGGGCCCCTGACCAGCAGCATCAGCTACTCGGGAACTTGCTAGAAATGCAGATCCCCAGAGTCCATGTAGACCGGCTGGACGAGAAGGCGGGAGTGGGGCTCGCTGGTTTGGTAAGCAGCCATCAGGTTTGGGCGGTGGGTCCCAATATGCAGTCCGTCTGAGAACCCGTGTCCTAAAACGGCGTTTCTCCAGGACAGTGAGAGTGAACCAGCAACATGCATGTGCCCGCGGTGTGTGGGGGGAGGGGGCCGGGGATGAGAAACGGAGCAGAGAGTAGAATTTCGGTGTAAAAGGTATTCTTCCGAGATAGAGGGCGGTTGACCACAGGAAGGGCGGCTCTGAGGGGAGCGGTGAGCAGGGGGCGTCAGCGCAGCTGGGGCAGGGCTCCGGGTGCGCACACCTCGCCTCGGAGGAAGCTCAGGAGAGCTGAGGACGGCTCACGGGCGCAGGCTGACGGGGTGAGAGGCACAAAATCACGGCCCCCACCGGCTCTCCTGGCTGTGACTTTGAGAACTTCCCCAGGCTGAAGCTTCACGCACATCTGCCCGCAGTCTGCGGCTTCCCCAGAAGCCGGCTGTGGTCAGACCTGGGAAAGGTCCAATCTGGTCTTCAGCGAGTCTGAAGACCTCCTTTATCAGGGAGGGAGCCACTTGGAGGAGGCTCTGCGTGATGTAGCTGAGTCTTCTGCCCCGGTTCCAATGCCAGGAGCGGGGGGCTCCTCCAAGGACTATGGGAGCTCTTCTAAGGAGACTGGGGGCGTCCTGGGCACCATCCCTGGCATCACCAGCGTTGGGGCACTGCAGAAGCTGAAAGTTGCATGCAAAGCTGACCAAAGGAACCTTTCAATGTCTGTTTCTCTGCAGCAGGAGGGCGTGATTTATCGTCTACTCTTGGGATCCCCTTAGAGGGAAGACTCAGCTCAGACACTAATTCCAGAGCCCCTCCTCCATCTGACAGAGCATGTAACACATGGATGGGAGAAGCAGAGACCCGAGCCACAGAATACCAGGAAATAATTCATATCAAACTTGCCAAAGGCTTTTTCTAATGTCTGAACATCTTCAGTCACCACAACAGACCAAAAGATAGGCAACCACTCCTTTTTGGAAAAAAATGAGCAAACACTTCCAAGAAAGCCTTGTTCAAGCAGAGACACGTTAGTCTGTGGAATCTCTCACCACAGGTCCCCTCGTCTGTCTGGGCCGGTCCCCCACTCTCAGAGCAACAGCTCTGCATTCAGATTTCCTTGAACATCAGTGGAAATTTTCTGCTTTAAGTGTCCCAGTCACTGACACAGCTGACACTTCACATCTGAGCCAGGTCAAAAGGAAGTGGATGGATCCTTGGTTAATGACATCAGTAAGTATGAGGGTCTCATGTTTAGGAGGTTTGAGTCTGACCAGGACATTCTTACACAAGTAATGTGTGGTTTCTGGATATTTAGTATATCTCTGCAGTAAACCAGAAGTTAAATAGAACTGATAAAAAAAGAAAGAGAGAGAGAGAGACAGAGGACCAAGGAAAAGGGGAGAGAAGACAGAGCAGAAAGAAAGACAGCTGACCGCAGGTAGAAATTCTCGGTCTGTGGTAAATGGAGAAGAGATGGTTCTGCATGGGAAGAGGCCCTTCCAGGGGTCAGCCTGCCCCCAGGGTCCATGGGGGCTGGCGGCTGGGCCAAGAGAGAGTGACATCACCAACCACAGGCCCGCGTCCCCAGTCCAAAGCCACACGGCCCACGGCCTTCTCATGGCGTCTCCATTGGGCATCTCCCAATCAGCTGGACTCACATCCCTGAGCCAGCTCTCCTATCCTCACCCACAAATCCTCTTCCTCCACTCCCTGCTCAGTGGGAGTCACCCTGGGCCCTTCCCTCTGCTCGCCCCCACACTCAGGGTCACTGGCCAGAGTCACAGCCCCTCCTGCATGTCTTTTAGGTCTGCCCGGCATCTTCTCACTTGACTCTCCACGTGTAGCTTGGGATCTGTGCTGCACACCGTTGCTGCATCTCAGCCCCTCACGTCTGCTGGAGAAGCTCGGGGCAGAGCTGCCGCACCGGCCACCGGGGACCTGGAGGAAGAAATGCTCTCTTTGCTCACGTCACGGTCACAAATGCAGCTGTTGCTGTTGTTCACCCACTCAGGTGTCTCCAGTTTTTTGTGACCCCATGGACAGCAGCACACCGGGCTTCCCTGTCCATCACAAACTCCCAAAGCTTGCTCAAACTCACGTCTATTGAGTAGATGATGCCATCCAACCATCTCATCCTCTGTCGTCCCCTTCTCCTCCCACCTTCAATCTTTCCCAGCATCAGGGTCTTTTCCAATGAGTCAGGTCTTCTCATCAGGTGGCCAAAGTATTGGAGTTTCAGCTTCAGCATCAGTCCTTCCAATGAGTATTCAGGACTGATTTCCTTTAGGATGGACTGGTTGGATCTCCTTGCAGTCCAAGGGACTCTCAAGACTCTTCTCCAGCAACGCAGTTCAAAAGCGTCAATTTTTTGGTGTGCAGCCTTATCTATGGTTCAACTCTCACATCCATACATAACTACTGGAAAAACCATAGCTTTGAATATACGGACCTTTGTTGGCAAAGTGCTGTCTCTGGTTTTTAATATGCTGTCTATGTTGGTCATAGCTTTTCTTCTAAGGAGCAAGTGTATTTTAATTTCATGGCTGCAGTCACCATCCACAGTGACTTTGGAGCCCAAGAAAACAGTCTCTCACTGTTGATTGTTTCCCATCTATTTGCCATGAAGTGATGGGGCCAGATGCCATGATCTTAGTTTTTGGAATGCTGAGTTTTAAGCCAGCTTTTTCACTCTCCTCTTTCACTTTCATCAGGAGGCTCTTTAGTTCCTCCTCACTTTCTGCCATAGGGTGATGTCATCTGCATATCTGAGGTTATTGATATTTCTCCTGGAAATCTTTTGGAAGTTTTGGAAAGTTAGCTATTTAATAAGTCAGATATTATCCTTTTCTAAGGCATCTGAAAGCCAACTGGATCCCCAGAATGACACAGTATATCAGGCCTTGCTCTGAGTGGTGACTTCTTGTTTAGCAGGGCACGAACTGCCCACTGGAGCCACCAGGCCCAGACACTAGCTCCCATGGGTCCCTTTCATCTTCTGGTGGAGAAAGGGGGCTCCCCATCCACTCCCATGACCTCCAGCCCCAGGTAGTTGGATGGGGCACATGACTGGCTCCCATCAATGCTTGGTGGAAGGAAGTGATGAGACTCCCTTCTGGCCAAGTCAAAGCCAGCATGGGGGTCTCCAGAGGTCACAGCTACAAGATGGGGAGCCCCCACCACTCTGGGGCCCAATATCCTCTGTGGAGCAAAGACACCCACTCTCTGACCCAGGTTGGGCACCTAGGCTGACCAAAATAAACCTTGCAGTGCCAAGGCCCAAGCATTTGGAGTTAGCTTGTTAATTCTCTGCTCTGACACCTCCCCGTGGCTTTGTGGACAAAGACCCGCTTTATCCCCGTGACTTCCTCTCTAGGGCCGAGACTGCCGAGCCCTCCTTCCCTTGCTCTCGGGGCTCAGGCCGCACAGCACTGGATGTGGAGCCTTGCACACACCAATATTCTTCTTGCTCTCGGCCCATCGTCCTAGAAAACAAGTATCCTGGTCTGTTCGTACTCTTCCTCCCTGTCTCCCTGAAGTATCGCTGCTCACTAGTCTATAAGTTTCATCAAAATCCTATTATAATTTGTCCCCACCTATCTTAGTTCCAGGCCTTCCTGCAACATGCCGGGCTGAATGAAGCTCAAGTTAGAATCAAGACTGCCGGGGAGAGATATCAACAACCTCAGGTATGCAGATGATACCACTCTAATGGCAGAAACTGAAGAGGAACTAAAGAGCCTCTTAATGAGGGTGAAAGAGGAGAGGGAAAAGGCTGGCTTAAAACTCAACATTTAAAAAAACAATGTAGTGGCATCCAGTCCCATTATTTCATGGCAAATAGATGGTGGGGAGAAGGGTGGAGTTTAAACAGTGACAGACTTTACTTTCTTCGGCTCCAAAATCACTGCAGACAGTGACTGAAGCCATGAAATTAAGAGACACTTGCTCCTTGGAAGAATAGCTATGAGAAATCTAGATAACATATTAAAAAGCAGAGACACCATTTTGCTGACAAAGGTACATCTAGTCAAAGCTACGGTTTTTCCAGTAGTCATGTATGGGTGTGAGGTTTAGTCCATAGAGAAGGTTGAACACTGAAGAATTGATGCTTTCAAATTGTGGTGCTGCAGAAGACACTTGAGAGTACTTTGAACAGTAAGGAGATCAAACCAGTCAATCCTAAAGGAAATCAACCCTGAATATTCTCTGAAAGGACTGGTCTTGAAGCTGAAATTGAACCTGAAGCTCCAATACTTTGGCCACCTGCTGTGAAGAGCCAACTCGTTGGAAAAGATCCTGACACTGGAAAGATAAGAGTTTAGGAGAAGAAAGGGGCTACAGAGGATGAGATGATTGGATGGTATCACCAACTCAACGGACATGAGTTTCAGCCAACTCCAGGAGATAGCGAAGGACAGGGAAGCCTGGTGAGCTACAGTTTATGGGGTTGCAAAGAGATGGGCATGAACTAGAGACTGAACAACAACAACATCTCAGCTCCACCAGCGCAGCATGATTTCCCATCGCTGAGTGAATGTGGACCCACGCCTGCCAATGACATTATGCTTTTGAGCCTCATGAAGTAAGAAATCCTTGACATCTCATTGACTCTTGTAACTCAAATAGTGTACCCAGAACATCGTGTTTAGAAGACACACATATCTGTTGGATGAAGTCATGTGTATCCTTCTGCTCTCTCTTCTATGTCAGGAAACCAAACTGTTGTGTGATTCTGATGGGAATACCCAACCTTTTCAGGTCTTTGTTCCTTTGTCTATACTGAGATAAACTTTAACCTTCTTTCTGACCCAAATTTCTCATTAACTCAGGCTTAACTATGTTTAGCAAGATGACACCTTGATAAAAGGGTTCACACTTCTCTTCTCCTCCCCAAATCTCCTAACACATTCTATTGTCCACAAATCTTTTCACTCCCTGAGTGTTACTAATAAACAAAGGAATAGCTAACTAAAAAAAAAATTAATGAATATATTCACTCTTTAAATGTTTTCAGATATAGAGATGTAAATGTTGACAAAAAGTTCATGAGTTTATTGTTTTTACAAAATAATGACAATGTATTTTTTTCTAGTTGTAATAGCATAGCTAGCATCAGATGAGCGCTCCTGCTATAAAATAAGAAGACTGAATGGTTTTGAGGCACTGGGGAGCAGGCACAGTCTGGGGGTCTCTGTGGGGAATGTGTAGCTGAGGACTGGTCCAGATATACACAAGGTGAAGTTTACATTCAAGCATCAACTGTGGGGTTGAAAGCAGGGTGGAAGTATGAGGTAGCAGTGCTGAGAGACACGGGTTTCCAGACCAGTCAGAGTGAAGCCAACTCGAGGACTTCCAGGCTCCTGCTGAGGTGTGAGAAAGACCAAGAGTCAGAGGTAAAGACCGTAACTTGGGTTACGGCCTTCTCTCAGCCCATATTAATAAAGCATTAATACAAAGTGAAGCATAACACAAGTCACAGGAAAAAGCAGTTTGGAGATTTAGTCATGTCAGGTTAGACAGACTTGGTAAATACCTCACCTTTCCATCTGTCTATTCAAACAAAACATAAAACCAAGTCCAAAATCTTCCCAGTAACCAGTCAACACCTATAAACTGTGTTGTATAAATGAAGTCTTTACCATTCAACACTCTCCAGAGGAATGTAACAAAGAGACTTTACAGTATATCAGCCTCAATCAAAAATGACTTGTCATGTAAAGAAATCTAAAAATGTGACTCATAGTCAAGAAAAATGTCAAACTATAGAAATATACCTTGAGATGGTCCAAATGTTGGATTTGGGAGGCAAGAGCATTTAAAGCAGATATAAATATGTCCAAGGATATAAAAGAAAATATGGTCCTACTGAGTGAACAGAGAGTGAATCTCAGATGAAAAATATTAATTATTAAATAAATTAAAAACCTAGAACTGAAAATAACAATATGTGAAATGAAAACAGTTGCCATTACAGATTACCTTAGCATCAGATTAAATATGACAGTACAGTGGTCAGTGCCCTGAGACAGAGCAATAAATAGTTACCCGATGTGAAGAAAAGAAACAAAGAAATTATTGGATAAAGTGTCACTGATGTCTCAGACAACAGTAGTAAAATACACTAAGTTGGTGTTCCCAATAGAATTTCAAGGATGGAGCAGAAGGAAAAAAAAAAAAAAAGATCCCAAACTCTCCTAATTTGATGAAAGCTCACCAATACACAGAATCAAGAAGCTCAAGCAAACCCAAGTAAAATAAACACAGAATAAACCACACCTAGGAACATCAAAGTCAAATGCATGAAACTCAATATATAGAAAAGAATTTTGAATGCAGCCAAAAAAAAGAAAGAAGTGTATAAATAGGAAAACAATGATACAAATGATGCATATATTCTCATCAAAAACAATATAAGGCCAGGAGACTAAATAACATTTTTAAATTTATAATGGAAAAATCTGCTAACATTCTGTAAGCAAAAATATTCCTAAAAAATTGGAATAAGATAAACACATTTTCAGATAAGCAAAATTGAGAGAAACTGGAGTGGAAGCTGAGTTGCCAGAATACCTGCATTATGAGAAATGCTAAAAGATAATCTTTAGGTTGAAGGAAAGTCCCACATGGCAACTTATGTCTAAAGGAATAAAAAAAGAGCATGAAGAATTTGCAACTGTGCAAATACAAAATAATGATGTAAGTAATTTAAACTTTCCCAGTGTACAGAGCAAAGATTTTGGATGCTTTTGAAATTGCCTTTCCTTATGCTTAATGGTACGTGCTCAGTCGTGTCCAAATCTTTGAGGCTCCATGCACTGTAGTCCCACCGGCTCCTCTGTCCATGGATTTTTCCAGGCAGGAGTACTGGGGTGGGTTGCCATTTCCTCCTCCAGGGGATCTTCCTGACCAGGGATTGAACTGTGTCTCCTGCACTGGGAGGCAGATTCTTTACCACTGAGCCAGACATCACACTAAATTTATCCAATTTAAAAGAAAAAAAAAAAAGACTATTTTTAGCTCTAAAAAAAGAGCAGTAAAGATTATATAGCCTGATGCTCTAGTTTTTCCATCTGAAAATAAGCTCTCACTTTAAAAGTCATCAGTTACGTAGAAGTATTCCTATATCAGACTTCCCTGATAGCTCAGTTGGTGAAGAATCCACCTGCAATGCAGGAGACCCTGGTTCCATTCCTGGGTCAGGAAGATTTGCTAGGAGAAGGGATAGGCTACCCACTCCAGTATTCTTGGGCTTCCCTTGTGGCTCAGCTGGTAAAGAATCCACCTGCAATGAGGGAGACCTGGGTTGGGAAGATCCCCTGGAGAAGGGAATAGCTACCCACTCCAGAATTCCGGCCAGGGTCGCAAGGAGTCCGACACGACCGAGCGACTTTTACTTTCATTTCACTTTTATTCATTATATCGGGCTTCCCAGGTGGCACTAGTGGTAAAGAACCCACCTGCCAGTTCAGGAGACTTAAGAGATAATGTGTTGGATCCCTGGATCAGGAAGATCCATCCCCTGGAGGAGGGCATAGCAACCCACTCCAGTATTCTTGCCTGGAGAATCCCATGGACAGAGGAGCCTGGTGGGCTACAGTCCATAGGATCGCAAAGAATCAGACATGACTGAAGCAACTCAGCAGGCACACACGCCTTCCTTATATCGGTGTTTTGCTGACTATCACATACAGTCTCTGTTTCACATGGGTTTTCCCATCATGGGGTCAAAGGTAAGAAGATGCTTCACAGAAATGATGGCGTGCCTCAGAACAGCCCCACAAGAGCTGGAACTCTTGTCCCCAAGCCCTTTCCTGCTCTTCTAAGAGAGTCACCACTCTTGCCCCACATACGATGCTAACATGTGGGCTCCCACATGTCGCCACCCATGGGATAGAGTCTCCACACTTTCATTTATTTATGAATGCATTTCATTCATTAAAAATGCATTGAGCACTTACCATATAGCAGGTACCGTGATAAGAAGGGGACACATCAGGTGGGTAAACAAGCAGGCAAAGCCTGGCCCTTCTGCAGACTGGGCCTTCCGAAGCCTGCTCACACGGCCTCTGTTTCGCTCCATCAATCCCAAACACTCGTCCTGTTTGGAAGCTTCCATTTCTGGGCTCTCCCGAGCAGGAGGAATATTGAGGCCACTCTCTGCCTCTCCAGGATAGCACTGCAGGGCAGGATGAAGAAAGGGCCTGGGTAAGACTTTGCCATGAGTGGTGGTCACTGTCCTTCTTGGGCCCTATGGACTTCCTCTCAGCACTCAGCACTTCTGTAAACCTTGAGAACTTTGTTCTGCAGAAGTGACTTTGCCTGCCTGAGATCTTTCTCTGGCTGAGGGCATGCTCGGCCTACATGCAGTGGGGAGAGAGGTGCCTGAGAACTAACTCTCCAGGCAGCCCTTGGAGACGGATGGGAGCTGGCAGGTAAGGAGCCCACCCTCTGCAGTGATGCACACAGTGCTCCAGTCCCCAGGGCCTGCAGGACTCACTCACCTGCTGGTGCATCCTCCCCGGTATATCCCCCTCCCCGCCCTGTATCACTTCCTCACTCCTCTCTTCCCCCACAGCACTTGCATGTGCCCAAACCTTCGTCTCCAGCTCTGCTGCTGGGGGGCTCACACTCAGACCCCTCCACACTCACGGTTTTGCACTCCCAGTTCCCCCTTCTCAGTGGTTGTTCTGTGATGCTTTTCCTGCTTTTCTGCCACGTAACATGCCTCCTCCCCACCGTGGCCCTTTCCCCAGCAAGTGGGAACCAGGCACAAGTTTCCCAGCTGCTATGTGAATAAGGCTCCCTCTTGTTTTAAATCCTGAAGACACACTTGCGGACTCCCAGCTGATGCCCCAGGCCAGACCCCAGTATCAGTGAGCTTGCTCCTTCTCAGTGAGTCCATGTATCGCCTGGGGGTGTAGAAAATGGTCATTGCTCCCCAGACCTGCAGGGTCTCAATCGCAGACTCCAGGTCATAACAACCGAGCCACTTTCTCTTCCATAGGCTTGTTTATTTCCATCTAATTCTCGATAGCTCAAATGAGTAAAGTCAGATTGTCAGTGCCCACTGCTTGGTCTCCTGCCCAGAATCCTCCACACACCTTTTGATAGGAAATTCTACACCCTGTGAAATTGGCTGTGTGGTGGCAATTGGATGGATATTTGCATCCTTGTCAAGCTCAGCCCGGCAGCAAGTTGCAAGTGAGCTGCAGGAGGCGGAAACATTTTCTTTAATTTTTTTCAGCATTTCTGTGTATTTATTTCAGAGTTTGCAAAAGCTCTGTCATACAGAAAAGGGCCTCTGGGTGTACATAAAATACTTAAATATCACGTATCCAGTATCAGCCAAACTGGAAGCTCCCCAACAAATGAAATCCGCTCCTGTGATTTTTGACAAAGGACCCAGCAACATACTTCTTCAGGTGCTTTTTACTACTTTAGAATTCATTTATTTCATTCAAAGAGTAGAGTTTTGATAATATCCAGTGTAGGAATGATGGTGAGGGACCAGCCAGGGAAAGCTGTAAATTAATTTAGTGAGAGGGAGAATAAAGATTTTAAAATACATTTACATTTATTTTTGAACTTCATTCTGAAAAGTTTTTGTCTTAGTAATTATTGACTGCCAATGGATGACCCCCAAATTTAGTGACTTAATGAGTGTCTATTTTCTTGCTATTTCTGTAAGTCAGCCATCCATGTGCAGCTTAGCTAGACCCCAGCTCGAGGTTTGTCACAGGTGTGATCACAGTGTCATCTGGGGCTGGTCATCTCGTCCTCACTGGTCAGTTGGGGCTGGATGTCCTGGTTGTCAGCAGGACTCAGATCTCAGTACCTGTTGTCTCAGGTCCAAGTCCTCAGAGACCAGCATCCTAGGTACCAATCTGCACAGGGGTCAACTCTATCACCATAGTTGCAAGGTGTGCTCTATTTTGTAATCAAATAGTATTTAACCATACATTAAATACTATTTAATCAAAGAGTATTTAACCATAACTCCAAACTCACTGCAGATGGTGACTGCAGCCATGAAATTAAAAGATGCTTGCTCTTTGGAAGGAAAGCTATGACAAGCCTAGACTGCATATTAAAAAGCAGAGACATTACTTTGCTGACAAAGGTCCATGTTGTCAAAGCCATGGTTTTTCCAGTGGTCATGTATGCATCTGAGAGTTGAGCCATAAAGAAGGCTGACACTGAGGAATTGAAGCTTTTGGGCTGTGGTGTTGGAGAAGACTCTTGAGAGTCCTTGGACTGCAAGGAGATCCAACCAGTCAGTCATAAAGGAAATCAGTCCTGAATACTCACTGGAAGGACTGATGCTAAAGCTGAAATTCCAATCCTTTGGCCACCTGATGGGAAGAGCCAACTCACTAGAAAATACCCTGATGCTGGGAAAGATTGACGGCAAAAGGAGAAGAGGATGACATAGGATGAGATGGTTGGATGGCATCACCAATTCAATAGACATGAGTTTGAGTAAATTCCGGGAGATGGTGAAGGACAGGCAAGCCTGGTGTGCCTCAGTTCATAGAGTTACAAATCAGTCCATAGAGTTGCACACACAACCAAGCTACTGAACATCAAATCTAACTATAAATTACTTTGAAAAACACTTATTTTCACATTGAAAATAAATTCTATTCTGTTGTTGAGTTCTTAACCAAATTCTCCTCTGTACAATTAAAGTTTCTGGTGCCACCATCTTAGTACAATTCGGAATGTCAGAATATCACAAGCTGGGTAGCTTATGACCAAATGAAATTTACTCCTCAGGGTTCTGAAGGCTGGGAGGTCCCAGATCAAGGTGTTGGGAGACCTAGTGTCAGCTGAGGGTCCAATTCCTGGTTCACAGACTGCTGTATACTTTCTGTGTCCTCACATAGCAGAAGGGATGTGGGGTTCTGTGGGGTCTCTTTCATTAGGCCACTAACTCCATTCCTGAGGGCCCCAGCCCCCTCGACATAATCACCTCCCAAAGGGTCCACCTACTAATACCATTGTTGTGGGTTAGGCTTTCAATACATGAATTTGGAGCAGGGAAATACAAATATTTGGTGGACAACAGCCATCTACAACCAACCATCCATGTGATTTAAGAACAGAAAAACCTCCGTGTTCAAAGGGAAGAACGTAACTCCTAACCCACAGCTGTTCACAGGCAGGGCTAAGCTCTGTGTGTGTGATGGGGACACAGACCGTTCCTCTGCTCAGGAGAACAGAGCACAGGTGGGCACCATGGGTGGAAGCTTTGTCTGATGCTGTCCGAAGCTAAATTCCAGGAGCTCCTTGGATCTGAGTCCCCTCCCCTCCATCCAGACCCAGGAATAAGGACAGGAAGAGAAGGATGAGCTGAGGACCCAGCCCTGGGGATGGAGCATCACACACTGGCGGGGCATCTCGGGCACGCATCGAGGTAGGGAGTTCCTCATTGGCATGCGGCCAGTGCCTTTGCTGTCTCCCCTCCTCTGGCCTCACTCTTGACTCCAGAATTACCCTGAACCCCGGCCCCAGAGAAAGCTCTGCGTCCCTTTTAACCTGCCGTCAGGAGAGGCAGCCTGCAGGGAGAAATGTGCCCTGTTTTTCTCTTACTAAACCCACACAATATCCACACTTGCCTCTTCTGATTGAATCAGAAATCACTCTAAATCTATCATTCAATTTCAAAGCAAAAAGCAGTTAAATCAGCAGGCGGGGAGCTGGTGTTTTCTCCATCATAGCCTTCCTCAGCCTCCTCTGCCCTCTAGAAAAGACCTAAACAGTCTCTCCATTTTTCTCTCTCTCTCTGTATGTGTGACTTGCCTTCTCATCATTTATGCCGTGCTTCAAGATTACAGAAAAGTACAAAGAAAAATAGAAGCAATGTTTTTATTAACCACTTGCTTTCCAAAACCTCTCATTTCCCCATACTTGTTCCAGGGTTTTTAAAGAATTAACATCTGTAAATATCATGTTGGAGTCCTTCTTTGTACCCTCTGCCATCCTTAACGGGGTGTTGAAAGTTCTAATGTGCCGTCTGATACTTTTTCCACGTACGCTGGGCCAATCCACTTTTATAGCATGGTGTTACTTGCTTTGCAGTCACACACGAGCATAGGTTACAGCCTCTGTACTGCTTATATTGCGGTTCAGCCCTCTGTGTTTTGAGGTACATCCCTTGGCAGCTAAGGTTTACATTCTCTTTGTATACTTTCATTTTAAAATTCATTTATTTTTGGCTTCTTTTTCCACTCTCAGGTTTTATTTCGAAAAGGATTAAAAATCCCAGGAAATTACAGAAATCGTACGAAGGATTTCCCTGTGCTCTTCACCCAGTTTCCACAATGATTACGTGCTGCGTGATCACACGACCTGTGACACTGATCTGAGCGTGTGTGTCTGTAACCTGTGCCGTTTGATCACAAGTGTAGATCATTGTGGCCACATCACAATCCAGACCCCGGACTATGGCAGCACCACACCAAACGCCCCTCTCTCCCCTTGATAGTCAGACTCTTGCCTCCTGAATCTGGACCATCACTGGCCTGTTCTCCATCCATCATGTTGTAATTTCAAGAATATCATCCAATGGAATCATGTAATACGTCACTTTCGATGATGGGCTTGTTTTCACTCTGATGATACCCGGAGGGTCCACGCACATAGCGTGCACATCAAGAACTTTGCCTTCTGCGTTGCTGAGTCGTGCTCCAGGATTCCGGTGTGATAGACACAGTGTGTGTGACCGTTCGCCCGCAGAGGGACATGGGCTGTTGACAGTTTGGGGTTGTTGCAAGTGACACTGCTTCATGCAGGTCTGCAGGGCTTTGTGGGAATGTGGGTTTTCTTAGCTTTGGATTAAGTGCCCTGAAGCACAGTTGCTGGGTGATGTAGTCAGTGTGTTTTGTTTGTTTTTAAGAAAGTGTTCCACTACTTTACAGAGTAACTGGTCCACCTTGCATCAGCCCCCCACCACCACACACGCAACTCAGGATACGTTCTGTGTCTCATTCCCACAGCATCTGGCTCATCGAGGCCAGGGATGTCAAGTCTCTTTTCACCTACTCATCCTCCATCCACATACACTCCTGCTGAAACGCCTCTTAATAATTGGCTTATTTTCCAACAAGACTATTTGGTTCTAATGGTTGAACTTTAAGAACTCTCTATGTATTCTAGTTACAGGTTCTTTGTCAGATACGGGCTTTGCAAGTATTTTCTCCCAGTCTGCAGCCCGTCTCCTCATCTGCTTTACCCCAGAGCAAAAATATTTAATTTTGATGAAGTCTAATGTATTGATTTATCTTTTAAAAACTGTGCTTTTGATCATGTCTAAGAACTTTTCACTCAGCCCTAGTTCCTGAACACATGCTTCTGTGCTGTCTTCTAAAAGTTTTATACTTTTATGTTTTGCACTCATGATCCATTCTGAGTGCATTTTTGGGTCATGTGTACAGTGTAGCCTAGTTCATTTTTTTCCTAGAGGCTCTTCAGTCACTTCTGCAATGTGGGCTATAAAGGCTTTACTTCTTCCATCGAGCTGCTTTTGAATTTTTGTCAAAAATCAGTTGGCTGGTCTTGTAAGGGGCTATTTCTGGGTTCCCTTATTTTGTTTTATAAAGTGAAGTTCTATTCCTCCACCAATGTCACACAGTCTTAATATATTTGTGTATGTCTATATAGATATATGCATGTGAAAATATGCAAACAGAGACAGTCTTTAAGTAGGATAGAGTGATTCCTCCTACTTTATTTTCTTTTTTCAGAATGACTTTAACTATTCAAGTACCATTTTGTTGTTGAGTCACTCAATCATGTCTGACTCTGTTAGCCCATGGACTGCCTCATACCAGGCTTCCCTGTCCTTCACTATCTCCCAGAGTTTACTCAGACTCATGCCCATTGTGTAGATGATGCCATCCAACCATCTCATCCTCTGTCATCCCCTTCTCCTCCTGCCCTCAATTTTCCCCAGCATCAAGGTCTTTTCCAATAAGTTGGTTCTTCCAATCAGGTGGCCAAAGGATTGGAGCTTCAGCTTCAGTATCATATCAATGTGGGGAAATTCTTGTCTGTATTTACAAAAATAATCTTAAACCTGTGTATCAATTTAGCGAGAATGGACATCATCAGAGTGTTGAGTCTTTCAGTCCTTGAACAAGATTGTCTCCTGTTTATTTAGACCTCCTTTGATTTCTTTTCTCCACATTCTGTATTTTTCAGCGTACAATCCCCCATCCCAGCTTGACCTCATCTTAACTAATTACATCTGCAATCAGCCTATTTTCAAATAGGTCTTCAGCACATATATTCAGGGGATTCACAGTTCAAGCATAATAGACCCAAGAATGGGAATGGCTTGTCTTTCTTTTCTTGTCCAAATTCTGGTGCTTCTCTGCTGCAGAATTTTTCAAATTTCCTCATTTTTCAGACAGTAAACTCAAAGTTGCCAGTCTGTGGCTTCTAGAATCAGAAGTGAAAGTGATAGTCGTTCAGTCATGTCCAACTCTTTGTGATCCCATGGACTGTAGCCCACCAAGCTCCTCTGTCCATGGGATTCTCCAGGCAAGGATACTGAAGTGGGTTGCCATGCCCTCCTCCAGGGGATCTTCCTGACCCAGGGAGTGAACATATGTCTCTTGCATTGCAGGCAGATTCTTTATCTTCTAAGCCACAAGTCCAGTCTAGAGTTAAAGTGACCTGCTTTCTGTCCACAGCTCCCACGACTTTTTCCAACTCCCATGTCCCCTTTGCCCTTTGTCTCCACGAGAAGTCAATCAACAAACACGTGTGTCCACGAGGTCCCAGGTCCCTGTGGCCCAAGAGGTGACCAAGGATGCAGTGAAGTCAGATTCTTCTGCAGCTACAAAATCCATGGGTATTTGCACATTGCCTAATGCTGGGACTTCGCCTTTTCTATTTGTTCAAAGCCATAAAATGAACACAGTTCCAAAACAATCAAAATTCTGTGAACATGAGGCTCAGTGACAGTGCAAAGTCAGAAAATTTTGACAGCATTCACCATGATTTATGCTAAGCCTATATTATACTCACAAAAAGTAAAAAAAAAAAACCAAGGTTCAGTAAAACACACAATAGGATTTTGTACAAAGTATTTAATAAATCATGAAGCCCTTTGTGAAGAATTAATCTTCCTCTTCTTCGCTCCTGGATCCAAGGCACCTATCAGGGTGCTTTCTGGGGCCAGAGGGGGCGACCTACCGTGCCCCCCTTGCCTCTCCATAAGCCAGTTTTCTCAGATTGGCTCATTTCCTCAGTGTCTCTGAAGGCATCTTCAGTGGACTGAGTGATGGCCCTTAAAAAGCTGTGTCCACGTCCTGAACTTATTTGAAACAAGGGTCTTTGAAGATGGGGTCAGGTGAAGGATTTGGAGAAGAGATGGTCCTGGATTATCTGGATGTGCCTCAGAAGCAGTGACAGGTGTCCTTACAGGAGAAAAAAGAGTCTATGTGAGACACCCCGATGAAAAGACACGGATGAAACCAGAGGAGGCCCGTGAGGATGGAGGCAGAGGCTGGACAGATGCGGCCACAGCCCAGGGACCCCTCACATCCCAGAAGCCGGGCAGGGGGAGGGGGGCTTTCCCCGGAGCCTCTGTGCGAGGGTGGCCCTGCTGACCCTGGGGTTCGGGCCTCTGGCCTCCAGGACTGTGAGAGGATAAACCCATGCCCCTTGCTGTAGGCCACTCCATCTCTGGTGCTTCGATACCTCAGTTCCTGGAAACACACAAATCTATGATCATCCTCTGAATCAAAACCAAGACAGCAGCAGAAAAAATGATGAGGATTAGGGTCAGGGTTGAGGTTGAGTTTAGGTGGGGTCTACCAGCCGAGTCGCCCCTGGCCTGTCCCCAGATGAAGCCCCACCGTGCACTTGCTGTATGTTGAGCGGGCCCTGGGGCTTCTCCCGGAGGGTTCCATCCTCTGCTACTGGACCCCGAGGGTGCAAACCCCTCCCTGAGGACCAGGCTTGTCCAGCAGGCCGTGGTCTATGCAAGGGACACCTCGCTGCCCTGACGCGTGCGGCCTACACTGGTCACTGTCAGGAAGGGCCAAGAGCCCCCGGGAGCATCTGCCCTGTGCTGGTTTGGCCTCGGGAGAGCCTGTGAGGCCAGTAGGAGCTGTGGATCCCAGGGGTGCAGGACCCAGGTGGAGAGCGCCTGGACTAGGAGCAGCAGGACGATGCTCATGGAGGGGCAGCCTCTGGGGGCAGTGACACAGCTACCTCTGGGCCCTTCCTTCCAGAAGCTTCCTGGCCCAGACTCAGAGGGGCGTGGGCGGGGGTCAGGGGGAGGGTGTGTCTGTCCAGACTGCCCATAATGGCTGAAGGCCTATCCTTGGAAGGTGGACATGCCCCCCACACCCCAGTGCCTGGGACGTGTGCAGCTCCAGGCCACAGGATTGGGTCGCTACAGCCTCACCGGCTGGAGGCCACATGGGGGCACTGAAGCCCACGGGCACACGGGCTCCCCGCGGGACTGGGCAGGGATTGGGGGGCCTCCCTGAGGCACTTCATGCCACCCAGCCAGCTGGCCCTGCAGCAAGAGTGTGTCAGCAACTCGGCAACAGGCACGTGAACCAGAAGAAGACCCACAGGGCCGTCACCGACGACTGTGTCTGCTTGTGTGCCGTCCCCACCTGTCTAAGTACCTTGTCAGATATCATCAGATCACTCAGGGAAGACGGTCTGACGGGTCTGCTCACGGTGAGAATGCTGAGCACAGAGGCACCTGCCCACAGGCCCAGGCTGCACCCACAGCCCCTCACCAACCAGGGTTCCCTGAGATCCCCAGGGCCAGTGGGCTAGCAGACAGATCAGATGCGGGAGAAGCCCATGGGAAGGGCTCAGGAAAGAGACAGAAAGTGAGATGCACTTTGGCGTGGAAAGAGTCAGCCTGCAGGGACCAGAAGGGGCAAAGTTCCGCCCATCAGGGATCTCCCCGTCACGGGTCCAGGCCTGCTGCTGCCCAGGTGACTGCTCAGCTCCGCCCTGGTACCATCTCACCCCCATCGCCAATGCTCCCAGCCCGAGCGCCGGGCAGGCGAGAGTGGAGAGCCACCTTCTCAAGGTCAGAGCCGCCAGGCCGGGAACAGTGGCTCCAGAGCCAGCACGCCATCCTATCCAGGGCTCACGTTTCCTGTCCTCACCCCACAAGTCAAGCTCCCCGACCCCCTCCCCGGGTGCTCACAAATGCACTCCTCTGCATTTACATATTCCTTCTCTATCTTATTTGACCTTTCTGAGACACAAGGTCCTGAGATCCAGTTCCCAGGGAGGGATCTGTTTACCTGCTTTCACTTCCCCCACCGGGATCGGGGCGCCATCAGCAGTTTTGAGCATGGTTTGCTAAGCAGGTGCTGCCCGGGGCGGCGCTGGCATCACGCGCCCGTGGGGGCTCAGAGGACACGCGGCTACCTGGCTTGGCTCTCCTGCAGTGCTGCCCTGTGACCTGCTCTGCCCAGGGCGGTGAGGGATGGAATCTCTCCATCTCAGACGTGGAGACTCAGGGAGACAACCTGCCCTCTAACTGGAGCACAGCGATGAGATAAGAAGGCTATTTGTCAGGAGCTCGCAGGCTTACACCCTATGTGAGAAAGGGCATGGTTCCCAAGTCCAAACAGACCTGGGAGTCCTCAGCAAACACAACATCACTCCAAAGAGGAACACGCACAGGAGAGCAAAGCCAGAAAGGGACGACTCTCTGCTGGGATCAGAGAGGGCGTTTCCTAGTCCTCCGGTCAGAATTCCCGGCATGGGGCAGGGGTCACTTATGAGATAACCCACAGGAACTTAAAGGGGGGGCTATCACACAAGGAGACCCGTCCGCTGGGGAGAGAGGGGAAGAAAGATCCAGAGGAAGAGACAAGGTGGAGAAGGCTAGTGATACCCCTTATGGGTTCAGAATTAGCAAGAGGCGGATTTCAGAGGTCCTGAAACTGCCCTGGTGATCCCCGGAGCTCTAGGACTTATGAAAGTGGTCGGTGTGATGGCTTTGCAACTAAGGAAAGGATACCGCATTCACACAAGCAGGAGGCAGCGGATCATGTGATGACAGACCTGCTGGGGCTCTAGGACAGACACGTCAGGTGCCTTGGTTTTCTTTTTGGAAAATAATCTCTAGGCCCTTCTGACACCTTAGCACTGTCATTGTGATCAGAACTTAGGTGCAGCTGGCTTGCTGACCGAGGCACAAACAGGACAGCAGACGCTTCAGGACATGGATGTCTATTTTCCTGCTCGGGCACCTAAGCCCAAGGCAGCAGCCGGGCTGGCTCTGAGCACCTCCTCACGCCGGCGCCTGCGACAGAAGCCAGTCCCCAGACTGCAGCAGCCCCCTGTGCTGGAAGGGGAGCTTCCAGAAATGTCACACCCCAGTGGGAGGGAAACGGAGGCAGAGCGCGGAGCTGTGCGCGCGGGGACTCTGGAGAGCCCGTCTGCAAATGACTTTGGTCCCCCGGCGTGATGAATCGCGGAGTCGCAAATCCTTTTTAGCTAATTGCTATCAGCTTGTGAGGTTCCCCTTCCATGTTCAATATCAATTTTCATGGCCACGGGAGATAGCGCCTCTCCCCTGAGCCCGCTGGCGGCCGGCCGATAACAGGCGGCGGCAGCACTTAGAGCTGAAAGGGGCGTGTCCTCTAAGGCGCAGCTGCTGCCTGGAGGAGGGAGGCTGGGGCCAACGCCGCGCCCCCGCCTCCTGACGCGCCCATGGCCGTGACCTTCACGCAAAGACGTCCTCGGTGCCGGCAGGCTGTCCACACGGCCTGGCCCCACGCAGACTTGGCCTTCCCGGGGACGAAGACGAGACTCTGAGCCATGCTTGGCCGGTCTGCAGTACAACATAGAGAATAAACTCACTTACGACACGAAGGGGATGCCGTATTTGAAGATGCAGGCATGGGAAGGCCACGCGCCCTCAGCCTGGAGTGTGTAGAGCTGCTCTGAGTGAGGCTCTGAGCAGCATCGGTGCCACCACGCCACAGAACAAACACAGGCTCGGCCTCGAGTTTGATCCCAAGGAGTTCTTTGGATTTTCCAAAGTGGGAGAATGTCCCTGTGTGCCAAGGAATGCTTTCATGACAAGGCAGTCACACCCAGATGCGTATTTATCCTATATAACCACGGGGACTGTGACACAAGACACCACGCAAAGGAGGCTGAGCTAACGTAAAGATCTGGACCAGATCGTCTTAACAGAGGATCTTGGCTGTAAAGATTTCAGCTGTGCAGGTGACACGAGGGTGAGCTTTAGGCGACACGTGTGTTTGCTCCCGAGTGAGGACACAAGGCCTTCGCGGTCTGGAGACCCATCAGCAGGGAGAGGCGTTAAGCACTGCCGTGCGGCCGTGAATTGGATACCCGGCCCGCAGTCTCAGCAACCCCTGGAGGGCTCACAGACGGGCAGGCAACAGGCATTCTCGGGACAGCACGGCAGAACAGACGCACACTAGCTCCTTGGGAGACACAGCGGAGCCCAGAGCCGTTGGGGGCTCAGAGGGCAGGCTCAGCCCCGCCCAGCAGAGATGGCGCGGGTGAGCCAGCCGGGCCTTCTGCGGGAAGACGCCTTGGGGCCCTGAGTAATGGAGATGGTGGCTTTGCACCACGGCTCTCGTTTGTATCAGATGAACATGGCAAGAACACAAATATATGCAATTTTTAGATCATTCAGGTTAAATAACATGTCTCATTGGTGGACTGTCTACGCAACCAAGACAAGACCCAGTGCTGGAGACTTGCCTCGTATCCTGCGTGAGCACAAGGCGCCTTCTCAACTGTGTCCACCTCTGTCCACCTGTGTCAACGGCAGAGCCAGGCGGCACAGACCTGAGCTGCCCCCACCAAGGCCCAGGACCCATGTGGGCCCCCCTTCAGCCCCCACACCTTCCAGCCTGAAAAGCCAGGGTCCTGCTGTCACCAGCCCAATAGTCAGATTGAGCTCAAGGGGAACACATTGGCCTTCTTCATCTTTTCTCCAAAAAGGGCAGCCGTGCGTCTTCAGTGAGTATTGAAGCCACTCTGTCCACTTCTGCTTTTGTTTACGTGGACGGCGCTGGGCCTGTGGTCCTGGACGCCACAGATCTGTGGGACTGCAGTGCTGAGGACGATTCTCAGGCCAGGAATGTACAGCTTCAGACAGTGGTAGTTAATCATCCAACACAACTGCTATCATCTTCTTAATCTGCTTCTAATAATGTGTTCTGAAAGCACAAAATTCATAAAGTATCCTGAATTTCCTGAATAGAATTAATGAGCTTATTCAACAAATATGCAGCATTATTATATTAATGTGAGCTTTTCTACACACTTTTGTGTATTTCACACTATTCCATTACATCTTTTATCCTTTCCTTGGTTATACAGATGAGACAATGTATTCATACTTATTAATTATATCACTTTAAATTATTGGAAAATTATCACTAAATCTTTTCAGTTGATTCTATTAAAACATAAAGCCTATAATGGACCGATGCTTTTATCTGCACTTATTTATATTTACCCAAAGATCTCCTGTGGGCTTCCCAGATGGCTGAGTGGTAAAGAATCTGCCTATCAATTCAGGAGACATGGGTTTGATCCCTGGGTCAGGAAGACCCCCCCAGAGAAGTAAACGGCTACCTACTCCAGTATTCTTGCCTGGGAAATCCCGTGGACAGAGGAGTCTGGCAACCACGGGGTCACAAAGAGTCAGACATGACTTAGCACCGAAAGAACAACAATAAAAGATCTCCTCCGATGTTACGGCCGGCCTAGGCCATAGGGTGCTGCTTCTCCACGGAACTCGGGGCCCAGGTGTTGTTACAGCCGAGTGCCAGCCCCCCAGGACCCACCACCATGTCCCCCTGGGCCACCCCCACCCAGGACCCACCAGCTGCTTTCCCAGTGCCACCTCCCTGGACCCGTGACCCCCTCAGTGCAGGCTCACAGCCAGCCAAGCCCTGCAGGGGGCTGCGCTGAACCGGCACAGGCCGGGCATCTGCACTTGCTGAGACAAAGGCTCTCCAGCCCACCACCCCTGCTCTTAGAAGGCACGGGCTTGGCCTAGAAAACACGGACGGTTCAGGGCACCCCATGTCCGCCAGGCCTTTCTGATGGTTCATTAGCAGACTCCTCGGGCTTAGAAAACAGGAGGAGACATGCAATCAAGACGATGAATGGAAACAGTGATGGAGTCTGGCGGGCTCCATCGTCACCATCTCCTTAGTCGCCCATCCCCAAGGAAGTTGGTTATAAAGGGCGCAAAGCATGGAGAAGCAAGGCCCTGAGCGGGACTCAGGTTCATCACAGGAAACGGAGCGGTTTCTGCTCTGGATGGGTGCCGCCTGCTGCCTGAGAGTCTGCGCGTGCCAGGGGCCACCTGGCGACAACTCAGAGAAGAGGTTCCTGTGCTGGACCCGCCTCCAGCATCGGAAGCCGCACAACAAGGTGTCTTGTCCTCCACGTCTGGGGTCATCCGAGACGACTAATGCTCCTCCTGCGGTGGCTCCACCAGCAAGCCGGGTGCCCCACTCAGCCGTCCGCGCGTCCTCAGCCATCTGCGCGTCCCTCAGCCACCCTCGCATCCCTCAGCCATCCACGCCCCTCTCAGCCATCCGTACATCCTCAGTCATCTGCGCCGCTCTCAGCCATCTGCGCATCCTCAGCCATCTGCGCGTACCTCAGGGACCAGCGCGTCCCTCAGCCATCCACGCCCCTCTCAGCCACCCTTGCGTCTCTCAGCCATCCGCGCCGTCCTCAGCCATCCGCGAGTCCTCAGCCATCCGCGCCTCCCTCAGCCACCCTCGCGTCCCTCAGCCATCCACGCCCCTCTCAGCCATCCGCGCATCCTCAGCCATCCGCGCCTCCCTCAGGCACGCGCACCCCTCAGCCATCCGCGCATCCTCAGCCATCCGCGCCTCCCTCAACCACGCGCACCCCTCCACCATCCACGCATCCCATCCCGGGTTCTCAGGCCCCTCCCGCGGTGTGCCGGGATGCCCCCTCTCCTCGGCCCTGGCCCCACCGCAGGGGGTGGTCTTCTCTGCTGCTCTGGGGCGGGGGCAGGGCCTCGAACTGGTTTAGAGGGAGGGGACGCTGAGGCCCTGAAGCAGACCTGGACAGGCCGGAGGGGGCTGGGGGCACGAAGCCTTTCCTTAGGGCGGACGTGCATTCAGGAATCAGCTCTGAAAGGCTGCTGCCCCTGAAGTAGGGCGGATGGCAGACGCACGCACACACATGCTCTCACATGCACTCACACTCACATACACATGCATTCACACACATTTACATACACTCACACTCACACATTCACACACATTCACACATGCACACACATGCTCTCACATGCACTCACACTCACATACACATGCATTCACACACATTTACATACACTCACACTCATGCATTCACACACATTCACACATGCACACACATTCTCTCACATGCACTCACACTCACATACACATGCATTCACACACATTTACATACACTCACACTCACACATTCACACACATTCACACATGCACACACATTCTCTCACATGCACTCACACTCACATACACATGCATTCACACACATTTACATACACTCACACTCACACATTCACACACATTCACACATGCACACACATGCTCTCACATGCACTCACACTCACATACACATGCATTCACACACATTTACATACACTCACACTCATGCATTCACACACATTCACACATGCACACACATGCTCTCACATGCACTCACACTCACATACACATGCATTCACACGCATTTACATACACTCACACTCACGCATTCACACATGCACACACATGCTCTCACATGCACTCACACTCACATACACATGCATTCACACACATTTACATACACTCACACTCATGCATTCACACACATTCACACATGCACACACATGCTCTCACATGCACTCACACTCACATACACATGCATTCACACGCATTTACATACACTCACACTCACACATTCACACACATTCACACATGCACACACATGCTCTCACATGCACTCACACTCACATACACATGCATTCACACGCATTTACATACACTCACACTCACGCATTCACACATGCACACACATGCTCTCACATGCACTCACACTCACATACACATGCATTCACACACATTTACATACACTCACACTCATGCATTCACACACATTCACACATGCACACACATGCTCTCACATGCACTCACACTCACATACACATGCATTCACACGCATTTACATACACTCACACTCACACATTCACACACATTCACACATGCACACACATGCTCTCACATGCACTCACACTCACATACACATGCATTCACACACATTTACATACACTCACACTCACGCATTCACACACATTCACACATACACACACATGCTCTCACATGCACTCACACTCACATACACATGCATTCACACACATTTACATACACTCACACTCATGCATTCACACACATTCACACATGCACACACATGCTCTCACATGCACTCACACTCACATACACATGCATTCACACACATTTACATACACTCACACTCATGCATTCACACACATTCACACATGCACACACATTCTCTCACATGCACTCACACTCACATACACATGCATTCACACACATTTACATACACTCACACTCATGCATTCACACACATTCACACATGCACACACATTCTCTCACATGCACTCACACTCACATATACATGCATTCACACACATTTACATACACTCACACTCATGCATTCACACACATTCACACATGCACACACATTCTCTCACATGCACTCACACTCACATACACATGCATTCACACACATTTACATACACTCACACTCATGCATTCACACACATTCACACATGCACACACATGCTCTCACATGCACTCACACTCACATACACATGCATTCACACACATTTACATACACTCACACTCTGCATTCACACACATTCACACATGCACACACATGCTCTCACATGCACTCACACTCACATACACATGCATTCACACACATTTACATACACTCACACTCATGCATTCACACACATTCACACATGCACACACATTCTCTCACATGCACTCACACTCACATACACATGCATTCACACGCATTTACATACACTCACACTCTGCATTCACACACATTCACACATGCACACACATTCTCTCACATGCACTCACACTCACATACACATGCATTCACACGCATTTACATACACTCACACTCTGCATTCACACACATTCACACATGCACACACATTCTCTCACATGCACTCTCACACATTCATACACACATACACATGCATTCACACACACTTACATACACTCACACTCATGCATTCACACACATTCACACATGCACACACATTCTCTCACATGCACTCTCACACATTCATACACACATACACATGCATTCACACACACTTACATACACTCACACTCTGCATTCACACACATTCACACATGCACACACATTCTCTCACATGCACTCACACTCATACACATGCATTCACACACATTTACATACACTCACACTCATGCATTCACACACATTCACACATGCACACACATTCTCTCACATGCACTCTCACACATTCATACACACATACACATGCATTCACACACACTTACATACACTCACACTCTGCATTCACACACATTCACACATGCACACACATTCTCTCACATGCACTCACACTCACATACACATGCATTCACACACATTTACATACACTCACACTCTGCATTCACACACATTCACACATACACACACATTCTCTCACATGCACTCATACAAACACATTCACACTCACAGTCATTCACACACTCATTCACACACACACACTCACAAGATGAAGGAAGCTGGCTCTCTGAGCCAACCTATGCTGAGGATTAAGAAGAGTGCTTAATGTAAATTGAAATTATCTACTTAGGTTGTGGAGGTCAAATTACTAACGATACACAGCATTCTTTCAAGGCACACTGGAATCCATTTTTTTACAAAAATGCCCCCTCTCGCTGATGAGCAGGGGCCCCAGTCTTCCAGAGCGTCCTCCCGCCCCAGCCCCGCGCTCTTCCCGGGCTCCGTGCTGCGCCTCTCCTGCGCGGGCCAGACTTGGCATTCGGAGAGGACCTCATGGGGTCAGGTGTCCTCAGGGTGACCCTGCGTCCGTGCTGGAGCCCCAGACCATGACTTGTCACAACTACACGCCAACCTTCTGTGTGCAGCTTAGGGCGCTTAGGGGTTTTTCTCACTAATTTTCCCGAGAAGGGCAAGGCCCCTCCAACACCCTCATCCCGGCCCCCACCCAGTTGAAAAAAACATCCCCTGGACAGCTGGAGACAGGGAAGCAGCGGGGCGCCGGGGAGCTGTCCGGCGGCTCCTCGGGTTTATTCCGCGTGTTGATCTGACCCGCTTTGCTCCCCTCCGCTCCTTCCTTCCTGACCACAGGTGGGCTTCACCCCATGCGAGTCTGTCTTCCCAACAATACGAAATCCTCCTGAACTCCTTAACCCCTTGCTCATAAAATCACTTACATCTGGAGCTGGTTTTCTTTATTTCCTATCATTTGAGCAGAAGAAAGGCCATCCAGATTGACGGGGAAACCGCAGCGTGCCCGGGATGAATGCAGATGCAGCCCTATCGATAAAACTTCACCCGCAGAAACACGCGCATCGGACGCGGGACACCACGACACACCCGAGTTTGTCCTCCTGGCCTGTGTTTCCAGTTTCGTGAGGCCGAATCAAAGGCAGTGGCCCGCCAGCGTGAGTCAGGGTGAGACACCGGAGCCCGAGCCCAGCTCACAGAACGGCGGCTCATTTCGGGGCCCTCCTGCCAGCGTGGGGGCGCTTCTTCGTTCATTTTCAAATGGCATCGCCCCCCCCCTTCCCGGGGTCTCAGGGATAGCGGGGTCGGGGGGAGATGTTCAGGCTCCGGACTGTTGCCTTTGAACATATCTGGATTCGAGCATCAACAGGAGGTGGCAAGGGCCGGGAGGACCGACACACACAGCTCCCGCATCAGCCCCTGTGGGTACCAGGCAGCTCCCACAGACGGGAATTGAAAGCGTGAACCACATGGGCGTCGCAGCGGCCGCAGACCAGACTCGGTGCCGCCGAGGCTGCCGTCCTCACGCTCCGCGTTTCACCTTTTATCCTTCTCGGCATCACGACTTAATCCACTCTAATGAGGTGATTGCCCTGCCAAAACCCAGCGGCCACGCGGCTGTCTTCTGGCACTTTGCGGGGGGGTTCCCGGAAAAGATGAAGGGGCTTTGTCAGCCTTCCAGGGGACGGAGCTTCCTCTTGCAGCCGCTATCTCCCACCCCCACCTGGGACGGGCCAAGCTGCCCGCGGTGTGCATCACGAGGTGGGGGACCGGCGCAAGGTGGCTCGCCCGCGCGCTTAACTGATCGGCGCTTGAAGGACACGGCTGGTGGCCACATGTCACTGTTCGCAAACAGCAGGTGACGGCCAGCAGCAGGGAGGGTGTGAATCCTTTGCGGTCCTCACCCATCTGTCCACGCAGCCCCGGTTGAAATGGGGGCGCCCGTGGGTGGATGCTGCGGCGATGAACCTCAGAGGCAAGAAGGTGTTGCTGACAAAGACACACGGAGGAGCCGGGAAGAAAGCAACGGATGGCAAGGAGGAGACTGGGAGCCGGTTTAGCGGGGGCATCCCATATGTTTCCCCGGCTCTGTCTCGGAGCTCCGCAGTGAGGCGGCCACGCCAGGAGATCAGATGTCGCCGGGCTGCGCTCACACCTGCCCCACCGCCAGCCTGGCTGCCTGGCGGCCTGTGTTCATAATTAGCATCGTCTCTTCCGCCGACTTCACACTGCTCAGCCGTGTGTCTCGAGCCCTGGGAAACACCAGGCCCATGCCCTTTTCCCCCTGCTCCGGGCGGAGGAGAGAGCCCACGGGCTGCATAGCACGCTCGGATCGCTGGACTCGAAACCAGGGCCACCCCACCAGCTAAACCGGGGCCACCCCACCGGCCCTCGCTGAGCACGGCTCATATTTTTACAATCGGTACAATATTTCACTTTAATGGCTTTTTTTTTTTTTTTGGTTGAAAAGAAGGGGGAGAGAAGAAGAAAAAAAAGGCAAGCACAATGCATTGAGAGCTCATGGGATTAACCGCATGGTCTTAATAAATGTACACACATCCAAGGCAAGGGAGAAAAAATGCGCCTGCTACACGGCTCGAACCTCCCCCCTCTTTCTCCAGCCTTAATCTGATTTTTGCCAATTCCTTTTGATCTATCAGGGGCCGGCGAGTCAGGTCCACCGGTACAGATGGGCTAAATATGGAGATTAGCCCTTCTCCTCCTGCCAGAGCGCCTAATACCTGATTAAGTCTAGAATCGCGCAATTGTCTCCGAGCTGGCTATCAGAGTGGGGGGCTCGGAAGGGGGCAGGATGAAGGCCGATTTTGTAATGGATACTTATTTTATCCCGGTGCTCTAAGAAGATTAGGCCTGGGGGTGTCACATTAGCCGTGATCTCTGGGCCCCTGGTCTCCTCTCGCGGTTTTCAAACACCTCTCCTCGGCCTTAGAACAAACAGGGAGCTTGGGCCCAGAGACCCCATGTCGGGCATGAATAATTGCCCACTGCAAACTGTTTGAAGATCACAAAGTGCTGTGTAAATTACTCAGTTTGGGCTTCAGCTGGGGTGATTTGTGGTGACTTATTGAATCTTTTCACAGTTCAGAATTAAACTTTCTCCGCTGCTAACTGCAGACAGCATGGAATGAAAGTTGGGTCTTAACTGACAGCGCTCTGCTTAGATCAATCTCTGCAGAAGCCCAGAGGAGCAGGGCTTCCGAGCCAGCCTCACTGCATTTCAGAGGGAGGCCGGTCGCCTATTCTTAGCTGCTCTGCCAAGTTATGCCTATTCAGCCAGCGACTTAAAATAGCTATTGAAAGCAAAAAAAAAAAAAAAAAAAAAGGGAGGGGAACTGCTTGTTTTGAATTACCCACACACGTTTTTGGCGTGGTCTCTTGGGCAATTTTCCTAGCAGCACATCCAATTATTTTTTGTTTGTTTTCAAACACGGCACATTTCTTTAATTAGTGAGGGCAAACAAGTTAGAAACAGAAAGGGGGAAAAAAATAAGTTTAAGAATGCTAGTTGGGGAAACGATGTGATTAAATGACATTCAATTAGAGGGAATTAGCTGGCTGCTCCATTCCCATCTGAGTTAATTCTGGGTAAGAGTAACTGACCCTGGGTGTTTATGGCCCAGGTGCCAGCACCACTGATGGCCATTTGAACAGAGAGCCTGACTGCTTTTGTATTTCGAATGCATTTGTGCTGTAGATTATTGGAGGCTCTCTATTACCTGGCATTCTGCCTGCCCTGGTTCTATCCAGGAGGTTGCTTGGAAAAATTAATTACTCTGTATTTTTTCTTCATGTTTACCTAATCTAACTTGCTTTTGGTAAATAATAATTATAGTATCAAAAATAGATTCTGTACTCTCAGAAGTAATCATGTTTTTTTAATCTTGACAAATATTTTGGAAATAACGTAAGAATATAGATAACTGCTTTATGGTAAAGAACCTCAGATCATGTTTGTGTGTTTTCACTCTTCTATTGGAAAGTAATAATTCTAACAATCTGTCTTAAATTATCCAGAAACTTATAATCAGGTCTCTGAACATATAAATATTTTTAATCACAAGCTATTAAGAAAACATCAAAATTAGAATGTAGAAGAAAAAAATGCAATTATCTATTTAGTGGAAAAGGTTATTACGGTTCTGTTATATAACTGTTTATTTTCTGATTAACTTTTATTAATGTTATATTTTTAAAATAAATGCTGACTAGATATTCATAGCAATTAACACTTTCTGAGTTGGTTTCTAAAAATGTAAAAGAAATCAATCCACCCATCCACAGAGCCCCTGAATAGAATAGTTTCGTGGTTTTTTTTTAAATTTTTTTTACAAAGGTGCATTTATCACCTAGTAAAGATAAAAAAAAAAAAGAGAGAGAGCAAAGCCCAAATATGCCATGCTTTGTTCTGCAATAGGATTGGGGCAAACGGAGAAAGCAGAATTGATACATGTAGATGACCACGTGTAAACAGACAGTTAAAGGGAGCCTGCCATGCAGCACGGGGAGCTCAGCTCAGGGTCCCGTGGTGACCGGGGCTGAGACGGGCTGGCGTGGGAGGGACGCTCGGAAGGAGGATGTGTGCACACACACAGCTGAATTCACTTTGTTGTGCAGCAGAAACTAACACAACACTGTAAATCAACAACACCCCAATTTAAAAAAGGAAAAAAGTGGGATTAGTAAATGCAGAAACGTCAGTAATACAGTTTGTGTTGTAAAGGTAGGCAAATTGTGTGATCCTTGTGGAAGCCAGCCTAGTTCACTATGAACCCTAGCATTTACCTAAATTATGGAAACAAATGCGATGCTTAGAAGGACAAACTGCTCTTAGTTCCCTACTGGTACATTTCACCATGCACATTACGTACATTACACCATGCATGGTACATTTGTATGTTCATTGCAGCTCAAAAATCCCCAACTGATAGGCAGAGAACAAACTAACAGAACATTATAAACCAAGAGGCTGGTAGGAACAACTGAGGTCATTGTTTTGCTGGTCAAGTTCATTCAGATATCATCTACCTCAATTTAGAGCAGGTTACTTCTTGTACGAAGACTGTATTCTCATAGAAATGATGCACTTCTCTACATATTTAGTGACTACCATATTTGAGGCATCACACTAAGATCATGGTGATATGTTGGTAAGAAACACCTAGAAAGTTTAGACCTGTGACAATGTGGGCATGTGCGTGCAGGAGGAAAGCAGGAAAAAGAGCCACATAATAATAACAATTTGGGCTTCCCTCCTAGCTCAGTTGGTAAAGCATCTGCCTGCAATGCAGGAGACCTGGGTTCGATCCCTGGGTGGGGAAGATCCTCTGGAGAAGGAAATGGCAACCCACTCCAGTATTCTTGCCTGGAGAATTCCATGGACAGAGGAGTCTGGCAGGCTACAGTCCATGGGGTCACAAGAGTTGGACACAGTTTAGTGACTAACCCATCACCAACAACAATAACAAACAGGTTCCACCTCCTTACTCTCACTTCGTCTGTTCTGAGTGCTTTATTTATGCCTTATGACGTTGTGAGGTGGCATCACCTCCGTTTCATGCAGTGGGGGCCGGGGTGAGGTGGCGTGTCAGGCATCACACCAGGTAGGAAATGGCAGAGCTACCAGGCTCTGGAGTCCTTCCTCTTCACCACGCCGCCTTCCCCTCGTCCTGAGAGTGAGTCAGGCTCTTCAGAACGGCAGCATTTGAGCTGAGCCTTGCAGTGTTTTCATGGACACAGCTGGGGATGTGATTTCCAGGCAGGGCTAGAGCCTGCCATTTCAACACACCAAGGGCTGACGGCCTCCTTCAATGTGGCTGAAGCGCAGGACGGGTGAGGGGCGCAGCTAAGGAGACAGAGATGAAGGAGAGCTGAGGTCCGGCTGCACACAAATCCAGAAGCATTTGGAGGCAGCCCACCTCCACCCAACAGACAAACACAGGCCATCTGAAGGACTTCAGGCTGGAGTTCAGGGTAAAGTCTAGACGTCTGGGTCAACAGGAATGAGTACTGAGGTACACAGAAGTGCCTTCACAGCCGGGAGTGCGCCAAAAATGGCAGAAGCTTGTGGATGGCTTTCTAACGATAATGTATCTGTGTAGTTAGTGTGAACCTGGGCTTCTTTCGCTGTTTGTGATGCTGAGTTAGCTTTCTTGTAAGTTTTACCAAGGGCTTCCCTGGTGGCTCAGATGGTAAAGAATCTGCCTGCAATGCAGGAGATTCAGGTTCGAGTCTCTGGGTCAGGAAGATCCCCTGGAGAAGGGAATAACAACCCACTCCAGTATTCTTGCCTGGGAAATCCCATGGACAGAGGAGCCTGGTGGGCTACAGTCCATGGGGTTGCAGAGAGTCGGACATGACTGTCCGACTAATACACAAACGTACAAGTTTCACTGAGTCTCCAGTATCCAACTGAAATGTAATCTTCCATTTATCTCGCAAACACCACACAACTCTACATGGCCCCTGGATCTAGGGTTTCAGGCCAAACAAGCTCAGGGATCCTCTATCATCTGTCCACAGGAAATGTTCAAAGATCTTAATGAGCCGGTCACTTGGAGGCTTAGTTCCCTGATCACTCAGTCTTCTTGGGGAGGGGAGAGAAACCTGGCCTAAGCTCCAAGTTCCTGGGGAGGAGAGGATACAGTGCAGCAGCAGTTTACTGTGGCTGTCGGGGAAATCACCAAGCATCTGTAATCCGCAGCCCAGAAGGACAAGACAGCAGAGATGGTCCATCCTGCTGGGCCCATCTGCCGGGGGTGCCTAGAGCCTTTAAAGGCCATTTGTAGGATATTTCTGTGACATCCAGAGCTTTCTTAGATGATAAGGGAAGATTGGGTGCCATTTCTTCCTACACAGGCAAACTATATGAATGGGGCCCAGAACCCACATTTTGCCCTGGTGCTTCATTCTGCTTCAGGATGACCTGGCCAAGCCAAGGAGCTGTGCTGTGGATTACAAGGGAGCAGGACCATGACGGGTCAGTGTCACGGGGAAACCTCCAAGATCACGCTCTCCTGGGGCTGGGCCCCTAGTATGCCCTTCTCACAGCAAAAAGAGGATTTGATATAGGTCAACTCGCGATCATTGATGATTTGATGCACATAAGGGGATTAGATACTTGATAGTCTAATTCTCAGCTTGGAACCCCAGTTTCACTCCTTTCATTGCGTTGAGACTTGAGGCAAGCTGCTTAAGTTTTATGGGCCTCAGCTTCCACATATGCAAACGAGGATAAAAACAGCACCCAGCTTGTGAGGCTGGCGTGGGTCTCAGTGCGAGGAACAAAGTGAGCTCCTGTCAACACTGGATTATGTATTAATCAGTTGCCACGTGTCAGGTTCTAGCAGAGATGACATAGAAATGTGGGAAAATGAGACAGGCCCTGTCATCACGGATGGGGGACAGACGTAAAAGGAATCAGGAAAGCAATGTAAGCAGGTGCATCACAGGTTAATGGCCAGTAAAGGAAGAAGGCAAGGCTGGTTTGATCCTGGGACCGCTTCAGAGAAAAGTCAAGTTGAGGAAGACCTTGAAGAAGAGGGAGGTCTCTGAAAGAAAAGGCATTTCTTTTTGACAGTCAGCTGTCAAAATCATTTTGACAGGCATTTCTTCTTCTTCTCCTTCTTCTTCTTCTTTTTTTTTTTCAGCTACTAGTTGATCCAAACTTGCATCTGGAGGACTGCACTGTCAGAGGACAAGTGTCTGAAACTGAAGGTCTGATATGTGAATATTCACAAAGGTAGGTGAGGCCGAACTTTTTCACTGCAACGATTGGTGCACAAAGATGAAGTGTTAGAGCGAGGGGGGATGATGACAAATGCTATAGGGAGAGTTAAGGTTAGCTTAGCATTTTGTACAACCCCCTGCCCCCAACCCAGTTTAGCATGTGTAGGACTCCTGAGCTTAGACAGGAATAGGAGGTGGGTGGGGGCAAGCAAGGTCATGGCCGGGACCCTGTAGGGGACAGTAAGACTTTGAGTGGGGCAGTCACAGTGGGGAGAGAAGACTCATAATAGTAACTGTGATAACAGTGTTAATAGCACGGCAAGATGGTGGGCTGCCCTGTGCAAGTACTGTGAAGCACACACATCTGATTCTAGTGTTTCTACTCCTGCTAATGCATCAGAGCTTTCCCCTTAAAGCTAATTTGTTGAGCATTTACTTGGTACCAGACACCATTCTAGGCCTCCATACTTCGCCTACATACACAATCTTACAAATTCCTTCCAGTATCCCAGGGATGTATGATGATCACTTCAATATGAATTAATTATCCAGTCTTTGCAAGTAGTCTTTATATAAATTAAATAAATGGTTACATAGACTTTACAGACTTTAGCATTACTAACACTTACTGTAAACAAATCTGCCCAAGTGTGATATGATTTGTTCTCCTCAGCCTTTCTCATCAAGGGACTGTGATAAAAATCCCGATTGTCACATCCCATTTCCGAAGATTCGGAGTTAGTAAGTCTGATCCAGGACCGCAGAACCTGCATTTTAACATGTTTTTGGGTTATTTCTATGCAGTTTGAGAACCTGGATAAGCTGCTCAGGTCTTGACCTGCTGAATCTTCTGTCTTGACAGTGGTAACTCATGGTGAAACAGTATTAGGAGCAGAGGAAAAGAAGGATGACAACAAAAATGAGATAAAAAAGGCACATCAGCATTTTAACGCTTTGTTATTTGAGGTGTAAACAGACAGCTATTCATCTGTCTCACTTAACTTTGAGGTCACAAATCCCCTCGTTTAACGATGTTTTCTCATGTCTCTCCGATGGAGAAGGGATAGGCTACCCACGCCAGTACTCTTGGGCGCCCCTTGTGGCTCAGCTGGTAAAGAATCTGCCTGCGATGCAGGAGACCTGGGTTCGATCCCTGGGTTGGGAAGCTCCCCTGGAGAAGGGAAAGGCTACCCACTCCAGTATTCTGGCCTGGAGAACTCCATGGACAGTCCGTGGGGTTGCAAAGAGTCAGACATGACTGAGCGACTTTCACTTTCCCCTCCCTTTGGGGCTGCCCTGGCGGCTCAGCCGGTAAAGTGTCTGCCCGCAATGCGGGAGACCTGGGTTCGATCCCTGAGTCGGGAAGATCTCCTGGAGAAGAAAATGGCAACCCAGTCTAGTATCCTTCCTGGAGAATCCCAAGGACGGAGGAGCCTGGTAGGCTACAGTCCACGGGGTCACAAAGAGTTGGATGACTGAGCAACTTCACTTTCACTTTTCACTTTCCCTCACTTCGCGTCTCTGCAGAGCAAACGCACCGGTCCTGACTTTTGGATCCCAACGTCTGTGTGACCACCTCACAATGCCCCTGGAATTCTTACTGCTTCATTTGTGTAATGTCGTTTCCAATAGAGAGATTTACCGAAGTCACATTTCATTGCTTTGCAGAATATCAGACGATCCCTTTAGGTAAGCTGAGTGTGGTGTCCTGATTTAGCCATTGTGTGTTTCTTTCTGTCATTATCTCATGGGGCTCTCACGTGATCTCAGGACCACCTGCAGGGAGGGGCCCTGGAGCCCAAACTGACGCCAATTCACAGACTCATCCCCTGGCCTCTGGTTGGGAGAGTGCGCCCAGACTCTGACTCCACAACAAGACCTCCCCAGGGCTGGGAGACTACTGTGAGCAGAGGCAGGCCAAGGTCACACCTTAGAAAGGAAGTGCTAGTTCTCTGAAACTTGCAAGGGTCAGTTCAATAATCACCCAGTGGAAGTGAGCCATGGCCCAGGCCCCCGAGGGACAGGACGCACCCCAGGCTCTTCAGTAATGACTCGGAGCCTCGGTCAGGGGTGCTGGTGGTTTCCTTAACATCTACGGCCACAGTCTTCCGGCCAGTCCTGCCGTGTGCCGGCCAGTCCTGCAGGGTTATTAACAGGAGCCAATCAATAAAACAGACATGGGGTTCTGGTGCAGCAGGCGAGGTCAGCCAACTTCAGGGCGACCTCTGGCCTCTCAGTAAGCCCCCGATCTCTAATTGACGTCCCCTGGCACAAAGGTGCAGCCTTTACAGAGACGCCAAAGGAAGAGTGCGGCCCTGCAGTAAATCCCCTCTTTCTCCGCAGTCTACGGTGGAGGCCCAGAGGGGAGGCTCGGGGGGCGGGCAGGGCCGTTCCGGAGGCCGCTGCACTTGCCTGGCGGAGGGGCGCCCTTACCCTGATGATGTCACGGTTCTCATAGGCCCGCGCTTGCTCAGTTTCATCTACTGGGTGCCCGTCTCTCCCCTTCCCTTCCCACAGGTGGCTTTAAAGTGTCACCACGTGTGATCTTAAAGTTAATTGAAGCTGGCTGAAATAATATTTATTCAATTATCAAATTATTATGCATGCATGCTAAGTCACTTCAGTCATGTTCAACCCTTTGCAAGCCCATGGACTGTAGCCCACCAGGCTCCTCTGTCCATGGGATTCTCCAGGCAAGAATGCTGGAGTGGGTTGCCATGCCCTCCTCCAGGAGATCTTCCTGACTCAGGGATCGAACCTGAGTTTCTTATGTCTTCTGCATTGGCAGCCTGTTTCTTTACCACTAGTGCCCCTGGGAAGCCCATAAAATTATTATACTATTTTGTGAAGTCTAAGAATCTTTCTCAGAATTAATCGTGACTCATGTTTGAAATACTCCTCCTTAATCTCGGTAATGCACAGATGTCTCCTGAGCACAATAAAGTCACAGCTGTTGTGGGCACCTATGTTCCCAGGACACACTCTCCCACACTGACATTTCTCAGGCCTGAACACTTGCATGGATGCATTTTTCACTCTTCCAGACAAGGCTGAGACCATGATCTCAGCTATGACTGCTCACGGGATCCCTAAGTCTTTTCTTTACAGATGTTCCTTCACTGGAATCGTGGGGCTGAAACTGTAGACACGATAAAGCTCTTAGTACATGTTGTCAAAATGCTCTATAAGACATGTGTGCCAAATTGAAAATCTCGCTAAAAATCTGAGAGAGGTAGTTCAGGGCATCCTGGATAGGACTTAGCATTTCCTGCTGATCCCGACGGACCAGGCAAAGTCTTAACCTGTGTTTTATCTGGAGGTAATACTGTTGGAAAGTGATTTTTTAACTACATTGAGTATTTTTGTTTTTTCTACCTTTTATTTTCATGCTCATCTTTTGTTGATTTTTTTAGTAGAAATTACACCTTAAGAATAAAAAATTTGAAACATGGATTGTGAAACCACTTGAAAAAATGGCTTTGTAAAAATATATATTGACTCAGTGGACATGAATGGACATCACCAACTCAATGGACATGAACTTGAGCAAACTACAGGAGATAGTGGAAGAAAGGGAAGCCTGGCATCCATGGGGTTGCAAAGAGTCGGACAGGACTTAGCAATTGAACAACAAAAAATACATACATATATATATATTCTCCATTTGGATGTGTTTAAATACAATAATCTTCCATTGCAGTAGATTTTTCATTGTTAAATGTGCTTGATTTCCTGAACTTTTCAGTCTAGATAATCAAGCCTTCTACAAACAAGGAAAACAGTGTCTCCTTATCAACGCCTATTCATCATACTTCTTTTTTTATATGAGACATCTTTGAATTGGGGATTATAAAAAATGTTACATAGAAAAGAGCAATAATAGGTAACCTTGATTTCTTCCTGACTTAATAAAAATGTCTCTAATCGCCCAGTGCTAAGGAGGATGAAGCCCTCAGTGGGTGGATGGCTTTATCGCAACAAGGATGTCTTCCTAGCTCCCCCAAGACTTTTTCTTGAATGACTACTGAATTTTATAATTTTTTCTTCTTTCTAACGAGATTACTTGTTTTATTTTTTTTCTTTCAATATTAATCTGAGTGAATTAGGTGTTGATAGCTTCCCTGATGCCAAACCATCCTCATATTCCAAAGACAAATGTTCGTTGTTAATTACACACTCGCTTCCCTGGCGTCTCAGATAGCAAAGAGTCTGCCTGCAATCCAGGAGCCCTGGGTCCAATCCTTGGGTCGGGAGACCCCCTGGAGAAGGAAATGGCCACCCACTCCAGTGTTCTTGCCTGGAGAATCCCATGGACAGAGGGGCCTGGCGGGCTGCAGTCCATGGGGTCGCCAAGAGTCAGACAAGGCTGAACAACTGACACACCACTAAACTTGTTCTTCTTAGTTAATTCAATGTTATATTATTTCATTTTCTCTGCCTTTTGATTCTTATTTAGTTGATTTTTTTAGTTTATTTTTATTTATTTAGTTGATTTTTTATTTTATGTTTATTATCACTCTGTAGACATTTCAATACTTTGGCCACCTGCTGCGAAGAACTGACTCATCTGGAAAGACCCTGATGCTGGGAAAGATTGAGGGCAGGAGGAGAAGGGGACGACAGAGGATGAGATGGCTGGATGGCATCACCGACTCATTGGACACGGGTTTGGGTGGACTCTGGGAGTTGGTGATGGACAGGGAGCTCTGCCGTGCTGCGATTCATGGGGTCGTGAAGAGTTGGACACGACTGAGCAAGGGAACTGAACTGAACTGAGACCTTTCAAAAGTTTTAAAAAACGGATACTTAACCAATCACCACCAGCCTTAAGTTGCTACTTTTCTACATCCCAAATAACAAAACACCTGGAGTAATTAAAATTGATATTACAGCACTGTTTTTTTAACTTATTGTCATATATTTTATTTCCATGCATGTTATAAGCCCCTATGACATCATTATTATTTTTGTTTTAAACAGACAATATATTTTAAAATCATAATTTTCAATGGTCTTTCTTTTTCTCTAGTTCTCTGCCTTTTTTTCTGGAATCTTTTTTCTTTGATCCTGAAGAAGGCTTCTCCGTTTAAATTTAAATTTAAATAGTGTGAAATGTGATGGAGACACTCTCAGCTTTTACTTGTCTAACGTATTTACTTGTCTAAAGTATTTATTATCCTTTAATTTTGGAGCAATATTTTCATTGAGGTTAGAATTTCAGAGCTTTGGGCAGTCATCCCTTCTCTTTTCCTGAGGTTAATGGGTGCCCCATCCTTCACCCCTAGTTCTTGTAATATTTCTCTTTATCTTTGGTTTTAAATAGTCAGACAATCCTGTGATTAATTGCAGTTTCCTCTGCAGTGTGCTTTGGATTTGCTGAGACTTTATAAACTTTGACGCAGCATGTTCTTACCATTTGCAAAGTTCTGGAAAATTACTTTTCGAGATTGCTTCTATTTCATCCTCTCATTCACATCTTTACCCATATTTCTCTCACGCTCTGTTCTGCTGTTTCCACTTTCTCTCATCTTTAAAATCAAGCCCAAGCACTATATTCAGAATTAGTTTCAAGTTTACACATTCTATCATCTGCTTTAATTTTAAATTAACTCAACATACATATCTTTTAAATTTTAGATATTGTAGTTTCTATTATTCTAATAGTTTTAGAATGCTTATTTGATTACATTCATTTTGCTCACTCTTGTTTATCCATTTGCAAATTTCAGTCATAGTTATTTTAAAGTCTTTACCCACTAATAATGATATTTGATTTATCTCTTCATCTGCTTCTATAGAATATTTTATCTCTTGATTCTTTGTCACTTTTTCTTGCTTTCTGCACATATTTTTTAAAACATACTGGAGTCAGTATATGATTTATTGTAGGAATTCTGGGTTATGTTCTCCTCTAAAGAGTGCTGAATATTTTTCCGGATTTTTCTCCTAAGTTTGGTTTGCTATCCTTTTATGTATATTTGTACATGTGTAGTCACCACTCCATTGTGATTTCTCCTTTAACTCGTGAATTGCGTGTGGATTGCTTGATTTTACGGGTCGGGATGCAGGCACTTTTAGCTGTTGATTTCTAGTTTGGCTCCGGAGCTGCTGAGCCCAGAGGAGGCAGCATCAGGCCTGTCCTCTCATCCAGCCTCCATCCCCGAGGCCGAGGCCCACTCCCAGAGGCCCAGGTGCACACTGTCCTCTTACGTCTCTTATAGGACTGGTCCCTGGACCCCCTCACTGGCGGACAGGAAGGGACCACCCTGCAGCATCCGTCAGAGTCAGGCGCACAGTCACCCAAATGTGATGGGTTCAGTCCAGAAAGGAGGAATCAGGGCTGGTCTGTTACAGATTGACTGACACAGACACCGTGCCGGGCCACCCTGCGTGCTCTGACCAGTGAGCACTCCGTTGCCAGGGCTCCTGTACCCAGACCTGTCACAGCCCCAGTGACCGAGACAGCAGCGACTCACGTTCTCACAGACCTGGAGCCTGGAAGCCCCAGGTGTCAGCAGGCCTGGCTGCTTCTCAGGCCTCTCTCCTTGGCATGTGGACAGCCTTCTTCCCTCTGAGTCTGCTCCTAATCTCCTCTTCCTAGAAGGATACCAGTCATGTTGGGTCAGGGCACCACCCATAAGACCTCACTTTACCTTCGGTACCTTTTGAAACACACTATCTCCAAAGGCAGTCAGATTCTGAGGTTCCACACCTTGACTTCAACATATCAATTTGGGGGGGAACACATTTCAGCCCAGATCATACGCCAGTGGGCAACTCTCTGATTTCAGCTTATCTGAGCTGTTAATCATAGTCAAGGCATTCAATCGTATGCTCTTAAGAAAAAAAAAAGTCTCCTTCCCTGGCTCTTGAAGAGTCGTTCCAGTTCTTCTACCTTCCTGAGTGTTTCTTTTACCTGCACTCCTTAGATGACAACACTCATCCGTCATTTAGAAATTCCATCTATACACAGACGTTCACAAATCATCCTTCCCCTCCAGACCTCGCTTCTGAACTATAGTCCTGCTGGTCCAGCTGCCTTCCCAGTATTTCCACTACAAGAAGCATCTCAGTCCTCACGGCTTCACACTCACTCAGCCTTTACCCCCAAACGGTCTTCCCCCGCAGTTTTCCCCATCCTGGTAAATCATGACCCAATGCTGTTGGTGTTCAGTCTTCTCACGTCCTCCGCTCTGTCTCCTGCACCCTTCTCCACTTCTTGTACAGACTGTCATGGCTGAATTGTTGTTGTTCTGTCATTAACTCATGTCTGACTCTGTGCAACCCCACACACTGCAGCACACCAGGCTCCTCTACCCTCCGCTCTCTCCCAGAGTTTGCTCAAGTTCATGTCCATTGAGCCAGTAATTCTATCTAATCACGGCATCCCCTGCTGCCCTCCCTCCTTTTGTCTTCAACCTTTCCCAGCGTCAGGGTCTTTTCCATACCTTCTTCAATTTGCTTCAGCGGAGATCTTGGAGTCATAGTTAGATCCTCTGTCTCCCTCTCTTTTCACCCAATGCATAATTTAAGAAAAAAATGCTATTGTTCCTCTTTAAAATATATCTGGATTCTGATTGCAACTGTGAATCCCACTGTTGGGGCTTCCCATCTCCCTGAGCCTAGAAACCCTGCCCGCTTCCTCTCCAGCTTTGTCACCTGTTCATCACCACCCCCCCCACCCCGCCCCTGCTTTCTGCTCCTACAATGCCACCTCCTCTGGTCCTTGAACTTGCAGAAGACTGTGCCAAGAGGCCCTGGCCTCCATCTGCCTGGGTGCTCTGACTTTGGCCTGGTCCACACCAAACTCCAGACCCAGGGCCACTTCTCATGACCCCTCACTCTGCTTTCTCTCCATCACTAGGTCTCATGGGTTTGCTTGGCCCATACCTCTCCACCGGAATAGGATCCTTGAAGGATGGGCACTTTTCTGATCCATCTCTGTATCCTCAGAATCTGGAAGCGTGCCCGAAAAGAATCAGTGCTAATAAATATTTTCTAAAGGCAATTGGACGCGTGTCTTTGTAACTCTCATCTATCTGTTAGTAAGTTTAAACATGTTTCTCTTGTGTGGGTGACTTGTTCATGTTTGTGTCCTCCTCAGCTTCCTGATATTCTTCCTTTAATTTCAGACCATCATCGTTAGGAAGTTCACTTCATTTCACCCTGTGAGAGTTGGGGTCTCCTGGCAGTTACCCCCACTTCTGTGCAGAAGGACTCAGAGGGAAGCCAGGTCATGTATGACGCCACCCCAGAAGCGCAGTTCCCTCCAAGCATTAGAGCTGGAACACACCCCTCTGAGGGCTTGTTTCTTCAGCACAGAAGAAGCTGCATCAGCCTTGAATCTGAGAAGTCTGCTGAATGCAGTTCCCTTTGGGTCATGAGAGCGGAGACATCACAGACAAGCCTCCCAAGTCTGGGAGCTGGGGACCCGTCATGGCGAGCTGACTGTCGGTGTGGTGGCAGCAGCTCCTAATAAGGCACCTCTTCGAGGGGAGCTTGCGCCCCGGCCCCCTGGTGAGGTGTTTATGATTTGTTCACGGGCATTAGCGAACTCTGCTCAAATGTGCACTGGACCGTGTTTCTGCACATTTCATGAATAATTAAAAGTGGAAGTCTAAACAGTTCACGTGCGGGGATTTGTGTATGATTCTCATGCCAAGGTCTTAGAACTTCATCAAGAGCACAGGATGATTTAAGAGCTGTTGGCTCATGACGCAGGCTACATGAGAACTTTAACCCCCCCTCCCTTTTAAAAAAGGTGATTCATGGGGTCTGCATTCTTGACAACGGTGGATTTTTAACAAAAAGAAAAAGAGGGCTTTAAAATATTCAGACGGTGCTTTCATTTAGCCGATATAAACCCAGGCCAGCATTTTCCATGCACTTTATTTGTTTTCACTAATAAAGGCTAATGTGGTTTCTACCCTGTGATGAATCCATTTTGTAGAGCGTTCACTTTGGCCTCTCTGCCAAGAAGCAAGTGATGCAGTGTCCTGGAAGGAAGTCGTTCCCCAGGAGTCCCGTCCTGAACATTTCTGCAGATGCTGCTCAGAGTGGACCCACCCTGAGGGCCCCTCAGGGCCAACGCCTGTCTGGAGCCTTGGGGCCGTCCCACCAGGGCCACGGCCACCTCTGCCCTCTCCCCTGCACCCCCGCCCCCCCACCCCCGGGCTGGGGCTCTCCCCCAGCTGGGTCCCTGTTTGTCCCCGTCGTCCATTCTCAGCCCGAGTCCCCTGCCCTTCCCCCATGCCCTCAAACCCCCTAGTCGCCGAGGAGAAGCAGGGTCTTCACGTGCCCAGCGGTCCCGGCCCCTCCTACCCTTCCTACCTGGGTGCTCTCGACTGGCTCCAAACGTGGCCGGCCTGGGGGCCCTGCCTTGCTCTCCCCCTTCTGGAACCTTCCTGCTCTCTTACCCTGTCCTCTGGTTTCCTGTGGCCATGTCCAAAAGCAGGGAGGTAGCTCACACTGGGCCCACCCCAAGGTCTGCTTCAGGGGGCGCCACGCGGAGGGCGCTTCTGCACAAAGAATGCAGCCAAGTGTAACCACACGTACAATAGACAGCCAGCGGGAATTTGCCGTATGACGCAGGGAACCCAGACCTAGGCTCCGTAACAAGCTACAGGGGTGGGGGGCGGAGGGGGTGGGAGGGAGGCTCAAGACGGAGGGGACATACATGTGCCTGTGGCTGATTCATGATGCTGTGTGGCAGGATCCAGCGCACCACTGTAAAACAATGATCCTTCAATTAAAAATAAGTAAATTTAAAAATTTACCAGCCACGCTATGAGGGAAGCCCCTCACTCACTTCAGTAAGTGTAAACAAGTCATGTACAGCAGCACGTACAGAATCCCCACTTTTTCCAAAATTTTCTAAAACCTTTAACTTCTCTGTGGCAGCTCACCTCTTATGGGTCACTGTTCAAACAGCTGAAATAAGAACAGGCCCTGAAGACTGTCGCTGGAGCGCCCTTGAAGAGCCAGAAATGAAGCGTGTTCCTGAGAATGAGGGCTTCCTGGTGGCTCGGCTGGTAAAGAATCCTTTGGCAATGAGGGAGACCTGGGTTCTATTCCTGGGTTGGGAAGATCCCCTGGAGAAGGGAGAGGCTACCCACTCCAGTGTTCTTGGTCTCTCTTGTGACTCAGCTGGTAAAGAATCCGCCCACAATGCGGGAGACTTCGGTTTGATCCCTGGGTTGGGAAGATCCCCTGAAGAAAGGAAAGGCTGCCCACTCCAAAATTCTGGCCCAGAGAATTCCATGGACTGTACAGTCCATGGGGTCGCAGAGTCGGACACGACTGAGCGACTTTGACTTCACTTCCTTTCACTTTCCTGTGAAATAACTTCATTCTGGTGGGGAGGGGGCGTGAAGAGGAGGGCCGGGAGATCGGAGAACCCTTGTCGGGAGCCGGAGGCGCGCGCAGCTTGGATTCAGAGGGAGCGGACGTTTGGAGCCGCAGGGAACGTGGGCACCGAGACTTCCGGTCCTTTCTCCCCCGGGGCCTGCGGGGTAGGGCGGGCGCGCGGGCCGGCGCCGTGGCCATCTGCCCGCAGCGCTCCAGGCTCGGCTCTCAGGGCGGAGCCGGCCTGGGCCGCGCGCCCCGGGTCCGGCCCTGGAAGCCGGTCCTGCCCACGGGGCGCCTCTCTTGCTGCGGCCCGGGGCCCACTCCCTCACGTCTTCCCTGCCCTCCAGGCTCCACCAGCCGCCAGCTCAAGGTTACCAAAGGGGCAGGTCCTGAGCCGGCGGGCGCCGAGGCCGCTGCGGCCTGAGCCAGGGCGCACGCGTCTCCCTCCTCCCTGGTCCTGGCCCGCCTCCCGCGCCTCCAGGCCGCCTTCAGCCCCCACGTGGGCGCTGGGCACGTGTGCGGTGGGCGAAAGGGTGGCGTCATCCTCCCACCCTGGCTCAGGTAACAGAGGCAGGGGTGGCCTCCGGCCCCTCGGAGCCCCCAACCCGTACCGGCCATGCCTCCCAGGGCAGGTACGGAGCCCTGCGCTGCGCTTCCAGAGGGGCTGCCTCGCCCCTCCACGCCGTCCTCCTCGCTGTGGTGCGTCCTCATCCAAACTCTCAGCCACGGGCCAGCAGTGCTTCCCTCCCTTCTCCCCATCGCCCTTCACCAAGATGCGTATGCGAAGCTCTCAGCCCAGGACCTCAGAATGTCACCTTGCTTGAAAAGAGGGCGACTGCAGACGGCACTAGGAGAGGCGAGGTCACAGCAGAGCCGAGCCAGCCCTCATCCAAGTGGACGTGTGAGTGTGTGTGTGTGTGAGTCGTGTCCGACTCTGCGACCCCATGGACTGTAGCCCGCCAGGCTCCTCTGTCCAAGGGATTCTCCAGGCAAGAGCACTGGAGCGGGGTGCCATTTCCTTCTCCAAGATGACTGCTACTCATAAAAATGAGGCATTTGAACACAGACCCACAGGGAGAGACGTGTGGAGGCACTCTGTGGCCCCCGCCTGAGACGGGGACAAAGACACACCGAGGGCTGCTTTTGCTAAAGAGACTTCAAGTTCCCTAAAACCGAAATATCCTGGTATGTGTTCTGCACATCAAATGCACCAGTGTCTTAGAAGTTTTAACTGAAACCCAAATCCCCTTCTTCTCAGAGGATGGTGTTGGTGCCTGGTCCCTCTGGTGGGGGGGTGGGCACACGCGTGTGGACAGAGCCCGGCATGCATGCGCTACAGAACACTGTGTGTTTATAGATTTCTCCAGCAGCGCCATCAATTCAAACCTCAACAAGCCATGCAGAGCTCTCTTTAAAGGAAACAAGTGATCCAACACAACTCAGTCTTATATGGTATCTGTCTCTCTCTGTCTGACTTGCATCACTTAGTACACTTACATACACTTAGTATGATAACTTTGTTTGGTTCTTTTTAATGGCTGAATAATATTCCATTGCATATATGTACCATGAAAGCGAAAGTCACTCAGTCGTGTCTGACTCTCTGCAACCCCATGGACTATCCAGTCCATGGAATTCTCCAGGCCAGAAAACTGGAGTGGGTAGCCGTTCCCTTCTCCAGGGGCTCTTCCCAACCCAGTGATGGAACCCAGGTCTCCCACATTGCAGGCAGATTCTTTACTAGCTGAGCCACAGGGAAGCCTTTATATGTGGAATCTAAAACATGGCACAAATGAACCTGTCTATGAAATAGAAACAGACACACATACATAGAGAACAAGCTCGTGGTACCCAAGTGGGGAGGTGGGGGAGGAATGGAATGGGACTTTGGGGTCAGCAGATGAAAATGAGTATATATAGAATGGATAACCAACGAGGTCCTCCTGTGTAACACAGGAAACCGTATTCAGTATCCTGTCATAACCCATAATGGAAAAGAATATTAAAAAAGATATATAAATGTGTAACTGAGTCACTTCACTACAGCAGTAATTAACAACATTGTAGATCAACTATATCTATAAAGAATAAATTTTTTAAAAAGCTAAGTGTTTATCATGTACTCATTGTGAGCAGGGAGAATGGTCTTCCTTGTGCCTATGAGAACCTTGACGTCAGATGGCCTGGCACGTTCATCTTCATCTGCGTGAGAGGGCCCCACTCCTGGGCACAGGGCTGGGCCGGCCTTATCCCCACAGCCACCAATGCCACTACCCACAGCATTTGGGCGCCTGGGAATTGCCAGCAGTATTTGGAAAGCTGAGAAAATGTGATCGGCAAATGGGCTGAAAATTACGATGCAATGCCTCCCCAGGAAGGGCAAGGTCACATGACTTCTCCCGCCCTCACCACTGACTGTTTTGCAGAAATAACCTCTGTATTCACACATCCCACCAGAAACCGGGGCATCCGCTTCTCTGTCCGGATGCTGGCTGTTGCCACTGGAAGGCAAGCCAGCCCTGGGTCCTGCAGCACAGGTTTCTGCACCTCTCCTTAAGGGGCCTTGGTGTGTCCCGGTGACATTTCTGCATAAATTATTCATGGGAATGATGGCGGGGAGGGGAAGAACAGGGAATAAAGGAGAGAGTGGAAGAAAAGGGGAAGAAGGAGACCAGGCGTGTTTTGCCAGGGATTCAATATTTCTTCTTCCTGTTTTAATAGTAAATGGAGCGAGCCTTCCTGACAGCTGTTTCTTTTAAAATGAAATTATTAGACTGCGAATTGCCGGGGCTGGAGAGCAAATCAAACAAACAAACAAAAGATTATTTCTGTTTCCTTGCTCAACGGTCTGTCCACACCAATGAATGCAATTTAGAGGCAGGGCCCCGGGAAAGAGGAGTCCACATAATACACACTGAGGCCCATTCCACGCTGATACAAAAGACTAAAAATAAGAAAGGCGAAAGGGAAAAATCTAGATAAAAGAGGATAATCTCAGTCCCGGAAGCACCAGGGAATTGCCTTACTGCAACAACCAGAGAAAAGTAAAGAAACAGCATCTTTGGGCAACGCGGTGCAGCCAGAGGTGTCAGCGGCATCCTCGTCTGACTCCAGCCTGACAACTTGGAGGGGCGGGCCCCCTCCACGTCCCGGGAGACCCTCCGCCCCCCGGCTGCTGCTCTGTGCTGCCTGTCTCCTGCCCTTCCGCTACCTGGCCGGCCTGTAATGTGTTTTTTTCTCAGTGTTCGCTCCGTAATGATCCCTGTCTCCCACAAAGGCCACAGTGTAAATGAGATGTGACACCACTGCAGAGAGGCAGTGTTTAAATTGAAATATTATAGGAAGGGCAGCACACTGCAGACCTTTGATGTAACAGCCCCTGTCTCCAAGGGGAGCTGTGAACACAAAGTTCATCGTCATTGCCAAGGGGGAGAGGAGAGAGCAGACGAGTCGATGAAAACAACTCCAGTTGGGTCGGCGCAGAGGGGGCTGCGAGCTCGCGCGGCTGGACATACGCCCACGGCCCCTGGCTCTGGGGAGTCAGGCCAGGAAGGCCTGCTCAGTATGTAAAGTGGTTTAAAACACATTTATGGGGGGGAGGAATCTTCTTTTGCTGCTGTTGTTAGAAAAAGCAAACACATAAATCCAAGCTGTGAACGAATTGAACCTGTATATTAAATGATAAAATTGCTTGAAAATGACCTGTTAGCGATCAGTATGGAGAGAGGATCTCTGAGACGGTGAATCATCTCCCACCAGGAGCAGGGCCCCCGCAACAGGGAGTTTGTGCCCTTTGATTTCTTTGACAACATGCTGGAGAGTATCTTCCGTGAGTATGACTGTGTGCAGCACTAAGAATGTACTTTCTCTAGACATGATCTCATACTAAAAAACCAGAGTCCAGGATTAAAAAATAAACAAAAACCTGTCATAATCAGTAAACAGATCCAGTGAAGTTGCAGAATATAAAATCAAAGGTCAGTTGCATTTATATACACTAACAACAAATAATCAAAAACGAAATTTTTTTCTAAAAATTCCATTTACAGTAACCTCTGTGAAATAAAGTACTTAGAAATAAATCTAACATACAAAATACTTATACACTGAAAACTACAAAACACTGCTGAAAGAAATTAAAGATATGAATGGAAAGATACACCTTTCTCATAGATTAGAAAACTATTAAGATGTCAATTCTATCCAAAGCAATCTACAGATTCAGGAAAATTCCTATCAAAATCCAAAGTTTTTTACAGAATGAGAAAAATATATTCTTAAATTTCCTGTGGAATTTCAAGGGGTGCTGAACTGCCAAGACGATCTTGAAAAAGAGCTACAAAGTAGGAAGTCTCAGACGCCCTGATTTCAAAACTTACTACAGAGCTACAGAAATCAAAACAGTGTCGTACTGGCATAAATAGTATAGCATAAATAAATAGCAGACATACAGACCAATAGAGAGCCCAGGAATAAGCCCTCAGGTATCAGGTCAAATGATTTGCAACAAGAGTGTGAAACCACTCAATGAGGAAATGAAAGTATTCTCGCTGAACAGTGTTGGGGGAACTAGATGTGTTAGCCACTCAGTCGTGTCTGACTCTTTGCAACCCCACGGACTGTAGCCCACCAGGTTCCTCTGTCCATGAGATTCTCCAGGCAAGAATACTGGAGTGGGTTGCCATTCCTTTATCCATATGAAAAAAAAAAAACAAATTTGGACCTTTATCTTACACCACACACAAAAATTAACTCACAGTGGGTCAGGAATCTCAGTGCAAGAACAATTATAAAGTTCTTAGGAGAAAAGCTTCATGACTTTGGACTTAGCAATGACTTATTGGAGATGATCCCAGAAGTACACATAACAAAGGGAAAAAAGTAGATGATTTGGACTTCAAAACTTAAGTCATCAAAATTTAAAAACATTTGTGTATCAAAGGAAACAATCAGCAGAGTGAAAAGTCACCTCACAGAATGGGAGAAAGTATGTACTATATCTGATATGTGAGTATATAAAGAGCTCCTACAACTTAATAACAATCAACCCAATTAAAAATAGGCAAAAGGCTTAAGGAAACATTTCACCAAAGATATGCAAACAGCCCTAGCACATAAAAATATGCTTAGTATCACTAATCCCTAAAGAAATAAGCAGAACCACAGTGAGGTACCACATCACACCCACCAGAATGGCTATTATCCAAAAACATAAAAAATAAAAGCTTTGGTGAGGATGTGGAGAAACTGGAACCCTTGTACACCGCAGGTGAGATTGTAAAGAGGAAAACTGTACTGTGGTTCCCCTAGAAGCTAAACCTGGAATCACGTGTGATTCAGCATCCATGTCGGTTTACACCCGAAAGGAACACAGTGCACAAGTAAGTTGAGACGTGTGCTCTGTAGGAGGGGAAAACTCACAGTTATGTGGAATCTTCCAAGAAGCAGTTTTTCTGTGGTTAGAAAAATGATTGTGAGCATATTTTTATGTCCCATGAATTTCTTGTGTATCTTTGGAGAAATTTCTATTCAAGTCCTTTGCCTATTTTTAACTTAGATTTATTTCTGTCACTGAATTGTAGGAGTTCTTTAATGTTGTTGTTCAGTCTCCAAGTCATGTCCAACTCTTTGTGACCCATGGACTGCAGCACACCAGGCCTCCCTGCCAATCACCATCTCTCAAGTTCATGTCCATTGAATCAGTGATGCCATCCAACCTCTGTCACCCACTTCGCCTCCTGCCTTCAATTGTTCCCAGCATCAGAGTCTTTTCCAATGAATTGGCTCTTCGCATCAGGTGGCCAAGGTATTGGAGCTTTGACTTCAGCATCAATCCTTCCAGTGAGTATTTGGGGTTGATTTCCATTGGGATTGATTATAGTTAAATGTTAATCCCTCATCAGATACCATAAATATTTTCTGCCATGCTGGGAGTTACTTCCAGTTGGAGGACACTTTGTCTTCCTTTATTGTAGAATTGAATGATTTAATGATTCAGACAACCACAATGGTGTGATCACTCACCTAGAGTCAGACATCTTGGAATGTAAAGTCAAGTAGGCCTTTGGAAGCATCACTATGAACAAAGCTAGTGGAGGTGATGGAATTCCAGCTGAGCTATTTCAAGTACTAAAAGGTGATGCTGTTAAAGCGCTGCACTCAATATGCCAACAAAGTTGGAAAACTCAGCAGTGGCCACAGGACTGGAAAAGGTCAGTTTTCATTCCAATCCCAAAGAAAGGCAATGACAAAGAATGTTCAAACTACCACACAACTGCACTCATCTCACACACTAGCAAAGTAATGCTCCAAACTCTCCAAGCCAGGCTCCAATAGTATGTGAATTTAGAACTTCCAGATGTTCAAGCTGAATTTAGAAAGGGGAGAGGAACAAGAGATCAAATTGCCAACATCTGTTGGATCATAGAAAAAGCAAGCAAGTTCCAGAAAAACATCTACTTTTGCTTCATTGACCACAGCAAAGCCTTCGACTGCGTGGATCACAACAAGCTGTGGAAACTCTGAAAGAGATGGGAATACCAGATCACCTGACCTGCCTCCTGAGAAATCTGTATGCAGGTCAGGAAGCAACAGTTAGAACTGGACATGGAAAAACAGACCGGTTCCAAATTGAAAAAGGATTGAGTCAAGGCTGTATATTGTCACCTTACTTATTTAACTGATATGCAGAGTACATCATGCAAAATGCTGGGCTGGGTGAGGCACAAGCTGGAATCAAGATTGCCAAGAGAAATATCAATAACCTCAGATATGCAGATGACATCACCATTTTAGCAGAAAGTGAAAAGGAACTAAAGAGCTTCTTGATGAAAGTGAAAGAGGAGAGTGAAAAAGCTGGCTTAAAACTCAACATTCAAAAAACTAACATCATGGCCTCTGGTCCCATCACTTCATTGCCTGCAGATGGGGAGACAATGGAAACAGTGATAGACTTTATTTTCTTGGGCTCCAAAATCACTACAGGTGGTGACTGCAGCCACAAAATTAGAAGACGCTTGTTCCTTGGAAGAAAAGCTATGACCAACCTAGACAGCATATTATAAAAGCAGAGACATTACTTTGCCAACAAAGGTCTGTCTAGTTAAAGCTGTGGTTTTTCCAGTGGTCCTGTATGGATTTGAGAGTTGGACTACAAAGAAAGCTGAGCACTGAAAAATTGATGCTTTTGAACTGCGGTGTTGGAGAAGACTCGAGCTCCTTGGATTGCAAGGAGATCCAACCAGTCCATCCTGAAGGAAATCAGTCCTGAATATTCACTGGAAGGACTAATGCTGAAGCTGAAGCTCCAATACTTTGGCCACCTGATGTGAAGAACTGACTCCTTGGAAAAGACACTGATTCTGGGAAAGACTGAGGGCAGGAGGAGAAGGGCATGACAGAGAATGAGATGGTAGGATGGCATCACCGATGTGATGTACATGAATTTGAGCAAGCTCTGGGAGTTGGTGATGGACAGTGAAGCCTGGTGTACTGCAGTCCGTGGGGTCGCAAACAGCTGAACAAGATGGAGAGACTGAACTGAACTAAGGCATTAAATTACCTGACTCAAGTAAACCACTCCAATCAGCTCCTTCTTCCACAGGTAAAGGTACAGAGAGTTGAACACATTCTTCTGGTGCCATGGTCAAGGTCATTGGGAAGTTGGAGTAAATTGAAATGCCCAAATCAAAGCTTGATTTTCTCTCATAGGGTAGGAGATCAAATAAGGAGGTACACAAGTATCCTGAGAGCAGATTGCAAAATAAAGCAGCACCTCTCCTTCAATTGTTCACTTTGTTTGGAAGTAAAAAGAGCAATAAACCCAAAATCCAGACTTTCAGTCTTCTCTGTGCCTGTTTCTGTCCTTAATTTCTTCATGCTAAAAGAGAAAGAGAGAAAGAGAGAGAGAGAGAGAGAGAGAGAGAGAGAGAGAATGAGGCTAATTCCTGAACCTTGGCACATTTCACTGGGTGCTGAAAAAGTAACTTGAGATCATGGATGACAAAGCGCTTAAGAGTCTACACATGATGCGCATGGGTTACTAGTTTTATTACTGAATGGTGTATCTCATCAAGGAGGACAGTTGTTCAGTGTCTTTTCCTCTCCTCAATTATACCAAGAATAAAAGGAAATAAGTTTATCAGAGGAATAAGCTGACCTTGTTCTCTTAGACATGTGCTGTCTGCCATCATGCTTCACCTGGGCACTCAGACAGTAAGGAGTCTGCCCACAATACAGGAGATCTGGCTTTGATCTCTGGTTTGGGAAGATCCCCTGGAGAAGGAAATGGCAACCCACTCCAGGATTCTTGCCTGGAGAATCCCATGGACAGAGGAGCCTTGTGGGCTGCAGTCCATGGGGTCGCAAAGAGCCAGACATGACTGAGCAACTTTCACTTTCATCAAGCTTTAGCCTTTAAATAGGTTTTAGACTTACCGGTGTTGGTTAACAGTAAGGGAAAAGACACAAAAAACATTGTCAAAGTCTGTCTGCACTGTGGGGTGTTCTGCTTGGAGAACCCTTTGATTCTGCCATGTGATGAAGGAAGCACGCATGAGTTTGAGGCCAGCAAAACGCTGATTCCATCACCCTCTGTCCTACCCCTCACCCAGACAGCTTCTGATGGGACTTAAATCGAACTAGGGTCTTCACACGGGGGTCTAAGCACCTCCCTTCCAATGCCCACCAGGCAGTTTGGTGAGGGCTGGGGGTGGGAATTCTGGCTCACCTCACCCCACTGCTTTTGTTTTTATGTATTTTAAGACATTTTACTTTTAAGTAGAGTTACGCTGCTTTAGGAAGAAAAAGGTAGAGAGAAAGAGATTTAGGTGGTGATTGGGCTCCACCAGTGAGGCATCTGCCTCTGTGCTCAGTAGGAAAGCCGTCTTCTGAGCACCTGACCATGCCTGAAAGCAGAGGGTGAAATTGCCATAAACCCAACAGCAGCCAAAGCCTCTCCCCCGGCAGCCAGGCCTCCCTTCTCGTTCCCAACACAAACCTGGTGGCGGTGCTTCAGTCGCTGAGTCGTGTCCGACTCTTGCGATCCCGCGGACTGCAGCCTGCCAGGCCCCACTGTCCATGGCATTCTCCAGGCAAGGATACTGGAGGGGGTTGCCATTTCCTCCTAAATACATACAATAAGCTGTCCCAGTCCCAGGGTGACTGCTGTTCTTGGACTTAATACAAACTGCAATTCACTGTCTTATTTGGCTTCGGGGAGGATGAAATCCCATTCTTCCAAGGGGAGTACCCTTTCCATTTCTGAGAAAATAGATCATCAGCTAGCAAATCACTTGGAGTAGGCAGAAGATCCTGTTTCTAAATCGTTCTAAACGATAGACCAGGATGCTGCTTGCTGGGTAGAGGTGGTACACAGCCTCTGTTACTCAGGCATTGTGTCTTTAGGGTGAGTCACAGTCTCAGTTTCCCCACAGTGACAGGGGCTCGGGGATGTGGCACCATCATTGAGAAAGCTGGGCGGTCCCAGGCAAACTGGGGCTGTTAACAGACCCCCACTGGGTCTTGTGGCTGCATGTCACCTTTTCTTTTCTCTTTGTAACTGAAGTATAAATGAGACAGGGGGCTTCCCTGGTAGCTGAGTTGTTGAATCTACCTGCAGTGCAGGAGATCTGGGTTTGATCGCTGGGTGGGGAGGATGCCCTGGAGAAGGAAATGGCAACCACTCCAGTGTTCTTGTCTGGACAGACGAGCCTGGCAGGCTACAGTCCATGGGGTCACAAAGAGTCAGATATGACTTAGTGACTAAATCATAGATGAGATAGAGGTGGTTAGATGGCATCGCCGACTCAATGGACGTGAATTTGGTGACTGAATATCACCACCACCAACACACAGTTACAATGTTTCAGATGTGTAGCAAAGTGATTCTGATATAATTTTCTCCTTTTTCAGATCCTTTTCCATTATAAGTTAGATATTAAATATAGTTCTGTGTGCTGTACAGTTGTTGTTCAGTCACTCAGTCATGTCTGACTCTTTGTGACCCCATAGACTGCAGCACACCAGGCTTCCCTGTCCTTTACTATTTCCCAGAGTTTTGCTACAAGTCATATCTATTGAGTTGGTGATGTCATCCAGCCATTTCATCTTCTGCTGCCCCATTCTCCTCCTGTTCTCAATCTTTCCCAGCATCAGGGTCTTTTCCAAATGGTCATCCCTTCATATCAGGTGGCCAAAGTATTGGAGCTTCAGCTTCAGCATCAGTCCTTCCAATGAATATTCAGGGTTGATTTCCTTTAGGTTTGACTGGTTTGATCTCCTTGCTGTCCAAAGGACTCTCAAGAGTCTTCTCCAACACTGCAGTTTGAAAACATCAATTCTTTGGCAATTAAGCCTTCTTTATGCTCCAATTCTCACATCCATTCATGCCTACTGGAAAAACCGTAGCTTTGACTAGACACACCTTTGTCAGTACAGTGATGTCTCTGCTTTTTAATATGCTGTTTAGGTTTGTCATAGCTCTCCTTCCAAGGGCAAGGGTCTTTTAATTTCATGGCCGCAGTCACCATTTGCAGTGATTTCGGAGCCCAAGAAAAAAAAATCTGTCATTGCTTCCACTTTTCCCCCTTCTATTTGCCATGAAATGATGAAACTGGAAGCCATGATCTTAGTTTTCTGAATGTTGAGTTGTAAGCCAGCTTTTTCCCTCTCCTCTTTCACTTTCATCAAGAGGCTCTTTAGTTCTCTTGGCTACCACAGAATGGCTACCACAATTTTGGACTTCCGTGAAAAACTTATTGGGTATGTGAATTTGAAGTTATTTTATCCTCCCTGGGAGAGAATCCATAGGTATCATTAAATTTTCAGAGATGATGGCTCAAAGCAAAGGTTAAAACAATCACACACCGTAAGGTTTGGAGTCCCCACCACTTTCGCACTGATCCTCAAACTCTTATCATCAGCTGAACATCAGTTGACAAAACAAACCAGTGTCTGCGCTTCCCTTTCGCTCCAGCAGCAAGGACAAATCTCCACCTTTCCCCAGATCAGTATCAGTGCCACGGTACTGCCTATCTCATATTTTCTTTAGAGCTTTCTGTAACAACTAAGATTAAAACCAACAAACCTCACTGTACATTTTGGGTTTTACTTGGCTTTGAAGCCAGAAACTGTTCAACTGACAAGCTGTCCTTTGTTTTGACAAAGTCATTGGACATGCCTGTCCTTGGCTCTCCAAGAAACCTAGGCTTATTTATAAAACACATAATGCTTATCTTGAGACTCCAAAAGAGGAATCGAGCATAGAACATGCTGATTTTGCCCATTCTCTGGGTAAACCCAGTACTAGTCAGAGACAGTGGAACTCTACTGTACACGCATGGTTTTTCCCACCTCCAGTCTGCCATCAGAGTCTTATCTACTCAAAGATAAAACAAATCAGATCGAAGTTGAATGCATTAAGAATTTGTTGACTAAAAGGCTATTGTACTATCTAAATCAGGTGACATGCAAGCATGCTAAGTCATGTCCAACTCTGTACAACCCCATGGACTGTAGACCACTAGGCTCCTCTGTCCCTGGGATTCTCCAGGCAAGGGTACTGGAGCAGATTGCCATTTTCTCCTCCAGGGGATCTTTCCAACCCATGGATCCAACCCGAGTCTCCTGAGTCTTCTACTTCGGCAGGTGGATTCTTTACCACTAGCACCACCTGGAAAGCACAAAATCAGGTTAACATACGCTAAGCCTGTTTAATGAAAGAGAGCACAGAAGTGAAGGCAAGTGGCATCACCTTGGACAAACACGAATTTTTACCCCACTTATCATCCAGCACCCAGGTCATCACTCACCCCAGACTCATAAACTAGTGGAACCAAGAGGAGGTTTAGAGATGAGCCATATTTACACCCTCGTGGTTTACAACTGTGTAAACTGAGCCATGGAGAAGCTCGACAATCATTTCAAATTCACAGGAAAATTACTATGTTTCAGGTCTTTCTGGTAGACAGCCTTGTCATTTTGCTTCTCCCGCTGCCCCGCTGTGAGGATGTTATCAGTGACTTCCTTGCAGCGTTCTGACTCACCTGGGTTTGATGTTCTCATGCCAGCCACAGTCCGCATAATGGGGGGTAAGTCAGAAAAACGTCCCGACTGAAGATTTATTTTTGGAGGAGTCCTGGGTCTCTGAGCCTTATTCATGATGTTGATGCATAACACTGTTCTTGATTCACACAGATAAGGCTGTCTGAGGGAAGGAAAGAGAACCAACTCCCTGCTGAGCCGTCGAAAACAAACACACCGCCTGTGATGGGAGCAACCAGAGTCGCTGTGGGGGAGACGGAGCACTCTCTGGTCACGATCCTCAGAGCCAACCAGCACACAAACTGCGGCTGGGCTTGCAAAGTTTTCGGATGAAAGTTTACATGCTTGAGAGAATCAGTCTGGGCCGGATCAGCCCTGGGTGATTTTGCTCCTGTCGTGAAAGGAGACCCCCGGGACTGTGGCCGTCCGCACCCATAATGAGGCATTCCATCCCAGGGCTGCTAGCTGCCACCTCACCTGTTTGCCAGCCCATCCGCAGGCCAGAGAAATTCTCCAATTTAGCAAGCAAACTTAAGTCATTATTAGAAATGACAGGGAAACCTGATGAAATTGTACTTTCAATTGGAAAACAAAATTGCAATCAGACCAACATGATTTCCTCATGGTCTGACCATGCTAATGCCAGCCGAGACATGGGCAAATGTATTTAAAAGTCATAATGGAGCATTACCATGCGATCTCCTTTCACTGGCCCTTATTAATATAAAACTTCAATTTGCATGTAAATGTGGTCAACTTTCATATCATCAAAATACATGAGGCCTGGGAAAGTAATGAATTGAAGTTGGATGCAGCAATTACTGACGTTTATAAAGAATTTTAAAGAGGTCAGTCTAGCCTTGACTGAGAAAATGAGGAAATCAACAGGGAATATTGTCAATATAGCAACCGGGGGACTTGGAGTCAGTCCCAGGTGCTGGGAGCAAGATGCTGATTAATAGAGAGGGATGCAGGCGGCTCTCACCCAGAAGGGCTCGGCCAGACCCCCGGCCAGCGCGGCTCGGCATGAAAGGTTCCTCTCTGCAGCCGCCGTGCGGTGCGACCCGGGGGGAATAGAGAAGCAAGTGTTCATGCGGCAGAGCAGGGCTGAAGGTTTAATTGGGCTCACTCTGCTTTCAGCTCTTTCAGAAGCTGCTGTGCAGGTTAACCTTCCTCCCCACCGCAGACACTCCAGAACTGCTGGGTTTTAATAAGGCCCCCGCGTGATGGCTGAGCTGAACACTGACTTCGTTGCTAAGTCAAGTTAAACTGCCTCCGTGTGTTGTAGTGGCAGTTTATAAGTTGTTTGATTTCTTTTTTTTTTTAAACAGGAGATATTTATCCGGGTTGCATATTTCATAAATCTTCAACCACATGCAGTGATTTGGGAAGATTTTCTTTGCCTCCTGGTACAAACAACTGCACAGACAACATCCTTCCAAACATGCCCAGAAAGAAATCAATGCAGATGACATTGTTGGTGGTGGCGTTTAGTCATTAAGTGGTGTCTGACTCTTTTGCGACCCCGTGGACTGTGGCCTGCCAGGCTTCTCTGTCCACGGGATTCTCCAGGCAAGAATATGGGGTGGGTTGCCATTTCCTTCTCCAAATGATAGACATACTGCTCTAATTGTGATGTGTTTTACTGCGTGTAAAGTAGGTTCAGGGAATCTCTTCTGAATGTGCCAGGCGTGTGTGAACCATGCCACATGACCAGTCAGGGCCTCTCACGGTTTCCAGGTGAACAGAAATTACATGGCCTCTTGAAGGAAAGAGACAGACGTGGAGACCCGGCCAGGCACGTGGTCGTGGCGGGTCACACGCCGACTGCAGTGCTTGCAGTTTTCCATCTGCTCCTTGCATATTTACACTTTGCATCTCTTCCCTGGTTCTTGATTTTAGAGGCATCGACAAGCATGTTATACATGCAGCCGCTGCAGAATCACACAGATGTGTAAGACATCTACATGTGCACCAGCTACTTTTGCTTACAGTGCTCGGTTCAAGGGAGACTGTGTGTCTGGCCTGTTCTGTGCTGAGTTTGCCGGTTTCCCCGTCGGGCAGACATTATCGCTTTTGCACCAGATTCCTCACTTGATATTTCGTCGTCTCCATGGCCTTTTCTTTTTTGGCTTTTCTGTTTGTTTTTTTTCTTCCTTCCTGAGAATGTACATAAATACAGATGCTGGGCTGCCTTTAGATCTACACAAATACATATTTGCACTGATATGAGCACCTGCCATCACTGAAGCCCAGAGTCCAGATACCATCACCATTAGTGCTGCAAGCTGAAAACAGTTAAGTCTTTGAATGGACAGCATGCAATTGCAATGATCTAATTATCAACCATGAAATTAAAAGACGCTTGCTCCTTGGAAGAAAAGCTATGACCAAACTAGACAGCATGCTAAAAAGCAGAAACGTTACATTACCAACAAAGGTCTGTCTAGTCAAAGTTATTGCTTTTCCAGTAGTCGTTTATGGATGTGAGAGTTGGACTCTAAAGAAAGCTGAGCGCCGAAGAATTGATGCTTTTGAACTATGGTGTTGGAGAAGACTCTTGAGAGTCCCTTGGACTGCAAGGAGATCCAACCAGTCCATCCTAAAGGAAATCAGTCCTGAATATTCATTGGAAGGATTGATGCTGAAGCTGTAACTCCAAAACTTTGGCCACCTGATGCAAAGAACTGACTCCTTGGAAAAGACCCTGATTCTGGGAAAGATTGAAGGCAGGAGGATGAGGGAACGACAGAGGATGAGATGGCTGGATGGCATCACTGACTCAATGGACATGAGTTTGAGCAAGCTCTGGGAGTTGGTGATGGACAGGGAAACCAGATGTGCTGCAGTCCATGGGGTAGCAAAGAGTCAGACATGACTGAGCAACTCAACTGAACTGAATTATCACCATTTGCTGTTGTTTAGTTGCTAAGTCATATCCAACTCTTTTACGACCCCATGGACAGGCTCTTCTGTCCATGGGATTTTCCCAGCAGGAATACTTGAGTGGGTAGCCGTTTCCTCCTGCAAGGGATCTTCCCCACCCAGGAACTGAACTCACGTCTCCTTCACTGGCAGGCAAGTCCTTTACCACTGAGCCACCAGGGAAGCCCAGTTATCACTGTTGACATGCCTTTATCTATCAGTAGTATTTTAAATGCTTTTAAGAAAGCTCTCTCCTTCCAGTTAATAAGTAAAGTTCCTCTCTCTCAAGAACTGCTAAATGGATGACGCCAGGGACATTCACTGAGCCGGGGAAGGAGCAGCCAGGCGCTGGGAGCGTCCTCCAAGCCCAGACTCGGGATGCCTGTGTCCTAAGGGCCGGCACTTTCCCAAGGCTTTAAGACTAAACATGTATGCTTCCCACACACGTTACCTCCTTCATGAGCTGCATCTTCATGCACTTTATATTGCGTGTTTTTATTGAGATATAATTGACACGTAGCAGTGTGTAAGTTTAAGGTGTGCAGTATGTTGGTGTCAAACATTTACATGTTGCAGTATGATTACAACTGCGGTGTTGGGTGACGCTTCGACCATGTCACATAATTACCACTTCTCTTCTGCTGTGAGAACAATTTAAACGGAGTCTCTTGGCAGCTCTGGAGCTCCGAGTGCAGCACTGCTGACTGTGATCACTATGCTCTATACTAGCACTCCAGAATCAGCTGCAAGTTTGCAGCCTTAAATATCTTCTTCCCACTTCCCCCAGCGCCCAGCCCCTGGCAAACCCCATTCTACTCTCTGTTTCTGAGCTTGGCTCTTCTAGATTCTAGGTATCAATGAAATCACACAAAATTTGTCTTTCTCTTTCTAACTTATCTCGCTTAGCATAATACCCTCAAGGTCTATCTGTTTTTGCAAGTGGCAAAATTTCATTCTTTTTTATGGCTATATGGTAGTGCATTGTGTGTGTGTGTGTGTGTGTGTGTGTGTGTGTGTGGTAGTTTTCAAAGGACACTAAATATTGCTTTTCATAGTGGTTGCACCAATTTGTATTCCCACCAGCAGTGGGTTATTTGGGTTATTTTTCTATATTAAGTTATATGAGCTGTTTATAAATTTTGGATGCTTGCATGCTAAGTTGCTTCAGTCCTGTCTGACTCTTTGAGACCCTATAGAAGGCAGCCCACCAGTTTCCTCTCTCTATGGGATTCTTCAAGCAAGAATACTGGAGTGGGTTGCATACCCTCTCCAGCGCATCTGCCCCACTCAGGGATCAAACGCAAATCTCTTGTATCTCCTGCATTGGCAAGTGGGTTCTTTACGACTAGTGCTACCTGGGAAGCCTATGAATTTTGGGTATTAACCCCTCACTGGTCATATCATCTGCAAATATTTTGTTGCACTCAGCATGTTGTCTTTTTGCTTAGCAGGTGATTTATTTTGCTATGTAAAGCTTTAAAGTATTTGTTTTTATTTACTCATTTTTACTTTTGTTTCCTTTGCCTTACACAATAGATCCAAAAAAAAAATACTGCTACAAATTATGTAAGGGTGTTGTGATGATGTTTTCTTCTAAGAGTTTCATGGTTTCCAGCCTTATATTTAGTTTTTTAGTCCATTTTGAGTTTATTTTTGTACATGATATGAGAAGGTGTTATAAATTCATTTTCACATGTAGCTCTCCAGTTTTTCCAGTACCACTTATTGACGAGACCTGGCTTTTCTCCACTGTATTCTCTCACCTCAATTGCTGTAGACGAGCTGGCCTGATGTGTGTGGCGTTATTTCTGGGTTTTCTATCCGGTGCCATTGATTTTTACGTCTGTTTCTGCGCCAGTGCTTTGATGACTGTCGCTTTTGCAGTGTAGTCTGAAGTCAGGAAGTGTGATTCTTCCAGCTCTGTCCTTTCTCAAGATTGTTTTGTCTATTCAGGGCCTTTTGTATTTCCATACAAAATCTTAAATTTCTTTGCTCTAGTGCTGTGGAAACTGCCATTGGTATTTTGATAGAGATTGCACTGAATCTGTAGACTGCCTTGAGTAGCAAGGTCATTTTAGCAATTGTAACTCTTCCAATTCATGAACATGGTATGTCTTGCCATCTGTTTATGTTGTCTTCAATTTCCCTCATCAGTGTCTTACAGATCTCTGAGTACAGGTCTTTTACCTCCTTAGGTAGGTTTATTTCTAGTGTTTTTTGATGGAACTATAAATGGGATTATTTCCTTAAAGTCTCTTTCTTATGGTTTCTGATTATTTGCTGTTAGTATATAGAAATGCAACAGATTTGTGTATATTAATTTTGAAATTTTACTGAATTTACCGATGAGCTCTAGTAGTTTTTTTGGTAGCATCTTTAGGATTTTCTATGTATAGAATCATGTCTTCTGCAAACAGAAATTTTTACCTTTCCTTTCCAGCTTGGATTTCTTTTTCTTCTCTGACTGCTGTGACTAGGATTTCCATAATATGTTGAATAAAAGTGGCAAGAATGAACATCTTTGTCTTGTTCCTGTTAGAGGAAATGCTTTTAACTTCTCACTGTTGAGTATGATGCTAGCTATGGGTTTATCATATATGATCTTTATTATGTTCAGGTATATTCCTTCTATGGGCTTCCCTTGTGGCTCAGATGGTAAAGCATCTGCCTGCAATGCAGGAGACCTGGCTTCAAACCCTGGGTTGGGAAGATCCCCTGGAGGAGGTCATGGCAACCCACTCCAGTATTCTGGCCTAGAGAATTCCATGGACAGAGGAGCCTGACAGGCTAAGTCCATGAAGTCGCAAAGAGTCAGACACAACTGAGTGACTAAGCACATATACATATTTCCTTTATGCCCAATTTGTTGAAAATATTCTTCACAAAGGGATGCTGAATTTTGCAGAAAGCTTTTTCTGCATCTATTGAGATGAGCATATGGTTTTACCTTTAGTTTGTTGATATGGTTTATTATAGTGACTGATTCACATGTATTGAAATATCCTTGCATCCCTGGAAAGACCCCCACACAATGATGGTGTCTAATCTCTTTAATGCATCATTAAATTCAATTTGCTAATGTTTTGTTGAGGATTTCTGCATCAGTGTTCATTAGTGATATTGAGCTGTGATTTTCTTTTATTGGGATATCTTTTTTAGGATTTAGTATCAGGGTGATCTTGGCCTCATAGAATGCATATGGAAGTATTCCTCCCTCTGCAAATTTTTGAAATAGCTTGAGAAGAACAAGCATTAATTTTTCTCCAAATTTTTAGTAGAATTCACCTGTGAAGCCATCTAGTTCTGGGCTTTTGTTTATTGGGAATTTTTAAGTTACTGACTCAATTCCATTACTGGTAATGGTGTCCATTTATAATTTCTTTCTTTCTGGTTCATTCTTGGGAGAATGTACATTTCTAGGAATTTGTCCATTTCTTCTAGGTTGTCCATTTTATTGACATATATTATAGCTTTTTGTAGTAATCTTCTAGGATCCTTTGTGTTTCTGTAACAAAGGTGTTGGTTGTAACTTTTCCATTTTCATTTCTGATTTTGTTGCTTTGGGCCCACTCTATGTTTTATTGATGAGGGAAAAAGTTTACCAACTTCATCTTGTTAAAAAAAAACAGCTCTTAGTTTCATTGACATTTTCAGTTTTTTAAAGTATCTATTTCACTTACGTCTGCTCTGATTTTTTTTACGTCAATTTTTTTTCATTTATTTTTATTAGTTGGAGGCTAATTCCTTTACAATATTGTAGTGGTTTTTGCCATACATTGACATGAATCAGCCATGGATTTACATGTGTTCCCCATCCTGAACCCCCTCCCACCTCCCTCCCCATCCCATCCCTCTGGGTCTTCCCAGTGCACCAGCCCCAAGCACTTGTCTCATGCATCCAACCTGGACTGGCGATCTGTTTCACCCTTGATAATATACATGTTTCGATGCTGTTCTCTCAGATCATCCCACCCTTGCCTTCTCCCATAGAGTCCAAAAGTTTGTTCTATACATCTGTGTCTCTTTTTCTGTCCTGCATATAGGGTTATCATTACCATCTTTTTAAATTCCATATATATGCATTAGTATACTGTATTGGTGTTTATCTTTCTGGCTTACTTCACTCTGTATAATGGGCTCCAGTTTCATCCATCTCATTAGAACTGATTCAAATGTATCCTTTTTAATGGCTAAGTAATATTCCATTGTGTATATTTACCATAGTTTTCTTATCCATCCATCTGCTGATGGGAATCTAGGTTGCTTCCATGTCCTGGCTATAATAAGCAGTGCTGTGATGAACATTGGGGTATGCTCTGATCTTTATGATTTCTTTCCTTCTTCTTGCCTTTGGGTTTTGTTTGTTCTTCTTTTTCTAATTCCTTTAGATGTAAGGTTAATTTGTTTATTGGAAATGTTTCTTATTTCCTGAAACCACTCCTGTCTCATCACTAGAGTTCTAGGTCTATGTGGGCTGCATGGGTCCTTCTCTTGCAGTGGGCTGACTACGGTGGGTGGTCGGGCAGGTTGGTTGCTGGGCCCTGCCTTGATAGCAGCTGTTCACCCTGGTAGGAGGGGCTGGCTCACAAGGTGGCTGGCTGTAGAAACCCAGGGGATCTGGGGCTACTGTTGGCTCACTGGTGGGTGAAGTCAGGGTTCAAACATTCCTGCGACTGGTGCCTGCTCACCGGTGGGTGAAATCAGGCCCTGGGTCAGCGCTGGTCCACCAACAGGGATAGCTGGGTCCAGGGGCTGGCTACAGGGAACAGGGGTACCGACGCCTACAGGAGTGTTAGCTCCCAGGGCTGTGGGAGGGGCCTGTTCCTGACATAGCTGGCTTGGTCCAGGCTGTCCTGAGCCTGGTGCTGGCCCACTGGTGGTGAGGGCCAGGGCCAGCTGGTCCCAGAGCTGCCGCTGGCCTGCTGGCGGGTGGAATGGCTCCTGCCACAGCATGCTGTGGGGCTGTGACTGTCCTGGAGCTGGTGTCCACCTGCTGGAGGCTGAGGTGGGGGCCCAGGGCTTCTGCGGCTGGTGCCTGTCGGCTGGTGAGCAGAGCTGGATTCCATGGGGCTGGCAGCTGGACCACGGGGATCCCAGGCCCAGTGCCTATGCGCTATGTGGGGCCAGGGCCTGGGCTCTCTGGTGGGTGGGGCTGCGTCCAGGGGTGTCTGTGGGCTCAGGGGGTCTTAAGACCGCCTGTCTGCTGGTGGCTGAGGCTGGGCCCTGACCAGTTAGCTGCTTGGCCAGTGCTGCTTCCTACAGCCTGGTGGACGTGGGCAGGGCCAGGTCTTTAAGCTCAGAAGCTAGAGAGAGCATTCCGGAATTGCTCACGCAGCACCTGCATCCATGTGGTAGAAGGGGCTCCCCAAAGGCTGCTGCAGTGACTGTGTCCCCAGGGTGACCTGAGGTTGCCTCCTTCCCTCCAGGAGGATCTATGAGATCAGCAGGGGGTCTGGCCCAGGCTTCTCTCGAATCACCGCTTCTGCCCTGGGCCACAGAATGAGTGAGATTTTGTGCGTGCCCTTTAGGAGTGGAGTCTCTTTCTCACAGCCCTCGAGGTGTCCCCAAAGTAAGCCTCACTGGCCTTGAAAGCCAAGTGTTCTGGGGGCTCAACCTCCTGGTGCAGGAAGCCCAGGCTGGCGAGCCCCTTGTGGGGCTCAGGCCCCTCACTTCTTGGGCAGAAATTCTGCAATTTAATTATTCCCCGTCTGTATGCTCAGTCGCTCAGCTGTGTCCAGCTCTCTGCAGCTCCATGAACTGTAGCCCACCAGGCTCCTTTGTCCATGGGATTTTTCCAGGCAAGAATAATGGAGTGGGTTGCCGTTTCTTTCTCCAGGGGAATTTGCCCAACCCAGGGATCGAACTCGAGTCTCTTACATCTCCTGCACTGGCAGATTGGTTCTTTACCACGAGTGCCACCCGGGAAGCCCTTCCCCTATTTGTGGGTCTTGACTATATCATGACTCCACCCCTTATGGTTCCTTCTTTACATCTTTAGTTGTATAAGATTCTTTCTGGGAGATTCTGATCTTTTCCATCAAGGCTTGTTCTGTGAATAGTTGTGACTTTGACGTGAGAAGGGGTGAATTCAGGGTCTTTCTACTCTGCCATCCTGTCTTATCTTCATGATAACAGTCACCCTAACAATGAAGGCCAGTTAAATGCCTCCCTGTTCCTTCAAATCTCACTACCCAACTCAGCCCCCACCTAAGAGCTTCTGGACACTCTGGAATCCTGCCTTCCTTTGAATACATTTAATTTGATATTAAAAATGTGGAAAATGTAATTTAAAAATACAGAAAAAAATTTAATGTTGAATGTGTCTGCCTTCCTTAGACTGTTATTTATTGCTTTTCTTGTCTGGTTGCCTTTTCTCTTCCACATCGATTGCCGTAGTGTATAAAGTTGGAACTCAAAAACATTTTTGCTACACCAAAGAATTCATGGCTGATGCTAAAGATCAATTAGAAGAGGAAAATGCAGGAAAATCTAATCATTAGGAGAATCAGATTGATTTGAAAGATCATTGGATTTCTGTAACTCTTTGGGTTTTTCTCCTATAAAAAAAAGTCTAATTGTTAATGCTACTAACTCAAATAAGTCACTCTATCAGTTGCACTGTTGTAAGAAAGCAAAAAATCTTCTGTTTATAGATAAAAAATAATTCATTAAGTTAAACAAGTTAATTCATGTCACTCCAGCAATTCCAAGTTATCTGTGACATTCTCAATTCTTTCAAGTTTCTATGGAATCAGTGCCACAGTTTTCCAGTAATAGTGGGACAACAGAGAAGCATCCTGGCTGTGTGTCTCTCTTTGGAGGGAGTTCACAGATGCTAAAACCCGCCTTCCTGATGATCACTTGTTTCGGCCTCCCGTATGCCAAGTGTTGTATACGCCACAGGGTGGAGTGAAGTTATGCCCCTCCATCCGTGATAAAGTAGAAGTTTAGAGGCAAAAAGCTCGTCAGAGACCCCACTGGCGACAGCCAGGTCCGCTGGATGGATGCACCGCAAACACTTGTTTGTCGGCTGCTTCACTCCAACTCAGTTCTTCTGTAATAGAAGCTGACAACCACCCCATCCACCTTAGCTTCCTCCCGCCAGCACCCCTATTTCTGGGGTAGCAGCTCACAGACTACTGGACCGTCCTATACACTGACCACTGACCAGCCAAACGGATGTTGCCTGGATACCAGAGCTTTCATCCCTTAGGTTGCTAGGTGGCGAGGAGGTCCTGTTGACTAAAATGGGGCATCCAGGTTCTCATAACAGGGGGAGTGAAAGTGAAAGTCGCTCAGTCACGTTGGACTCTTTGCAACCCCATGGACTGTAGCCTGCCGGGCTCCTCTGGCCATGGAATTCTCCAGGCAAGAATACTGGAGTGGGTAACTATTCCCTTCTCCAGGGGATCTTCCCCACCCGGGGTCTCCTGCACTGCAGGCAGATTCTTTACCTGCTGAGTTACCAAGGAAGCATGGGTGGGGAATGCCTCCAAACTGAAATAAATAAATAAGATTAAAAATAATAAATGCAATTAAAAAGTTAAAAAGCACACATCTGAAAAGTAAAACTATTATTTAGCAGCCAGAAACCATTTGTTTTGGTTAATAATGTTAATTCTGAGTTTAGATAAGGTCTGTTGAAAGGCTTTGTTTCTTTTTCTACTTAATACTAGTGGCTTGCTTTTAAATATGCTTATTCTCCTCTCCGGGCTCCCCCGGTGTCTCAGACAGTAAAGAATCGGCCTGCAGGCAGGAAGCATGGGTTTGATCCCTGGGTTGGGAAGATTCCCTGGAGAAGGGAATGGCAACCCACTCCAGTATTCTGGCCTGGAGAGTTCCACAGACAGAGAAGCCTGGCGGGCTACAGTCCACGGGGTCACAAAGAGTCAGAGACGACTGAGCGACCGACACCGTCACTTTCATGCTGCTCTCTGCTCTTGTGAGTGTGCACCCAAAGGATCACCTTATCACCCACATGAGGAAACTGAGGTCATATCAACCAGCTACGTGTTATTTTTCCAGGGAAATAAAACCTTTAACAACTGATGCTCCCAGATTGTTTCCTCCTATATTAAGAAGAACTCTCTTCATGTGGTCGGCCTGGGGAGGGCAAGGGACATCCCAGACCCTCCTTTTAGAGGACTTTGTTCATACTGGCCTAGGGGAAGAGGCCCCTCTACCTGCCCCACCAACCTCTGTGTCATTAGGGTCCAAAGCATACCCAAGGAACAGGTTCCTCCCAGGAGGAAGCCCAATCCCAACCAACACTTTCTTCTTCCCAAGTTTCCCTGGGCTGAGTGATTTCCAAGATTTCTCAAAGACCTTTTCTTTCTTAGTTTGTAATCACTTTGAGTCTTCTAGGACACCATAGTGTCTGCTCAGCTGAGAGAATAAAAGAAAGTTAGAAAAGTACTATGATAACTCTAATTATTTAAAGAACTCTGGATGGAAAGAGGAAATATACTTATTTTATGACAGAAAGATGACCAACAGATGACTTTCTGTTTGTTCCCTCTTTTTGTATATCAGAAATAAGTGAAAATTATAAAACGACATATTCTAGCTGGATAAAAGGAAGACACCTTTCATAGTTCCATAATTAGGCTAAAAGAGAAAATGCTGAGTGGCCCAGGAGGCTAGAAAGTTTCCAGTAGAAATTGGGTGACTGTCTTTCAGAGGATGGTTCTGGGACACCTCCATGGGAGGGAACTCTGGACTGAGTGAGGCTGGGAGTGGGTCCTGGAATCCTCCACCCAGACCCCCACTTTAGGACTGAGTCATCCACCTCCCTGGGATGCTGGGACTAAAATCTGCTTGATACTCAGAGCATTGGACGCCCCAGGCCACGCCCCTTCCAGGGTGGCCAATCACCTACTTACAACAAAAGCAAGCCCCGCCCCTGGGAGGAGTCTGAGGGCCCCGATCCAGTCTGAGGTCCCAGGACCTCAGCTTGCACTGCAGAGCAGGTGCTTCTGCCTGGACTGTCCTTTATCCGTGCTCCCCACCGACAGGGCCAGTCCCCCAGCTCACCCTGGTGACACCTGCACACCACCCTACCAGCCTGGAGTCTCCAAGGAGCTGAGACAGTCCCTCTGGATACTTACTGCTTGTGAGTGTTTGTGATCTTCCCGTTTCTTCTCTGTCCAGGGGAAAAGCACAAGTCACCAGTTTTCTCTCACCTGCTTCGGGTGTATAAGCATGGAGCAGGCGATGGTTACTGCAGTCCTCAGGGCCACGCATCCCACGTCCACGTTCTCAGGGGCTTCTGGGAAGCCACAGTAGACTCACCTGGAGTAAGCCCTCTGGTGAGAAGCCAGAGTAAACACAGACACAACCCTTTTAAGAACCACCAGCACATCCTACAAAGGCTGGTGCCAAAGTGGAAGGAACCACATTTTCCTGACCTACAGCCTCTGATTTCCGGCCACCATGATATCAACGTTACTGGTCAGGAGGCCTACGGACAACGCTTCTCTGCCCAGTGGATGGGGGCACGCTGGCTCTGGCCATGGGTCAGTTAGCCCATTTAGCTAAAACTTGGAGCTAATGAGACCAGGATACAGACCTGAGCCCCTTATGGCCAATTAATTCTGAGCAAAGCAAAAAACTCCATTCCCTGGTCAAAAGCTACTCTCTTGAATGCAGTTAGCGAGTCCATAAATGTGTGAGGCTGACCCCAAAGGGAAAGAGAGGGAAAGAGCAGGCAAAGTTCAGTGCTCAATGCCGTCCCATCCCAGGAGAGCCGCTGACAGCCGCAAGCTGCGTCTGCAGGTTGGGGGAGCCACGCTGTCAGGATGAAGGGCAGAAGCCTCCCCAGCCGGAGACAGATGCTGGGTTCGGTCAGGTACAGGCATTTCAGCAAGAAGCGGCTTTGGAGATGCTGCTTCTAAACCTTTGGCTTTCTCGAGCCACAGATTCCACTGCTCTGTTGGCTCCCCACGATGTAAACAGGGGCTTGGGGATGAAACTTTGCTTTTATCTGCCCACCATTGAACAGAATCAGATTACTTTTAGCTTTAGAAGGAACCACAGAGGTCACCCCCTTCAGTGAACCCACCCAAGCTTAATCTGCCTGGAGAAAGGCAAGTACCCAACTCTACTCCAAGACAGGAAGACAGGACCTGCCGTCCTGGAAACTGCTAGAAAGCTCTGCCTAATTCAGAAACCTTCATAGCTCGTATGTGTGGGTGTCCTTCTTGGGATTAATTTTACATGTTGTTGTTGTTCATTTGCTAAGCTGTGTCTGACTCTTTGTGACCCTGTGGACTACAGCATGCCAGGCTTCCCTGTCTTTCACTGTCTCCAAGAGTTTGCTCAAACTCATGTCCATTGAGTTGGTGATGCCATCCAAACATCTCATCTTCTGTCACCCTGATGCTGGGAAAGATTGAGGGCAGGAGGAGAATGGGGCAACAGAGGGATGAGAATCTTACATGTCAAATCTACAAATGGAGACAGAACTTTTGTTTCATGAAAGACACCCTAAAAGGCCTCTACGGCACCCTTTTCTCAGGGCACTTGCTTCCCCAAACCCTGTGTCGACCCATCTCCAAGGACCTTCCAACAAGGAAGACACACGACCTCAGGTCTATGAGGACATCTGGGTCTCATCACGTGTAGTGGGTTCTACATAGAATCTCCCTATGCAAGTGGACCCATTGTGATGCCTACAAAGTCCTCAGATGTTTCACTTCCTTCTGTCTGCATGTATGTCTCCATCCACCAGAGCACAGATCACATTGGGAAACTGGGACTCAAGACTAAACTCTTTAATCTCCACAGACCTCCAGGAAAATTGTGTCAGGTTTTAACTACATACTTACTGCAGCTCAGTGTTGGGACCTAGGGATCTAGGGATCAAGCTTCAAGACATGGTTTTCATGAAAATCACATGAAGCTTGTATGTTCTAAACTGAGAGATTCATAACTCTATGTGTGTATATACATATGCTTTTCAACTACATAAGCATATTTCTAACTATAAGTTATATATAAACTTTTAAGGATTCAAATATTGATAACAGCCAACATATTTAAGGCAAATCTGTTAAACGAACTGCCCCTAAGATTTTAAGTGTCATACAGATGACTGTGAGGCCTTGTGAAAACCCAGTATTTCTGGGCTGGATGAATCACAAGCTGGAATCAAGATTGCTGGGAGAAATATCAACCACGTCAGATTGACAGGAATCTTGCGTCTTGCTTTTCTATTTAGACAAACAGCATTTTGTGGCTGTCTATAACATGCACACTAAAATAGACATGGGCAGGATCAAAGTCCCGGGCTGGTCCTGAAAGGCCAGCTTCCCTCCTCTTTCTTGTTCCAACTCCACTTTCTTGCAGAGTACAACCCATCAAGAGGTGCATTTCCCTAAACCAGATACAAGTAACACAGTTTTTCAATTTCTTCCGAAAAAGGATGATTTCTGCCTTGCTTTCACACAGCCAGTGGAGACCACTGAAGTGATATTTCCCATAAGGACAGCTTGTTGCAAGGTATTTTATGATCCTGGCACCCATGCAGAGAAACCTGCTTCAAAGAAGCCCCCTGTTTCCCCAAATGGGCAAAGCAGCTCATACCTACTCTCTGTCTAGACTCTGGATTCTGGGAAGGCACAGAACATGTATTTTCATTTTTCAGCCCCAATTTTTAGCAAAATATGAAGATTTTGATAAATACTGTTTAATGAATTAGCCAGTAACTGGTCCCCTATCTTCTCACCTGAAGCCTATAAGGTCACAGGAGATAAAGATGTAATAATAGCAGGTTTCTGTCCCTGTCTCCACCTGGGGTTCTCTCCAGGACATCACTGTCCACACCCTCGAGCACTGGACTCCTCTCTAGGATTTTCACAGGAACTCCAGAGGGACCGAGAGCTCCTCAGAGAAACAGAGAGCATTTCTTTCTTCCTCATAGCATGTCTCCCCTGCAAGAAGCACCGTTCATTTATCACGTCTATAATACAGTAAGATGCAATGGCATCCAAGTCCCTCTGGAGTGGAACTTCCATTCCAAAGGGATTGAAGGGAAATAAGAGGCCAGTGATCTTGAGCCAGGTATTTATCCTTTATGAGATAACGTGAAATGAGGCAGACAATTATAGAATTAGAAAGGAAACTTATTTTTAGAAGAAAATTACTCAAGCTGCAGATATTTTAACTGTGAGTGGCTAAACTCAAGACTCACCGTTTCCTTACTCTGGTGGATGAGTGCAGAGCAAAGCTCATGGCAGCCCAGGAGGTGGTGTCACCTGACTTTGGCCCACCCTCTCCCCTCAGAGGGGATGACCATCAGCTGTGCAGAATAGATGGTCTCATTTCGACTTTATGCACAGCAAGTGTTTATTGAATGAATGGATAAGAATTTTTAAGCTACATAAATATCCCTTCAAAACTTCTTCGTTATATAATACCCATGATTCAAAATAAAGTGTGTGACATCTGTCCAAATAATTTAAAGCATTGCTTTTTTTAAAAGAGTAAAATAATGTGTGTTTATGCTGATTCTGAAGATGAACATTAACCTATTTCTCAGATGTCAATATAAGGAACATTAAATAATCACATCTGGTACTATCACAAGTGTGAATACTTAAAATAATTTTTTGAACTTTCACTAGGCATTCAGTAAATAAAAGCTCACTTTATGCTTCATTTGCTTAAAATTAAGAGTCACAGAAATGCTTACCAAGCAGGAACTTGTTGATTGAATTTGAATCCAGTATTTAAGGGGTGTCTACATAATCCCACTTCAGTTTGTCCATCAGCTTCCCTCTCTGGGGACAATCTTGCCTACAAGAGGGAGAGGTGACCTCTTTTGGTGGTGAATAGGTCCCATCACTTCATGGGAAATAGATGGGGAAACAGTGGAGACAGTGTCAGACTTTATTTTGGGGGCTCCAAAATCACTGCAGATGGTGACTGCAGCCATGAAATTAAAAGACACTTACTCCTTGGAAGGAAAGGTATGACCAACCAAGACAGCATATTAAAAAGCAGAGACATTACTTTGCCAACAAAGGTCCGTCTGGTCAAGGCTATGGTTTTTCCAGTGGTCATGTGTGGATGTGAGAGTTGGACTGTGAAGAAAACTGAGTGCTGAAGAATTGGTGCTTTTGAACTGTGGTGTTAGAGAAGACTCTTAAGAGTCCCTTGGACTGCAAGGTGATCCAACCAGTCCATCCTAAAGGAGATCAGTCCTGAGTGTTCCTTGGAAGGACTGATGTTGAAGCTGAAACTCCAATACTTTGGCCACCTCATGTGAAGAGTTGACTCATTGGAAAAGACCCTGATGCTGGGAGGGACTGGGGGCAGGAGGAGAAGGGGACGACAGAGGATGAGATGGCTGGATGGCATCACTGACTCAATGGACATAAGTTTGAGCAAAATCCGGGAGTTAGTGATGGACAGGGAGGCCTGGTGTGCTGCGATTCACAGGGTCACAAAGAGTCAGACATGACTGAGCGACTGAACTGAACCGAACTGAGACATGTAAGATGTCACCCAGCCAAACTGGGATAGCTGGTCTACCTTGGACCTGATGAAACGCCACCTAGACGGCCTGGCAGTGCTGCACCAGCATACTAATATGTTCGCTAAACTGATCAATAAGAAGATTGATAAGTCCTCTACTTGGTTAAGTTAATCTTCTTATTGATCAGCTCAGCCCACATATTGCTTCTCTTGGGCAGCCTCCTCTCCAGCTCCTCCCCCCACCTCACTGCCCTGGTTGTCTGATGCCATCAGGAAGAGATATAGAGCAACATTTTCTACATTAAATGCTTCCATTACATCAGGACCATCTTTGCCAGCAACACATATCTCCTGGAGCAGAGGATTTATGCCTCGTAGGGGCCTGACTAATTTTTCTGTGGGTGTTAGAATATTGATAATGATCTGGGCTTCTCGTTGCTCGTAGATTTTAAATTAATAAGAGTTACAAATGGAAGGCAGTAAGGGCTTCTCCCATTACAGCGCCCAGAGCAAAGATCTTAAAAAAGAAGACTACAAACAAAGCTGAAACAGGCTCACACCCAATCTGCTGCTGTTTTGTTCTTTTTCTTATTGAAGAGGGCTAAAAAGAAGGGTGGCTAGAAAGTGATCGTATCAAATAGAAAGGAGCCAGCCCCAGATGAGGAGGGAAACTAGGGAAGCCCTCAGCAGTGATGCTCAGTCTGATTCGGGGCAACACCTTCCCTCAGGTCCACGCTCCCACCAGCTGACTCGGGGCAAGTCACTCACCTCCCATCACCTTGGCCAGTCCCTCTGTGACCTTGGACAATGACAGTGGCCTGTGCCCCCTGGGTGTTGTGAGGATGGATGACAGCAGGCTTCCAAAAGGCCCCACAGCAGAGAAAAACCGAGGCTGGAAACAGAAGCACTGCTGTCGGGCGGATGAAGGGCGGTGAACGCTCCGGGGCTGTCAGATCACCTGCCCGCCCAGGTGTGATGAAGGACCAGCACCAGGGGTCCTGGGGCCTCCATGGAATCTTGAGGAAGTGGGCAGGGTAGCGCTTTGAGAGGTCTTAAAGGCTTTGAAAAGCACGTGGCAAAGCTGGTGCTTTAACAAAAGAGGGTCCACGGTGAACAACCGAGGGCTACGGAGTAGTGAGATTGGATTAGACCAGCCACCAGCCATAGGCGGCCCAGCTGGGCTGGGATGCTGACCAACTCGGCTGCCTCTGCTGGGTGAGTGTGAGCTAACAGCCTCCCGAGGGGAGAGCAGAACTTGGGGAAAGAGGTCCCCAACAGGGGTACATAATTGTGTTCTGCGTGTGCGTGCTGTCACTAAGTCACGTCTGACCCTGTGACCCCATGGACCGTACCCCGCCAGGCTCCTCTGTTCATGGACTCTCCCCAGCGAGAATGCTGGAGTGGGTAGACAGTCCCTCCTCCTGGGATCTTCCTGATCCAGGGGTCGAACCCAGGACTCTCACGTTGCAGGCAGATTCTTTACCGTCTGAGCCACGAGCGAAGTCAGGGTGCCAGCTAAACACAGAATCTCTGGACTTTAAACCCTTGGGGGAAATGCTTTGTCAGCAAACAAGAGTCGGTTTAACTTTACCTCCTCCACCAACCACCTGAAGCCCTTTCCTGGGACGCCCCCCTCAATCAGGTCAGTTCTCTCCTTCCGTCCCCCCAGAAGGCGGGCTTTGTCCGCCGTGACCCTCCTGGGAGGAAGCTGCTTTAACTACCCAAGAATGCGTCTCAGAAATCTCTCGGCCTCTTGATTAACAGGACTCTGCTCCTTTTTCATCTTTACGTTCCCTCGCTTTTCCCAGGACCCGAAGTGCTCATCAACAGGCTTTTACTGAATGATATTCAAATAAAAGCAAACCAGACGTAGCCCCAAAAGGTCTCCTTTTCCACAATCGCTGGGTGGCCAACGTGAGGTCAGCTTTCTAGAGCTGCTTTTCTAGGACTGGTTGTCCATCCGCTGGCTGCTATAGAGGCCGCTGCCGCTCAGGACCGCCTCTCGCGTTTCATGCAGCGCACGCTCCCGAGTCCGTCGTCGTTATGACACACGTGTGTGAGGAAGGCCACCCTCCCCTCGACCCCACAGGCCAGGGAGGCTTTACACTGTGCCTTAGCGCTGACCAAGGGTCCCCGGTTAGAAACTCTGCCTCGGACCGTGTAAGTGAACGCTCCAAAGTGAGGTCCAGTGGTTTGATGAAACACAGAAGTTCCTCAGCTCTGAGACGCTCTTTCAAGTGATGAATATAGATTTCCTTAAGCAGGAAAAAAACTTCATATCATCAATTAGGATGGAAGCTGAAGCAGGAGCCTGGGGACAGAGCCACAGAGACTCGTCCCTCCAGATAGAAGGACTGGGCTGCTTGGGGCCTTGGTGGCCGGCGGACTTCTGCCAGCTTCGGTATCCAGACGACCTCATCCCACGGCGCTCAGACTGGCATGTGATGATCTTTCTGCCACAGCAGGATCTGAACAAGGACTGAGAACAAGTTTTCTGCCACCTGTATCAGATGAAAAAGGCAGACTCGACAAGCCGGAGTCTGAAGGCCCCATGAGCCCCCTCACGGGGTCAGTGACGTCCAGGTACGCCCACCAGTCGGGAGCCTCAGACACGTAGACAGGGGAGCTGCGTTGGCGCCTGTGACAACTGAAGCCCTGGGCCGTCCCTGCCTATCATGGGGATGGAGTCAGCAGAGCGAGGTATTTAAGCCCAATTCTGGAGATACAGCCCTGATTTCTGTGCCACTACTTTTGAGTGACAGGCAGGTCCCTACATCCCTTTTATTTCTGCAAGTTAACTGAGGTTTCTGCACGTTAACTGAGGTTTCTGCACTTTTTGCTGCAAAGAAAAAAAAAAAAATGTCCTCTTCTTAGCACTCTGGGACTTCTTTCTGCACACCATTTGCAACTGAGAGCTTGAGCGTTCATCCTTTTTACTTGTCTTTTGTGAAATATCAATACTTTCTTCTGAATCTGAGAAATCCCTGGTGTACCAGAAGTGAAAAAAGAAAATTAAAAAGGAAGGAAAAAAAAAAAACTCTCCCTTTACTGTCAAGAGAAAAAGAATTCTAAATCTTTCCAGGGCAAATACTGGATATGATCCTCTTACTTCACCTTTGGATAAATTCTCACTTCAAGCAAAACTATTTTCCTTTGAAATTGCTGTTAGGCACACACATACCAAAATCACTCAAAAGGAATGTTTTGCATCAGAATAATGTGATGTATTTAATGTATTCTGACAGTTGTCAACATGCCGGACTCTAAGATCCTTTTATTTCCATGTGTGGCTCTTTCTATATATTGGCCCCGGACACCTGTCCTTAATTAGTACCTCATCTGAGATCAATGGTTCTCCACCTTGGATGACCTTGCCACCCCTGGGGACATGGTGCTGTGCCTGGAGACACTTGGGTTTGTCACACGGGGGAGGAAGAGTTAGGAAGCGGTGTGCCCTTGGGTAACAAGCATTCGCCTTAGGGTAGAAATAACGGGCAGGCGTGTTTGTAGTCATTTGGGGCCTTGTGAAATGAAGAACTTGGCATCCTAAGCTAAGAAGTCCACAGCAGCTTCTACCATAGTTCAGCAGGGAGGCTGTGGTCCTCCCCTGCCCCCAGCACCATGGACATTGAGTCAGGGGTCTTCCCCTGAATTCCCACATCACCTCTGCTTTCTCCAGACTGACAGGGGTCCGGGGTCTGTCCTTTCTCTAAAGTATCAGTTTGTTGAGACTAGGAACCTTGCCTTAGTCCCTGTTGCTTCCCCAGAAGAAGGGCTTTGCAGGATGAGCTGACTCACTAAGAGGCCCCTTCCACTCACCCTCACCCTGAGTGCACCACACATGTAGGCAAACGGCTTCATGGCTCGTGACTCAGCTATTCTTTCTGCCACATTCATCCATCTGAGTAGTTGCCCCATGACATCAGAGACTCTTCAGACCTCTAGAAACATTTATCCAAACATAATCATGAATCGATACCCAGGCTTCCCAGGCGGCACTAGTGGTGAAGAACCCATTTGCCAATGCAGCGGATGTAACAGACATGAATTCGATCCTTGGTTCAGGAAGGCACCTGGAGGAGGGCATGGCAACCCACTCCAGTATTCTTGCCTGGAGAATGCCATGGACAGAGGAGCCTGGCAGGATACAGTCCACGGGGTCACAAAGAGTCGGACAATTTAGCACACGTGAACCCAGTACACAAGACAGAAATCACAGCCGCTCTTGCCCCACGTGATACGGGAAGAAACGCCCAGATTCCGAGTCCTCCCCTGGGTCACCCCCGAGGAAGCTAAGGGCTCCATAAACCTAGGGCCAAAAGGCTAATCTTATACCACAAATGAACAAGCAAGATTTACTCTATGTCAACAGCATTCTCTATACAATCAAGTTGCTGAGCTATTTCTCGGTCCAGACCATGGCAGATATGTGCCTCTTATAAACACATACCAAAAAAAAAATCCTTCAATTAGTTTCATTCACAGACAACTGACAAGACAGGAAAGATGTGACTCACAGAATTTCATATCTGCTCTACCACTTGGCTGCGGCGCGGCGCGTGTATTATCACATTGACTGGCACCAGCTAATAAACAGCATTACAGAACGAAGGCAACCATAATAAATGAGATTGGACTCAAACCAAGAGACTTTGAAAATGAATACTTTGGTAATTATGACCCTATCTATAAATATAATGGACAAGGTAGAGAAGCAATTTCTAATTTATGATAGTGCCAAGATTTATACATAGAACTGCAAGCAATAAATCCAAGGAAATTATATAAACTATGAAGTCTTGCTTACAATATGATATTAGTTTTACATTAAAATGTTATAAAAATAAATTGTGTAAATTTCCAAGGGGTGAGGAAATGCAAACAGTAAGGAAAGCATGGCAGGAATCTTAGTAAAGTGTGCATACATAATGAGGTATTGAAAAGTATTATTTTGTAGAAATAAAACATGATTATATTATTCTCTCTACCATTCCAATTAAATAAAATTGAAATTATCACTTGTCCTCCAGAGAGGCAAACTCAAACACCTTCACCTAATGTCAGGGCTGGTTGGTTTCCCAGGTCAGCCCTTCAGGAAATGGGTGGTGGTGGAAGCCGATCAAAGGTCCTTGGTTTTAGCTTCACGCTGGTATACTCATTCTAGGAAGGTGCTAAAGCCCTTGGGGTGTTTAAGATCATACAGATCAGGGTCAGCAAGGTCATAGCCATTCTCTAACAAGAATACCTGCTGAGGACAATAAGATCCAGAGCTGTTACAGGACGAGACAGGACCACAGCTAGGGTCATACCTGTCACAATCTGGGTAACGTGATTTAGGTAGTTACAATGGCCAAGACTGTGGTGTTGGAGAAGACTCTTGAGAGTCCCTTGGACTGCAAGGAGATCAAACCAGTCAATCCTAGAGGAAATCAGTTCTGAATATTCACTGGAAGGACTGATGCTAAAGCTGAAACACCAAAACTTTGGCCACCTGATGTGAAGAGCTGACTCACTAGAAAAGACCCTGATGCTGAGAAAGATTGAAGGCAGGAGGAGAAGGGGATGACAGAGGATGAGATGATTGGATGGCATCACTGACTCAATAGACATAAGTCTGAGTAAACTCCAGGAGTTTACTGGAAGGCCTGGCATTCTTCAGTTCATGTGGTCACAAAGAGTCGGACACGATCGAGCGGCTGAACTGAATGTTGGAATGAAACCAGTCAGTCTCCCGGTACTCCTGGGGACTGTGTGAGCTCCGTTGCTCAGTCGTGCCTGACTCTGCAATGCATGGACTGTCAGGCTCCTCTGTCCTTGGGATTCTCCAGGCAAGAATACTGGAGCGGGTTGCCATTCCCTCCTCCGGGGGATCTTCTCCACCCAGGGATCAAACCCGCGTCTCTTGTGTCTCCTGCATTGATGGGTGGATTCTTTCCACTGTGCCATCTGGGAAACTCCCTAGGAACTATACACCCATTTATTAATCTGCAGCTAGGACCGTATCATCTTACTTAAGCCTGTAGCTCAAAATATGACCTGTGCATGTAGCTTTCAATCTGTAGATCAAGGCCATGCCCTGTATCCAGCCTTGTGTCTGTCAACCATAACAGACACAGTCTCTAACTGGGTGTATCATGAATGGTTTCCCCTGCTTTACAGGTGTAGCCAAAGTGGGAAAACCTTCTCTCTCTCTTTTTTTTTTTCTTAATGTTTCAATAGACTGTAAGCTTTACAAAGGTAGAAACTGACTCCTCCAGAGTATATAACAGGATACCTCACTAGCAGTGCTATTTTATGAGAATTAATAGATAAACTTCACCTTGGTGAATACCTGGCACATTTAGGGAGGACACATTTATGTAATGAATACAATTCTTTTTTTTTCAGCAGACTTGAGTGTGTAAGAATTATCTGATTTTTCTAGGTAGATGGTAGTAAGTCATGAAAGCTAGTATTTCTTTATAACTATCAAAAATAACATGATAAAAATGAAAGCCACATTTTGAAGATATCTGAGAGCTGTGGACACACTAAGAATAGATGATCTACATTCGCAGAGAGTGAAGGAACCACCGTTGTGATTTGATAAACACTGTTTTTTCTTCTCTAGGTCCAATGCAGGCTGGATCAAAGCAGAGGACTATACTAGGGTAAGTGAAAACTGTGTCAATTTGCTATTCACTGGGCAGGAGTAGGTGGAACACTTTTTGGAGCTTATGTGGGGCTAAGAATTGTTTCTTTCCCAACAGCAACTCTCGTAATGGACAAGGCATTTGAGAGAATGCTCAGGGTTATCACCCCAGTAACAGTGCTGACTTAACACTGAGGAGGCAGCCCATCTGAACACAGCTTAACCAGCCGCCCTGCAGGGAGAGAGCAAGTCAGCCAGGATGGTGTGTTCAGCCTCGCCCGCCCCACGTCTTGTAAATGATGACTATGTAACAGCTGAGATCATCTACTGCACTGCCCGTGCCTGTCACTAGGGGCCCACTTGCTCACGGGCTGCTTTGTACAGTGTGTCTTCACCATGAAAGCCCTGGATGCCGCTGCGCGGGGCCTACAGCGGAGCAACATCATGGTGATGTCGTGAGACTGTGTTATGGCTCCACTGTGGCTCCACCATGGTCACGCTGTGGCTGCCGCATCGTCCAGGAGAGATTAAACACGTCTGCAGCTCCTGTGGCTCCTTGCGGCTTCTTTCAGCCTTTTAGCTCACGCCTTGCCCACCCTGGGTTTAGCGAACGGCGTGGACAGTACGAATAGCAAGACAACTGGCTCATGAACAGAATCAGCAATACAGCCCCCAACGCCCCCCAAAATCCAAAAAGTCTCAGAAGGGTCTAACCGATTTCATATTTAATTGAGTACCAGAAGCAAATTCAAAATGATTTAAAGGAATACAATAAAATCCAGCAATCCAAAAAAAAATTAATATCTGACAGTCTTGCCTACTAATTAGGATACTAAGTTGTCAATACATCGAACTCAGAAGTGACATATATGATGGAGCTAGAAGACAAATGAGTTTGAAGCAGTTACAAAAAATATGATCACAAAAGTAAAGGAAAACATAAGTGTGATAGATCAATAGAATGTCTCTAAAAGACAGATGGAACTGTCGCAGATAGAAAATCATCTAGATAATAAATATGCTGGGTTTAAATACGAGCACAAGTGGTACTGCAAAAGAAAAATCCATGAACTTGAAGACATAGTGATAGAAACTATACAACATGAAGCCAATAGACTAAAAAGACTAAAATAAAATGGATAGAGTAGGGTAATCTGTGGGATAACATATCAAGTATATATATATATATATATATATATATATGCGCTCAGAAATAAGAAATAATGAAGAAAATACTTGAAAATACAGTAGTCAAATTGTTCTACATTTGATGAGAACCAAACTGGTCAAGGCTATGGTTTTTCCAGTGGTCATGTATGGATGTGAGAGCTGGACTGTGAAGAAAGCTGGGTGGAGGAGAATTGATGCTTTTGAACTGTGGTGTTGGAGAAGACTCTTGAGAGCCCCTTGGACTGCAAGGAGATCCAAGCAGTCCATCCTAAAGGAGATCAGTCCTGGGTGTTCATTGGAAGGACTGATACTGAAGCAGAAACTCCAGTACTTTGGCCACCTCATGCAAAGAGCTGACTCATTGGAAAAGACCCTGATGCTGGGAGGGATTGGGGGTGGGAGGAGAACGGGACGACAGAGGATTAGACGGCTGGATGAGATCCCCGACTCAATGGACATGAGTTTGTGTAGCATCCGGGGGTGGGTGATGGACAGGGAGGCCTGGTGTGCTGCGATTCATGGGGTCGCAAAGAGTTGGACAGGACTGAGAGACTGAACTGAACTGAACTGAAAAATACACTGTTTCAACAATGTTATTAACCCTAAGAAAAATCAACCTAAAGGAAAACCACACTGCGGAATATTGTCATCAAAATCCTAGAATAGGAAATAAGTCTTAAAAGTAACAAGAGGAGGCGGAAAATACACTGCATAAAGAGGGCAAACATAAGGAAAGAGCAGATTTTGCTAAAAAAATAGAGATTGACAGAGACAGTGAAGATACCTTTTGATACTAAAAAAAATAAAAGAAGGTTGAATGTTTTAGACAAAAATAATAATATTTTGTGGGTGGTTGTTATACATATATACAAGTAAAAATATACAGTAAGAGTTTTTTTTTTTTCTTTTTAAAGGAGGACATTGGTACATGATGTTAAACTATTGAAAGCTTCTCATATTATTTAGGATTTTATAAAAACAAAAACTAACTCAAAAATGCATGTTGAAATATAAAAAGTTATATATGGCTATATAACTTAATAGATGATAAAGAAGAATAAATGAAGCAGGAATATTTGATTAAACACAAAAGAAGATAAATAAGAGGAATAAAGAAACAAATAGGAAAACTAGAAATAAGTAATAAGATGGTAGATTTAGGCCCAGCTATATCAATCATTATTTCTAATATGTATGTACTAGATCTTATTTAAAAGAAAAAAACTAGGTTTAATTAAAAAGAAACAAGATGCAGATATATGTTCTTCATCAAAAAACGCACTTTAATTATACAAATAAACACAGTTATGTTGACATTCAAAAAATAGAGGAAGACATATCCTATGTATTAAGGGAAATAAATTGATGTAGGACCACTAAAAATAGACAAAGAAAATTTCATGAAGCAAAATTTTACCAGAAGCCAAGAGACATATTTCCAGGTAATAGGTCAGGCTCACAGGAACACCCAACAACTTTAAATTCCTCATTTCCTGAAAGCTAGCTTCAAATTATTTAACACAAAAACTGATACAACTCAATGGAGAAACATATAAATATACCATTTGATTTGTAAATTTTAACACATTTCTCATTGGTTGATACAACAATAAAACCAAAAAATTAGTACAATGGAGGTTTGAACAATCCAGTGAAACAACTTAGCCTAGCTAATATTCTCTCTAAGCTTAACAACTTCTGGAAAACTTTCTTTTTAAGTCCATGTGGGAGGTCTTCCTAAACAGACCATACTCTGGGCCATAAAGCAAGGATCAACACCTTTCAGAGAACTGAAATCATCCAGTTAAGCCACTTGAAAACAGTGGAAATAAACTAGAAATCAATGGCTAAAATATAACCAAAAAGTTCACAATTATTTAAAATTAAGCAAAACTTTTCTAAATAGTGTATGGATCAAAGAAGAAATCAGTGGAAAAGTGGAAAAGTCAAAATATTTTTAATTGAAATGTACATTAACAAAACATTTTGCATGTGCTAAACAGAAAGAGAAATTGATCGTTTCAAATATATATATAAGAGAAAATCACATGCAGAAAATTAATGGTGTGAGCTATTGTACCAACTAACATATCTATAATATATAGATTAATTAAAGAAGCAAAAGTCAATGAAATAGAAAACTGGCATATAACAGAGTAAATCAATAAAACCTAAAGGTGGCTATTTGAAGATTAACAAAATCAATAATCCATAAAACCATATTTTTTAAAGGAGAAAAACCAAATTATAAATATAAGAAATGAAAAAGGAGCTAGCACTACAGATTTCCTAGATATTAGAAAAATGCAATAATAAGAAGAGGATATTATGAAATATTTATGCAAATGCATTTGACAACTTGGAGGAAATGAACAAATTCCTCTAAAAAACACAACTAATGTGAAAATCCCTCAAGAAATTGAAAAAAGAATTTCCATATGACCCAGCAATTCCACTCCTGGGTATTTATCTGAAGAAAACAAAAATACTAATCAGAAAATTTATATACACTCCTATGTCTATGGTAGCAGTATTTACGATAGCCAAGACATGGAAGCAATCTAAATGCCCATCAGTAGATGAATGGATAAAGAAGGTGTGGTGCAGATACACAATGGAATATTACTCAGCCTTACAATGAATGAAATGCTGCCACTTGTAACAACACGCCTTGAAGATCCTATGCTAAGTGAAATAGGTTAGACAGAGAAAGATGACTACTGTATGATTTTGCTTACTTATGGGTCCTAAAAAACAAAACAAATGAGCAACATAACAAAGCAGTTATAGATTCAGAAGACAAGCAGGTGGTTGCCAGAGGGAAGGGTGTGAGGAGAAGAAAAAAATAGATGAGGGAGATTAAGATATACAGATTTCCAACTGCAAAATAAGTGAATCAGGAGTGTGTGAAATGTACTGTGTGGGGAATATGGTCAATAACTAAGCAATAACTTTATACAATGACATATTGTAACTGGCTTTATCAAGAAGGTCATTTTGAAATGGATAGAAATATCAAATCACTATGTTACATAACAGGAACTAATATAGTATTGTAGGTCAATTATTTTTCAAAAATGAATGAAAATGCATAGAAAAGAGATGGATTTTGTGGTTACCAGATGCAGGGGGTGGGGGGAGGAGGAATTGGATGAGGGCAGTCAACAGGTAGAAACTTCCAAGTTTATTTAAATAAGTTAAAACTTATTTAACTTATGAGATAAATATGTACTAGACATGCAATGTACACATGACAGATTTAACCAATACTGATGTATGTTATATATGAATGTTGATAAGAGAGTAAATCTTAAGAGTTCTTATCACAAGAGAAACTTTTTTTCCAGTGTTTTAATTGTGTGTCTATATGAGATAATGGATGTTCACCAAACTTACTGTGATAAGTTTTCATGATGTATATAAGTCAATCATTATGCTGTACATCTTAAACTTACACAGAGCTATATGTCAATTATATCTCAATAAAACTAGAAGAAAAGTAAATGAATGGTTGGTTAAAAAGCACAATTTACCAAAATAAAAACAAAAAATAGAAAAAAACATATTCCTATGTATGTATTTTACTGACCACATAATTTCAAAATCCACGTAGAAAATGCTATAGGACCCAGTGTTCTTACTGAAAAATTCTTATACTTATTTAAGAAGAAAATAGTATCACATTTATACAAAATTGTATGGAAAATAAAGAAAGAGAAATCTCTTTCAACCTCTTTTGTGAGTTCAACATAAACCTGACACTAAAACTTGTCAAAGATACCATAGGAAAAGAAAATTAGAAGTCAGTGTATCTCATGAGCTCATATATAATAATACTAAACAAATTATAAGCAAATTTAATTCAATAATGTAATGGGTAATACATTATGACCAAATGAAGTTTATTCCAAGAATGCAAGGTTGATTTAATATCTGAACATCAAACAATGTAATTTGTCTCACCAGCAAAAAGGGGAAAATAAAAGCATCTGATCAACTAAATACATGTAAAAAGCTATTAGAATTCAATAAAAAGTGAAATGAAATGAAAATATCTCACCTAATTTAGAATAGAATGGAACTTCCTCAATCTTGTAAGAAGAATCTATAAAACATCAAAAGGAAACACAATCCCTAACAGTAAATTATTAAACACTTTTTCTCTGAGGTTAGGAAAGAGACATTTATGTCCACTATTACCCTCGTATTCCACATGATTCTGAAGATCCCAACCAAATCAATAATAAAAGGAAATGAGATTAAAATGTTAAAAGATGGGAAGGAAGAAGGAAAAGAATCATTTTCAAGGTGTTCAATTGAAAAGTCATTTTCCAGGTGGCTCAAAAAATACAAAAGCATCTACAAATGAACTATTGAAATTAGAATGTGAATCTTTGGAGGTCTGATGGATACAAAGCTCATATCCAAAACCTAATTGCCCTTTCACTGTTATTTAGTTACTAAGTCATGTCCAACTCTTTGTCACCCCATGGACTGTACCCCACCAGGCTCCTCTGTCCATGGGCTTTCCCCGCCAAGAATACTGGAGTGGGTTGCCACTTCCTTCCCCAGGGGATCTTCCTGACCCAGGGATTGAACTTGTGTCTCCTGCATTGCAGGTGGATTCTTTACCCGCTGAGTCACTGGGGGAAGCCACTTGCAGGTATTCTCATAACCCGCCTCCAACCAGCACTCCCCAGTGCCAACCCCATCCACCCACCTGGCTGAATCATGATTTAGGAAACAGGAGCTGAGAAAGGCTGAGGTGACTTCAGGACCCTTCTGCTTCAGCAGTGAAACGGACGTGGTTGACATGGAGGAACGCGGAGGCTGATGAGCTCCTTTCTTGGTTTTCGAATCAGAGTGGGTAAAGCACCACAATGAAGCATAACCTGATGGCTCAGTTAGCTGTCCTCCAACTCATCTCTTCACAAGCTCCTTTGCAGCTGGTGAGGTTTCAGCCCCCGACCTGGCCTGCTCCAAACCCACTGTGAACTTGGATCCCCGAGGGCGCCTGCTCCCAGCCCATCACCGTGGCTGGCATGGACCTTGGTCAGCACCGTGTTCCAGCCCTGGCTTCTCCGTGGCACGCATGGAGGGCTGCCTGAGAAACCCTCCCGTGAGCCTCCGTGTTCCGAGTGTCGTGTCCCGTGTCCGCTTGTTACCGACAGTTCCAGCTTTTCTCACGTGTCCACCCTCAGTCACATGGCGTCCTCCTGCCTGGAGTGTATGTCCTCACCATCGAAGTCACAGTCACCTCTCCCATCCATCACTCACGCAAACACAGAGCTCGGCCTCAGGAAGGGGACAGAGCATATCACTCTGGAGTTACGTGGGAAGTTTCATCTGGTCAGTTTATTATCCTTTCCAGTGGATTTTGAAGGTAGATGTTTTTAATTAAAAAACTTTTACAGCATCATTTTCTCTTCCAATAATTGTCATTTTCCCCCAACTGCTAGACACATAAATCCCTTTACTTCATAAGGTAACTGAAAAAATACAAAGAAAATCCAGATTCACACTCCTCAGCATAGAATACAAATTGTATTTCCCTCTTAATTACCGTGTGCCTGAAATGGCAGTTTATTTTGAACACTTTCAAAAGGGTCTATGCAGCTTTCAAGTGTGTGTTGAATAAAGCTGACTTATTTTTTTCTCTTTAATATTTTTTTCACTGTCATTTTGACTATGCAGTATAGTCTAGGAACTAGATAGTTTATGAAACTCTTTCAAAATATTTGTATAATGAACAATTAATTTAATTCACAATTTCCAATGAATTATTAATTGTAAGAAAAGCTTCGTCTTCTATAGTATTAATGCCTTCTTTTAAAATCGAAAAACAATCAGTGGCAATTGTCACAGGCTCTCATTTTCCATTCTCTTCTGTGGCCACCAATACAGTTTTAAAGCCCACAAGAATTTGGTTGGTATCATAAAAACACATGACCTGCAATCAAGGTCTCTTCACAGGTTCAGATGTCAGGATGTTAATCCTACAGGATCACGGCTCCACATGTGTGACTTTATTTAGCCTTAATCACCTCCTTAAAGACTTTATATCCATGGGATGTCAGGACCTCAACATGCATTCGAGGGGAAGAAATTCAGTCCATAGCAGTGGTCTCCACTGATGTTCAGATTAAGATGTAAACCACTCCATCCAATCCTAGGCAAACTCCTGTATTTTTGTTCTCTACTCTTGTGGATCATCAGTGCCCCCCACATGCACACACAGGCACACATGCTTGCACACACAGGCAGGCACACACATGCAGACACACACACACACAGAGACACACATGCACACACATTGACACAGGCACATGCATGAACACAGAGACACCTACATACAGGTACACACAGATAAGCACAGGCACACATAAAACATGCACACACTTGCAGACACACAGGTACATGCACACATATGCAGACACATGCACCCACGTGCAGGTACACACAGGCACACACACAGGCGCCCATGCACCCACATGCATGTACACACAGGCACACACACAGGCACCCACGCACCCACATGCTGGTACACCCATGCAGACACACACAGGCGCCCATGCACCCACGTGCATGTACACACAGGCACACACACAGGCACCCATGCACCCACATGCTGGTACACCCATGCAGACACACACAGGCGCCCATGCACCCACGTGCATGTACACACAGGCACACACACAGGCACCCATGCACCCGCGTGCTGGTACACACATGCAGACACAGATAGGCGCATGGCCAGGCACAGGCGTCGCCATATGTCCCCCCTCATAGAGTGCCTTGTCCCGTGCTAAGCTCGGCCCTTTGATTCTCCTGCTCTGTGACTGCCACACGAGTCTGAATCTGAGAGTGACGTGCATTTTGTTTGTGTTGTTTTGTTATTTAATCTTAACTTTACATTGAAGTATACTTGGGCTTCCCAGGTGGCGCTACTGGTAAAAAACCCAGCAGCCATGCGGGAGATGCAGGTTCCATCTCTTAGTCAGGAAGATTCCCTGTAGGAGAGGGTGGCAACCCTCTTCAGCATTCTTGCCTGGGGGATCCCATGGGCAGAGGAGCCTGGAGGGCCACAGCCCATGGGGTCTCAAAGAGCCGGACACGACGGCAGTGACTCGGCACACACGCGCGTAGCTGGCTTATGATGCTGCGTTAGCTTCAGGTGTACGGCGAAGTGATTCAGTCACACACGCACATGTGTCTGCTCTTTTTCAGATTCTTTTCCCATATAGGTCGTTGTGGAGTGCTGAGCAGAGTTTCCTGTGCTATGTAGTAGGTCCTTAGTTACCTATTTTATATTTAATAGTGTGTATATGTTAATCCCAAACTCCTAATGTAACCTCCCCCTCACCTTTCCCCTTTGAAACAAAATCATTCCCAAGCCAGGGTCATTTTAAGGTGAACATAAAATGCTGAAATCATCCTAATAAAACCAACAGGAAGGAGGAGCTGAAACAGGGAGCTTCATACAGTCTTCTTCTCTTCCTAATCTCATGGAACCTCCCCGTCATTTTTACATAGTAGCAGGTTTCCAAAAAAAATCGTGATTTAAAATATGAATGTCAAATATATGGTAAAAACCACTTCAATATTGTAAAGTAATTAGCCTCCAACTAATAAAAATAAATGAAAAAAATAAAATAAAATCTGATTAAATTGAAATTTAAAAAAATATATATATGAATTTTTCCCAAAAGGACTATGATAATTCTGGCAATTCTGTCTGAGACTGACCCCGCCCATTGTGGAGATCTTGTTGCTTCCATGTCTTGTTTCTGGACGGCACATTTCTCGGCAGCGCATCTTCAGTTGCTCTGTGAAGACTGTGCTGTATGCAGTCCTGCCCAAGGTCGGCAGGGCAAGCAGGCCCCACACGCTCTCACAGGGGTGACCTGTGAGCTCCTTGGTGCTGGGGATGGCCTGTGGCTCCCACAGGAGAGCTGAATCACACTTGACGGAGGATCACTAGGCTTTTTTATTTTAAGTTTCCGTAGGAAAAGATACACATATGCATCATTGAATCACTTTGCTGTACACTTGAAATTAACACAGCATTGTAAATTAACTAGATGGTGGTGGTTTAGTTTAGTTTAGTTTAGTTTAGTTTAGATGGTGGTGGTGGTTTAGTTGCCAAGCCATGTCCAACTCTTTTGTAACACCGTGGACTATAGCCCACCAGGCTCCTGTGTCCATGGGATTATCAGAATACTGAAGTGGGTTGACATTTGCTTCTCCAGGGGATTTCCCCAACCCATGGATCGAACCCATGTCTCCTGAATTAGCTCTGAGCTATGAAAGAAGCCCTGTAAATACTTCAATTTTTTTAAATCCTCAAAAGACACACACACACACAAATTATAGATTTCCTAAAAATGAAGGAATAAATTTAACCCTATATTTTAATTTCAGTTCAGGTCAGTTGCTTAGTTGTGTCCAACTCTTTGCAACCCCATGAACTGCAGCACGCCAGGGTTCCCTGTCCATCACCAACTCCCAGAGTTTGCTCAAACTCATGTCCATCGAGTCAGTGATGCTATCCAACCATCTCATCCTCTGTCATATTTTAGTTTAATGTCCTTATAAAACTGAATAAAAAATTTGAGTAGAGCAGCCAGTTCATCTCGTTGTCATTACTCTGACTGCTCATCAATGAGTCTTCATCAGTGATCACGATGGCCTAAGGCTGACCAGGGTTTACCAGTAATTGGGCTTTGATTATTGCCTAAGATCAGCAGTGAGATACAGAGGCCGCTTTCAAGAACCAACATCTTGTGTTACTTACTGACACGTGTGTCTTGTGTTTCAAATGCATTTCATTCATTCACAACTCATTTGCTCACTCATCATTGACCCAGAGCGCATTTGTGCCAAGTCACCATTCTCAGTGGCTGAGGATGCAGCGACATCAGGGTGCTTCCACTGACCAAGAGCACCCAAATCCTAATGACAATGCTCAAGTGACAATGGGAAATGACTCTGCCCATGGGAGAGCTTCTGAAAGCCAGCTCCATGATTCCAGACATTGTTCTTTTCTCTTGCAGACACACAGGCACACGAGCATACCCCTTCCATCAGAGAGCCCAATCGTTCCTTTCATCCATCTTAAATCTGAAACTTTGTCCACAATCAAAAATACCCGCCAGGGATGACTGCCCTGGTGGCCCAGTGGTTAAGAATCCACCTGCCAGGGCAGGGGACATGGGTTCAAGCCCTGGTCCGGAAAGATCCCATATGTCAGGGAGCAACTAAGCCCATGTGCCTCAACCACTGGCAACCACAGGCCTACAGCCGATGCTCCACAACAAGAGAAGATACCTGCAGTGAGAAGCCTGGGCAACCACAACCAGAGACGCACTCACCACAGTTAGAGAAAGCCCTCACAGAGCGCCGAAGACTCCGCGCAGCCAAAACTACGTGAATGCCTTATTAAGATAAAAGCATACCCTCCACGGGGAAATGCTTGCCCAGATGACGTGCTGTAGATGAAACAACTCGCAATTCCAGAAGGACAACTGGAAGCAACTCTTGAGCAGCCTCAGCAGCGACACTGGACCAGGCAGGACCTATCCGAAGGGGCCGTGTGGGCAGGGTGGGAGTGCAGGTGGAAGCGGAAGTTCAGCATGTTGGTGAGAAATCATCCCCGTGACAGTGTTCTCACACCTCGTGTGTAGCTCATCGCTTTCTTTTCGTGCAGAAGGACACTGGTCTTGCTCACACAGGGCACAGCCCCTGAGCAGCGGGCTCGCTCCAGTGTCTGTGCAAGCAGCTCATTCGACGTGCTGGTGGAGCACCAGGGTTTGATCTTCAGCGTGAAGGCTTACATTTTACAGACACCTGTTTAAGCACATCACGAGAGACTACATGGGCTAGAGTTGCAACTTTTATGATAAACAGTGGTATTCCATCCATGGGGAGGAATAACCCAAACAAACCACTATGCAAAATGCTTCCGACGGAGGTTAATGTTTCAGTGGTTGAAGGACGGCAGTGTGGGGCTGTGTGTCATCCCGGCAGAGGTGGACGGCATTCCCGAAGCCGAAGGGGTGTCGATGTGCACAGTGCTGGGGAGTCCTGCCTTCCCGACCTCAGGACTCGTGGGGTTGGGTGAATAACTCGAACCTGAATTCCGATTGAGCAGCTATACCAAAGGACCTTGCAGACTGGCCTGACATCCAGGCTGTGTCAAAAAGTAAAACATAATGCAAAATATTAATTACAGATCTTTTATTTCAAAGGTGTGAACAACCATGCTTTATGCACAAACGTCTAGAACGTGGCACTATTCAGATTTAAGATGAATTTGAATGAACAGCGTCATAAGAGTAAGTATCCCTGTGTGTTTGTCCTGTTGGTCTATATCCTACACGTTCTCAAACATGGCCACACCATCTCCTAAGGATGCACAAGCCGTAAGGAGCCCGCCCATGGCCCTACCCTGTCACACCGCTCGTAGAGCGCCACCGTAAAGAGGTGATGAACATGCCACTACTCAAACAAGTATTCTCTCAGGCCCCTATGACTACAGTGATGGAATTTCATCCTGCAGTGAACCAGAGATCCCCTCACTAACCCAGCCGATACCAGATAAAGCAAGCAGCCATACCCACTCAGTACCTGGGCAGCCCAGAGGCGGGGATCATCCACCAACCTCAAAGCATCAGGAGAATCAATGGGCAAGTCTGTCCTTATTCAGGGCTGGCAGATATGAGTTGAGCAATATTCTATTCCAGGTTCCTCAAAAAATTAAACATAGAATTACCACATGACCTAGGACTTCAATTGCTAGATATACATACACCCAAAAGAGTTGAAAACCTTTAGTCAAATATGTGTACACAGACATTTCAGTTCAGTCATGCCCGACTCTTTGCAACCCCATGGACTGCAGCACGCCAGGCTTCCCTGTCCTTCACCAGCTCCCAGAGCTTGCTCAAATTCATGTCCATCGAGTCAGTGATGCCATCCAAGCATCTCATCCTCTGTCATCCCCTTCTCCCCTGCCTTCAGTCTTTCCCAGCATCAGGTAAACAGACATTCGTGGCAACAATATTTACAACAGCCAAAATGGGGAAGCAACCCAAACGTCTCTTAACTGATGAATAAGCAAAATGTAGTATATCCATACAGCGGAATATTATGCAGCCATAAAAAGGGATACTGCATTGAAACATGCCACAAAGCAGACAAACCTCAAAGACATGATGCTCAGTGAAAGCAGCAAGACACAGCAAGGCACATAGTGTGTGATTCCATTTACATATAAGTAAATCCATAAAAACAGAAGGCAGATGAGTCCTTGCCAGCGGACTGGGGGAGGGGGAGTGAGAAATGGCTTGGTGGGTGTGGGGTTTTATTTGGGGGAGACGGAGAAAAGCTTTGGAACTTGGTGGAACTAGATGGTGATTATACCACATGTGATTGGAACTAGGTGGTGATGATACAACATTTTGTACTTGAATGTACAAAATGCCACTGGATTGTGTGCATTTTTAAGTGGCTAATTTTATGTTACGTGAGTTTCATTTCCATGAACAGAAAAATCTATTTCAAGCATGCAGCCCCCACCACCAAGACAGAGAGAGTCACAGAGGGGGCACTCAGACTTCACCACCAGATGCTGGCCTTGGAGTGGCTCCTGCCCTGCAAAAGCTACTTTGTTGCTTTCGCTTATGTCTTTACCTTTGCCTTCCTTTAGTGGAATCAAGTTGCTGCTGTTGGCTCGCTAAGCTGTGTTCGACTTGTTGTGACCCCACGGATGACAGCACGCCCGGCCTCCCTGGCCCTCCCCATCTCTCGGAGGTTGTCCAAGTGCATGTCCACTGAATCGGTGATGCCGCCGGCCGGTTGAACCAAGAGGCTCTAGCAAACGCCAGCACTGCCTTCATGCAGTTCAGTGTCCCCAGACAGCACACCTTCACGGCTCCTGATTCAAAGGCAGGTGCTGAGGCCAGTCTGGCCTGAGGCTGACTTTCCAGAGGACGACCTGCACGTTTATGGGCATAGGAGCAGAGGATGGGAGCGGCGTGTCCGATCTGAGGGCCGTTGAGAACCTGCAGAAACCGCCACAGGCAGAACGAGCCGAGGATGAGACCGCAGAGCAAGCATCGCGGAGCCGCGGCTACAGCGACGCAGGCAGCGGAAGGCGACTCCAAGGGCTGTGACCCACACGTGACGGCTTCTCGTGAGGAGAGGTCCCGCTGACCCTGAGGACCTGCTGAAACGTGCACTCGAGCTGCAAACCGTCACCCAGATGGACAGTCTCTCCTAACACCAAGGAGGATGCCCAGGGTGGCTCGCCACCCTCGGGGCCAGCTTCCTGGCCAGCTACAGCCTTCCCTGGTCTGTTAGGACAGCTAGCCCATGATCCTCAGGTCCAGGGACAGCCTCTTGGTGAGAACGACTGTGGTTTTGCTCAGAAGGACACGGTACACCCAACAGTGATTTTTAGCGGAGTCCAGGCTTTCCTGGACAGGGACGCAGAGGTGACCCTCCAAAAAGGAGCCGGAAGGACCTGTGACGAAGGGCGAGAGGCGGAGCCCAGTGTCCTCGGCCAGCCGACCCTGCCGCTTATCCTCACCTGTGGCACCTGAGCTGCGCCGCAAGCCTCTCCCCACCCCCACGGCAGGTGCCGCCCGTGCCAGCGTCAGACGCCGGCAGGCCCACTGCCGGCCCCTCCTTCCTGCAGAGTCGGCACCATCACCTGCCTGGGCTCTGTTCCCTCTCTGGATATCTCCTCTTTGTTTCCTAAGGGAGTGGGCTGCTTCTATGTTGCCCACTTCTCCTCCCGCCCAGTTATTATTGTTTTTAATTGAAATAGAGTTGGTTTGCAATATTACGTTAGTTTCAGGTGTACATCAAAGTCATTCAGTTATATTCACACACACACACACACACACACACACACACACACACACAAGCTTTTTCAGATTATTTCCCATGGTGCTTTATCACAGGGTATTGAGTAGTTCCCTCTCCTACAGTAGGTCCTTGTTCATGTTTTACATACACTAGCATATAGGAGTGATATATAGTATACACTATATAATATATAGTGTATAGGACCAACGTTGAAGCTGAAACTCCAATACTTTGGCCACCTGATGCGAAGAACTGACTCACTGGAAAAGACTCTGATGCTGGGAAAGACTGAAGGCAGGAGGAGAAGGGGACAACAGAGGATGAGATGGTTGGATGGCATCACCGACTCAATGGATATGAGATTGAGTAAACTCTAGGAGTTGGTGATGGACAGGGAGGCCTGGCGTGCTGCAATCCATGGGGTCACAAAGAGTCAGACAAGACTGAGCGACTGAACTGAACTGAACTGAGTGTGTATCTGTTAATCCTAAACTCCTAATTCATCCCTCCTCTCTCTTGGATAACCCCAACTCTGCTCTTGATGTCTGTGGGACTGTTTTTGTTCTGTAGGTAAGTTCATGTGTGTGATGATTATTATTTTTTTTAGATAAAAGCTGGCCGTGACAGGATGCTGTCCCCAGCCCACCGCCCAGTTTGTCTGAATGGCTTTTGGCAGCGACAGTCCTGGGGTCCCCTCCGTGGCCCTCCCTGGCAACCCCTCCCTGCGCCACCGGCTGGGTCTCCCCTTCAAGGTCCTCCCAAGCCCTGTAGCCCGTCGACTGTCCGGCGATCAATACGTTGGGTCAGGGCGGGCGGAGACCTCCGAGGACCCGCACAGCTGAAGCCTCGTGAGCAGGCACTTGAGACGGAGACCGTGTAATTAAGTGCAGGCTTGCCCCCCGCTCTGGGGGGCGGGCCCTCTCGTTAGCGGTAAAGGGCGCCCTGGCTGGCCACCGTGGTCAGGCCCCTGGGGGCCCCTCTGTCGACGCTCTGGAAGGAGGGCACACTCCGGTCGGAGCCGGCTGGGCCAACTGGTAGCCTTTTAAGAGCTGTGGAAGCGAGGGAGCTGGCCTAGGGGTAGACACAGCCCCAGATGCCAGGGACAGGGATACAAGTGTAATTCTAGACTATTAGAGTGACACACCAGATCATCTCTGCCCCGGAACCCGAGACAGCTGAGGGGATTACGCCGGACAGGCTGTCACGCAATAAAATTTTCAGAAATCCGTTAACCCCAGCTCAGATGGGCTGAATATTTGATCTCTTGACACTGAGAAAAAGGTGTGTTTGTTAACTGCAGAAGGATAGAGGTGAGAGGCTGGGCAGATGATAAGGCAGGGATACCCCGGGAGAGGTGGCAGAAGGTGGTGGGCACGATGGGGAGGCTGGGCCTCTCGGGAGCTCACCCCAGGGGCCTGGGAACCTCAGAGGGCTGGGCAGGGGGAAGCCGGGGGGTGCTCTGGAAGGGCCCCCGTGGCCCTCCGCCTCAGCACATCTTATCAAAGGACACTCAGGGAAGTGACTGCACCCTGTCTGGGGCTGGGAGGGTCAAGTGCCCTCAGCGCTGGAAGGAAGCAGATGTTCTTTACATATGTTTTCTTTGAAAAGTGGAAAGCCATGCCCTGTAATGGGACTTTGACCATTTTTAATTATAAAAGAAAGCCAAGACCATTTTCATTTTGGAGGAAAAGGTGAAACAACACGTGATTCCAAGTCACGAGCCCTAACAGAAAAGCCTGCTGCTGGCTGTGTGTGATGAGTTCAGAAGGAGTCAAGTGAAGTGAAGGTCGCTCAGTTGTGTCCGACTCTTTGCTACCCCATGGACTATCCAGTCCATGAAATTCTCCAGGCCAGGACACTGGAGTGGGTAGCCGTTCCCTTCTCCAAGGGATCTTCCCCACCCAGGGACTGAACCCAGGTCTCCCGCATGGCAGGCAGATTCTTTACCAGCTGAGCCCCCAGGGAAGCCCCATCAGAAGGAGGCAAGGTCATCGCCAGATACCCCAGTGACAGGGCTGCCAATCTCACACCAGCGGGGTGGCTGGGTTAGTCACGACCTCACGTGAGGAGCCGGGGATGCTTTCCCAGCTTGGGGAGCAGAGGGACGGTGGGGAGAGTGGGCCCGACGAGGGCTGCTGGGCTCCTGGTCTCTGAAGGCAGGAGGGAAGTGGGGTGCTCCCCGGGGCCCCCCAATCATGCTGCAGGAGGCGGCGGGAGGACCAAGACCCAAAGCGCCTCCCAGCCGCTGTCAGGACCGCAGAGGGCCCCTTATGCAAACCCACCCCTTTCCAAGCCATCTCTCCCGCCTTGCCCAGAGAAACTGAGTCAGGAGTGACGAAGGTTCACAGACTAAGGTTTTATAATCATAGATACCTCTTGTCCAGAACTCTCTAAGCCTACGACAGTGATCCCCGCAAGATGGATGGAGATTAAACCACCCCTGGCAGGGTTCAGGGGAATAAAGTCTGTTTCACCTAATAAATCTCTTTCTACATCAATTCAACCCTTGCCTTGTCCTCATTAAGGCAACTGATTTAAAAAAAAGAATAAATAAATATACTTGAGGCCAGACGTATAGGGACGCAAAACTCAAATCTGTAGTGTATTTAAAACAGCTCATTCATGGCATCCTCCACCCCCACACACACACACACACACACACACACACACACACACACTCAGACACAGCAACAGAGAATGGGAAGCTTGGCCGGCTTTTTAACAAGTCGCCAAGATGATTGAGATAAGGTTTGCCCAACGGTGTCACAAGGTCATGGAAAAAACCAACACAATATGCTTCTCCAAACCCACCCCATCCGAAGGCCAGCTCCGGGGGACGCAGAGCCCAGGGCGTGCGGGGCCGAACAAAAGCAGGCCTCTGCTAATTGACTGAAAAATCAGCCCGGGCCCCCCTGGGAGGCGCGGCAGGCCGCAGCAGATGGAGGCTGCCCGGCGCGGGAGCTCAGAAGCCCCTGGAAACCTGCTGCGGGTCTGCTGCAATTATGGGTCAGACCTTGCTGTGCCCAGCCCAGCAGTCAGCCGCGAGCAGCGGTCACCCGGAGCCCTCCGCCGGCCTGGGGCTCCCGGGGTGCTCCAGCTCCGGCGGGGGTGGTTGGGGGTTTGTTCTGGTTTGTTTCTGATAGACTCAGCCTCTCGGCCAAACAGATGCTTTCCTCGGCTTTCTTTGATTCTGCTGATCTGAGTTAATTTGATTTCTGCGTCTCGGCCCCCAGCTCGGGGCCTGATGGGTGTGCAGAAGTGGCCCGGCATTTGCTCGCTGCAGACACGCGAGTCCTCGCTCACCCGCCCTGACCACTCCACGCACGATCTGGTCACAACGGCCGGGAGACTTAGGCTTCTAACCAGAGAGGAACTCCTGCGGCCACCGCTGCGTTTTGCGACTGGAAGATGTTTTAATCACAGGTCTGCCCCAAGTCTCCCGTGCATTTGACCAAAACTAACTGCGTTGTCTCATGCAGACTGCTAGCAGAAAACTCTTAGCTGGTTCAGAGACATGATGGAAGCTAAACTGATAAATGAATGACTGAAAATGGACTCTAGACTACCCATACACCTTTGTCTTTTATGGAAGAAATAAACATCTAGTGGAATAAATGAGGCACTTTTTCCACCTCCTGACTTGAAAAAAAATAAAAATAAAGCAGGTTTGCTTTTATCACATAATCCTTAGATTAAAAAAAAAAAACCCTTCAGTTTCATTTAATTTCACAGTTGTTAAAAGTGCACATTGTAAAATTGTTAATTCAGGCACAATATCTCATCTGGTACAAATATCTTTATTTTTGTCCCAAGTAAAGTTTCTGTAGAAGGTGCTTCATTGGTAAATCTGTAACTCCCTCTCTGATGTGAAAAAAAGTCTAGTCTGAGGAAAAATGAAGACTTTCAAGCCAGTCTACATGTAGCTGATGATTATTTTTAAATATAGGGCACACTTCCTTTCTTCGTGCATTTCTCTACGAGATATATAGATATTCTATCAATAACAGCAACATTCAATTATTTGTGTCAATAAAAATAGTATACTCTTATAACAATTTGAGAAAACATAGCATGAAAAAATCACCCGTAGTCTGCAAAACAAATGTTTTTTATCACTTTATCTATTCCCTTTTATTTTTTCACACCAACTTTTCTATAAGATTAAATGTAGTCAACAGTTTTGTAGTATAACCCATTTCACTTAACATTATTGCAAACCTGCTTTTTCTTGTTACTGCAATTTTTATGATCATCCCTTTTATATTCTAGCAAGTGACATCCTCATAACTGACCTAGCTCTTCTGCTATTACTGGCCTTTTGGGTTTTTTCCTCAATTTTAATTTTTACAATACCATACAATAAGATTGCCCCATTTTTTAGTCCATAGATCTGTGCCAAGATTATCGCAATCCTGATACAGGAGAGCTATATACCAAACATCTTGTGAGTCTCTCTCTCTACCCCTTCATCATTGTGTCTTCTCCTCACTCTGACCCTAAGCGGTATGATCTCTCCTCCGTCATCAAGGCTTTGCCTGCTTGAGAATGTCAGAGGAATATAAACGGGATCCCACAATAATCCTGACGCTGGCCGCTTTCACCCAGTACAACGTCTCTGAGGCTCACCCCAAGTTGCGTGTCTCGTTGATGGAGCACCGGCCTCTTTACTGAGGAGCAGGGATCAGCTTTGACTTCCCTGGTGACCCAGGTGGTAAAGAATCTGCCTGTAATGCGGGGGACCCAGGTTCGATCCCTGGGTCAAGAAGATCCCCTGGGGAAGAGAATGGCAACCCACGCCAGTATTCTTGCCCCGGTGGGCTGCAGTCCATATTGTCATCAAGAGTCAGACACGACTGAGTGACTAACTCTTCCGCAGGGATCAGGCTGTGACTGCACCCGGGCCTGAGAATCCATCATCTTGGTGAAGGATATTTAGATGCTTCTGCCATTTGCTGTCACAAATACAGTCACTGTGCTTATGCACAGGCTTTTGTGTGGACATACATTTTCATTTATCTGGAATAAATGCCCAGGGGTGGAGTTGCTGGCTCACGTGGTAAATACACAGTGAAGTTTACAAGAAAATGCCTAGTTGTTTTCCAGAAAGACTGTATCATTTTTCTTTTTCTTTTAAATTGAAGTATAGTTCATTTACTATGTTGCATTTGTTTTAGGTGTACAGTGATATATATAAATATATATGTGTGTGTGCATATATATATAATTCTTTTCCTTATAGGTTACTACAAAATACTGAGTAAAGTTCCCTATGCTATATAGTAGGTCCGGTTTATATATAATAGTGTGTGTATGTTCATCCCAAATTCCTAACTTATCCCTCCCCTACATTCCCTATTGGTATCTGTGGTTGTTTTCTATGTCTGTGGGTCTCTTTTGTTTTACATATAAATTTCATTTGTATCATTTTCTAACATTCCATATATAGATGACATCATATGATACTTGCCTTTCACTGTCTGACTTAACTTCACTCACTATGATGATCTCCAGGTCCATCCATGTGGCTGCAAATGGCATTCTTCCATTCTTTCTACAGCTGTGTAGTATTCATTTTTCATTACACTCAGCAGTGTACACCCTGGCTGTTCCACATCCTCAAAGCACTTGAAGCGGTCATGACTTTTTATTCTAGTCGTGTTAACACATGTGGAACACTAGCTCACCATGGTTTTATTTTGCTTTCCACAATGGCCAAGATAGAACACATCTTTCCGTGCACTGTTTGCTATTCCTATTTTGGGAACTGACTGTCCAAGTATTCTGCTGAAGTTTAATTGGATTATTTTTCTGGTTAGTTTTAAAGATAAATATATTTTTTTCCTATGTATTTTTTTCCCTGTATTTTCTGGAGAGTAGATAGATAGATAAATAGATGGATGATTGATATAGATAGATACATTCTGGACAAGTCTATTTTAAGATATGTGATTTACAAATATGTTTTCTCAATATGCAATTTATATATGAGTTTCTTAACCTTGTCTTTCAGAGTGAAGTTTTTCATTTCGATGATGTCTCTTCTGTAATTTTTTTCAGTAATAAGACCTTATTTGGTAAGTTGTTGATATTCATAGTGTAGAGTTATTTGCAGTCTTCCCTTATTATCCCTCTAATGTTGTGAGGTGGTATCATCTCTTTCATTGTTGATATTGATAATTTGCACTTTTTTTCTCTTTTTGTCAATCTAACCAGAAGTTTATCAATATTATTGATCATTTCAAAGAAGCAGCTTTCAGTTTTTTTCATTTTCTCTTTTTCTTTTTCTGTTTTGAATTTCATGGATTTCTTTTTATTCCCTTCTCTTTATGCCTGTTTTGCTGGGGTTTTTCTTTCTGACTTCTTAAAAAAGTAGCTTGGATCTTTGATATGAAATTTTTCTTAGTTTCTCATACATACTTTTAATGCTATAAATTCTCAAAACACTGTTTCAAGGATATACCATAGATCTGACATGGCATATAATCATTTTACTTTTATTCAGATTATTTCTAATACCTCTTGATATTATTCACTCCATGGATTATTTAGAAATATGTTGGTTAGTTTCTAAGTGTTTGGACATTTTCTTGATATCATTCTTTTATTGGTTTCTGTTTAATTCTATTGTAGTTCAAAAATATATTTTGCATGATTTCAACTTTTGATTGAATAATTAAGATTTGTTTTGTGATTAGGAACATGGATAATCTTGGTGAACAATACATGTGAAAAGATATGTGTTATCTTTCGGAGTGAAATGCTATTTAAGTCCTCTTGGCTGATGGTGCTGTTTGGTTCTTCCATATTCTTGCTAAATTTCTGCGTACAAGTTACTTATGTTACAGAGAGGTGAATTTGGAGCCTCCAACTATCATTGTGCATTTATCACTTCTCCTTTCAGTCTGTCAGTTTTTACTTCATGTTGGTAGATGCATACATAATTAATATTTCTATGTCTTCTTAGGGAATGTATTCATTCATCATTCTATAATGTTCCTCTTCAGTTCAGTTCAGTCAGTCAGTTGTGTTCGACTCTTTGCGACCCCATGGACTGCAGCACGCCAGTCTTCCCTGTCCTTCACCAACTCCCAGAGCTGGCTCAAATTCATGTCCATCACATCAGTAATGCCATCCAGCCGTCTCATCCTCTGTCGTCCCCTTCTCCTCCCGCCCTCAATCTTTCCCAGCATCAGGGTCTTCTCCACTGAGTCACTCCTTCACATCAGGTGGCCAAAGTATTGGAGTTTCAGCTTCAGCATCAGTCCTTCCAATGAACACCCAGGACTGGTCTCCTTTGGGATGGACTGGTTGGATCTCCTTGCAGTCCAAGGGATTCTCAAGAGTCTTCTCCAACACCATAGTTCAAAAGCATCCATTCTTTGGTGCTTAGGTTTCTTTATAATCCAGCTCTCACATGACTACTGGAAAAAACATAGCTTTGACTAGATGGACCTTTGTTGGCAAAGTAATGTCTTGGCTTTTTAATATGCTGTCTAGGTTGGTCATAACTTTCCTCCCAAAGAGTAAGCATCTTTTAATTTCATGGCTGCAATCACCATCTGCTGTGATTTTGGAGCCCCCCAAAAATAGTCTGACACTGTTTCCACTGTTTCCCCATCTATTTGCCATGAAGAGATGGGCCTGGATGCCATGATCTTAGTTTTCTGAATGTTGAACTTTAAGCCAACTTTTTCACCCTCCTCTTTCACTTTCATCAATGTCCCTCTTAGCCCAGGTCATCTTCTTTGCTCTGGAGTCTCTTTCATTTAATATTAGTATATCCACTTGGATTTCTTTTAATTAGTGTTTTCAAGGTGTATCTTTTCCCATCCTTTTACTTTATATTGTCACAGTTTAAGTGAGTTCATTATAGACAGCACATAGTTGGGTCATTTCTTTAATACATTGTGATAATCTCCATATTTTTAACTGGTATATTTAGACCATTCATATTTAAGGTAATTACTGACATATTTGGATTTGGGTCTACCTTTTTTTTTAATTTGTTTTCTTTTTCTTCCTTTTGTTATTATTTCTCAGTTTTCCATTTTTGCTTTGGTAGGATTATTTACATTTTCGGTATTCCTCCTTAGTTCATCCATTGTAATTTTTTAAGTTTTGGTGGCACTGGATCTTAGTTGCAGCAGGTGAAATCTTCAACCTTTGTTGCACATGCAGGATCTTTAGTTGCAACATGCAAGCTCTTAATTGCAGCATGTGGGATCTGGTTCCTGACCAGGGATCAAACCTAGGCCCCCTGCATTGGGAATGTGGAATCTTAGCCCCTGAACCAGTAGGGAAGTCCCCATCTATTGCAATTTGATGCTCTATCTATATCTATATATCGATTGATAGATACTAGAATGTGTATAGGTGTGTGTGTAACTTTTAAAGTTTTTCTAAGGATTATAATATACATACTTCACTCTTCACAGCTTATTTAGAATCAATATTTTACCTTACAAACATGTAGACTATCTTCACCTTCTGTGTTCTAGTTGTCTTATAATATTACATCAACATATATTGAAAACTCCATCAGAAGATGTTATAAATTTTGCTTTTTGGCATTCAACCTATTTTAATTATCTAAACGGAGAAGAATCAATTATATTCACTCAGACATTTACCATTTCTGTTGCTTTTCCTTCATCCTTATATTCAAATATTCCTTCAAGTATCTTTTCCCATCTATTGAAATGTTTCCTAGTAATTCTGTTAGAGTAGGTTTTTGGCACTGAATTCTCTCATGATTTCTCCATCTGGGAATGTCTTTATTTTGCCTTCATTGCCAAAGGATATAGAATTTAGGGTTGACAGTTCCTCAAAACTTTAGAAATGGTCTATGTCTTCCTCCTTTCTTCATCATTTCTGATGAAAAATCTATAGTCCTTCTAACCATATCCCAAGAGACAATGTATCTATCATATTCAGTGGTGCTTAAAACATTAAAAAAAATTTTAGCTTTCAGTATTTTTATTGTGATGTATCTTAAGATGGACTCTTTTGGTTTACCCTGCTAGGAAGTCACATAGCTTCTTCAGTCTGTAGAATTCTACCTTTACTTTTTCAGTTATTTTTAAAAAAATTTTTAACACCAAACTCCTTCTCTCCTTCTCTAGGACTATTCTGATTACATAAATGTTAGTTTTTGCTATTGTCTCATAGGTCCCTGAGTCACAGGATTTTCTTCCCCCCCGTGGAATCATTATTTTAAATTTCTGTTATACTTTTCAGTTATAAATTTTCCATTTGGTTCTTCTTTATAGTTTCCATGTTTCTGTTCATATTCATTATTTACTCATTTGTTTCTAAAGTAATTACAGTTATTAGTCGGAGCACAGTTATAATACTTGCTTTAAAGTCTTTATCAGACAATTCCAACATCTGTACATGTTGGTGTTGGCATCTACTGAATGTCTTTGCATATGACAGTTGAATTCTCTGGCTCTTTCTTTGACGAGTAACTTTGCATTGAATCCTGCATACATATTTTGAATATTATGAAATCCTGAGTAATACCTAAAGCTTATGAATAATGTTGAAAATGCCATTTTATCAAGCAACCTGGTTAGGCGCAGGATACAGGACTCAATGTAGGACTTCCTTAATGGGCCAGTGGTTAGGAATCCACTTGCCAATTCAGGGGACATGGATTCAGACCCTGATCCAGGAAGATTCCAGATGCTGTAGCTAATCCTTGCACCACAACTACTGAACCTGTGTTCTAGAGCCCATGGGATGCAACAAGAGAAGCCGGTGCAAGAAGCCCACACACCACAACTAGAGAATAGCCCCCACTCTACACAACTAGAGAAAGCCTTCAGACAGCAACAGAGACCCAGCACAGCCAAAAATAAATAAGTAAAAAAAGATTTTTAAATGACTCAACATACTCAACTTAAATAACAACAAATATATATATATATATATATATATATATATATATATATATATATATAAGTATCAGTTCAGTTCAGACTCTCAATCATGTTCAACTCTTTGCAACCCCATGGACTGCAGCATGCCAGGCTTCCCCATCCTTCACCAACTCCCAGAGCTTACTCAAATTCATGTCCATCACGTCAGTAATGCCATCCAACCGTCTCATCCCCTGTCGTCCCCTTCTCCTCCCACCTTCAATCTTGCCCAGCATCAGGATCTTCTCTAATGAGTCAGTTCTTCACATGAGATGGCCAAAGTATTGGAGTTTCAGCTTCAGCATCAGTCCTTCCAATAAACACCCAGGACTGGTCTCCTTTAGGATGGACTGGTTGGATCTCCTTGCAGTCCAAGGGACTCTCAAGAGTCTTCTCTGACACCACAGTTCAAAAGCATCAATTCTTCAATGCTCAGCTTTCTTTATAGTACAACTCTCACATCCATACATGACCACTGGAAAAACCATAGCTTTGACTAGACGGACCTTTGTTGGCAAAGTAATGTCTCTGCTTTTTAATATGCTGTCTAGGTTGGTCACAGTTTTTCTTCCAAGGATCAAGTGTCTTTTAATTTTATGGCTGCAGTCACCATCTGCAGTGATCTTGGAACCCAAAAAGTAAAGTCTGTCACTGTTTCCGTTGTTTCCCCGTCTCTTTGCCATGAAGTGATGGGACTGGATGACAAGATCTTAATTTTCTGAATGTTGAGTTTTAAGCCAGCTTTTTCACTCTCCTCTTTCACTTTCATCAATAACTCTCCTCTTTCACTTTCATCAAGAGATTCTTTAGGTCTTCTTTGCTTTCTGCCATAAGGGTGGTGTCATCTGCATATCTGAGGTGATTGATATTTCTCCTGGCAATCTTGATTCCAGCTTGTGCTTCATCCAGCCCAGCATTTCGCATGAGGTACTCTGCACATAAGTTAAATAAGTAAGGTGACAATATATAGCCTGACATACTCCTTCCCTGATTTGGAACCAGTCTGCTGTTTCATGTCAAATTTTGACTGTTGCTTCTTGACCTGCATATATATATATATATATATATATATATATATATGCATATATATATATTCCTAGTATATGTGTTCATATATACATGAAAAGACCTTGGATATTAGATAATAAGAACATAGAACTGTCATCCTTGGGAGAAAAGTAGAACAAATGAGATGATACCTATTATTGAATCAGCCTTATAGATAAAGACATAATTTGGATCTAATAAAATAGAAAGTAGGATCTCTAGTTACACAGAGAAAAATACAGAAATCTGCCCTGCAGTTCCCTTAAACTTTGTCAAATGCAAAGACCTGAATTTACACACACAGGATGAAATTCCACAAGTGTGGCAAATATTAACTAATAAACTAAGATGTAGGCTTAGGAGTTATATGATTTCTTATTAGTAGAGTGGAAAGTCTTTTCTGATCACTCAGAGTATACATTAGAGTCCAAAGAAGATCTTTCAAGAAGATCCATGCCCCTCAAGCAGAAAAGACTTTAAAAGCCACAATACTCACAATAAGACAATTTATAATGAAACATGTGAACTTCTGTAAGCACAAAAAGAAAATCATAAAATCAGGCAGAATAAAAAGACACATTTGGTGTAGAAGAAAAACTATTACTATTAGAGCAGATTTTTCATGGAAATGCATTCAGCCAGGAGAGAATGGACTAGCATGTTTAAACTGTTCAAGTAGAATTCTCAAGCCAGCAAAAATAACTTTCAAACTAAAAAGAAATGAAATATTTTCAAAGGGACAATCACTAAGACAGATCACATGCTGAGCCATAGAATGAGTCACCATTTTTAAATACTGAAATTATACAAAGTATATTCTCTGACCATGATATGGTATTTCTTCAAAATGGATATATAGAGTTAATACAACCCAAAAAAAATCTCCCAACAGCTGATCTTTGTAGAAACTGTGATTCTAAAGGTATATCTGAAAATGTAAAAGCTGTGGCACAGCCAAAATAGTTTTGAAAAAAAGCAGAACAAGATTTGAGCACTTATCTTACTTGACTCCAAGAATTACCACAGAGTTGCAGAAATTTAGACAGTTATATAAATGTGATTAGCATAAGCACAGATATACATTAATTAAACAGAAGAGATAATTTAATAATAGGCTAATAAAATGTCAAGTAATTTTTTTATAAAGTTATCATGACAATTCAACAGGGAAAGAATATTCTTTTATAAAAGTAATGCTGTAAAAACTGTATGCTCATATGGCTTAAATAAAAAGAACCATAACACTGCTCACACCACACACAAAATTATTTCAAAATTCTTTATAGACACAAATGTAAAAGCTAAAATAAACATTTTCTACATGAAAATGTAGTAGAAAAAGAACTGTTAAACATCTTCATGTTTAAAAAGTTCTTAGGACACAAAATGCATGAAACCTGAAAGAAAACTAAATGGACTTCTTTGAATGGCACAATATATCTGTGGTCTTCTCCCCCAAATGCCTAAACCAAGTCTAGTCTAAGTCACCAAAAACAAGAAAAGTCTGAGAAACTGTCACAGGAGGAGCCTGTAGGAAACATGATTCCTAAGTGTGATGTGGGTGGGTTACTGAGGCAGGCAGAGAACATTAGCAAGAAACTAAGGGAAACTTACTAAAGTGTAAAGTTTAGTTATGATATGGTGTAAGTACTGGTTCACTCATCATGACAAAGGTACACACCATGCTGATGTAAGATGTGGGAAACTATAAGATAAGGTGGGGAACATAAGAAAGTTTCCATGTTACTTTTGCAATTTTTCTGTCCATCTAAATCTATTTTTAAAATAACTTACTTTAAAAGTTTTCTTTAAAGATAAAATTTATCAAAGTTAAAAACTTCTGCTCTTCCAGAAACATCAGTGAGAAAATTAAAAGGCACATCAACAGCGAGGGAGAAATCTCCATGGTACATATATCGAACAAATACATCTGTTCAAACTAGATAAAAACATTTACAGCTCAATAATAAGACAACATACAACGGAATTATTGAAAAAGGAGGGGGTCACAATTGAGCAGGCCCTTCACTAACGAAGAGATAGGAATAGGACTAGGAACATGCCCATGAGAAGGTGTTCCACATCAGTAGTCATCAGGAAGATGCAGTTCTAAGCCACGGTGAGATCCCACTACACAACCAATAGAATGACTGCAATTAGAGAAGATGGACTATATTATGTTTGAGGGGGGCTGGAGCCTCCACATGGCTGGGAGGAGTGTGAATTTGTTTCTTCACAAGCCATCAGTTTGTGAAGCAATTTGGTGGTCTCTTACAAAGTTAAACACAATGGGATCCAGCCCTGGCTCAGATGATAAAGCGTCTGCCTGCAATGCAGGAGACCTGGGTTTAATCCCTGGATCAGGAAGACCTGCTGGAGAAGGGAACTGCAACCCACCCCAGTATTCTCACCCCAGAATTCCATGGACAGAGGAGCCTGGCAGGCTACAGCCCATGGGGTCACAAAGAGTCAGACACAACTGAGCAACTAACAACAGGACCCAACAATTCTGCTCCTAGATATTTACCCAAGGTCTTATGCACAAATGTTCATGGCAACTTTGATTATAATTGCCAAAACCTGGAAACGACCCAAATATCCATCAACAGGGGGCTCAATGTCATAGTGCATCTGTACAATGGGATATTCCTTAGCAGTTGAAAGAAACAAATTACTCACATACTCCACAACATGGATGAATGGTAAAAAGTACTTAGGTGAGCAAAAGATGGCTCAAATTACAATTCCATTTATACAATGCACAAGGAAGGAAGCGTCTGATCAGTGGTGACAGAAAACCCATCTGCGGTTGCTTTGGCAGAGAGACGAAAGGTGGAGATTTACTGAGGCACGGCCCTGGGGAACTTTTTAGGAAGATGGAGGTTCTCTGTATCATCAGTGGGGTGGTGCTTTCATGGGTGTGCACAGTTTTTCAGGTTCATATACATGTACATTTTATATGTATGCATTTTATTATTTATAAATGATATCTCAATCAAGTTGATTTTTTAAAAAATCCATGATCCAATTGGATCAACTCTAGAAGGTAAGCAGAGAGCACATCCTAACAGAAACCAGGCTAAACCCCAGGAAGTGCTGTCATCTGTGCCAGATACTCTGTGGTCAGTGGGAAGGTGATTGGAGGATTTCCCAAGCTGTGTCAATGCCCGTGAATGACTGGCAGGGTGAGCTCCTTGGGCGACAAGGCAAAGACACAGTGATTCCAAGCTTGGGAAAGTGCAGTGGGGAGCATTGAGCACACAGAAGTGATGCCTTCAAGCCATGCTGTGCGTTGTTCTTGGGACAGGGGAGCCCGAGCTACTCAGAGATGGCCGTAAACATTGAAGCACTGATATGTCGGGTGAATTTAGATTCTCCGACTTTGCATCAAGGATAATGTGATCTGAGTTGTTTTAGAAAAACTAAGAAATCTCAGAACCAACTGTCAAATAACATAACTCATGTTTGAGAGGCAGCCCTCATTAAAACACACGAGGACACTTCAGTAAATGCAGAAACATCTGCTTTATATGCCCCATCTCTAAACAAGAGTTTAAAAAGTTTCCAAAGTGAACATGGGTTTCTTGCGTGGAAGCGCACACACACACACACGGGCACACACAATGTGCGCACAGAGATCTAAGTGTGGGGATTTGTGCGTTCTCATGTCTCTACATCCTGTCATATTTTAGGGGAATAAAGATAATGTCAACCCTTGGGATGCTGGGGGGGTCTAACTTTGAAAAGAAGACCAGGAGGCTAATCTTGCTTTCTCTAAAGATTTTGGGCTGTTTAAGTGGGAATCACTGAAGCAAAATGCTAAAAACCAGTTGTCTGAAGTGAAATGCAAAGATTAAATGCCAGGGCAGAGTGAGAAAGAACAGGAATCCAGGACCCTACCAGGTCTGAGCGAAGCTCCCACCAGGCAGCCACGCCTGGCGCTCCTGCCTGGAGCCGGAGGAGGGCGAAAGGACAGGAAAGGCTGACTCTGTCCTGCACTTGTTGACCCACTTGGACGGCCATGGAACCCCTCAATGTGCCTGACCTGAAAAACAGTGTGTGTGTTGAGTGAAAGCGTGGGTACTGGGAACAGGTTTTCAACAGTAAAATGGAAGGGCCAAGGAGAACTCCGAAACCCTAAATACCATTTATTCCTGGGTGCTTGTCTGACTGATGGCAGATCCGTGGACCCGAGTGGTTCCGAGCCCTTCTGAGCTACGTGGTTGGCTTCCACCAGAAGCAGGACTGGAGTGACAGCTCCAGGTGCCCTGATCCTTGCGGATGCTCTGCGTGCATGGCGGCCACTGGATCTGGTGATACAGGTGTCCTGAGAGCCAGTGACACGGGGACCTGCCCTTCCCAACTTCTTCACCGACTGAACACTAAAGAGCAGAGCTTATCTACAAGCCTGCGCACGTGTGCATGCATGCACACACGCGCGCACGCGCACACACACACACCCCGTCTGGAGCCCTGCATTCTGTATCTCCCTTTCTTCACAGCCAAATGTTTGGTAAAAAGCAGACATTTTCATCTGCCTCCATCTCCTCTTCTAGAAATCCAGCTACTCCTCCTGACCCCAGGAGCTCCCCTCTGGTCCCCGGCCGCAGCCTGGGTCATCCAGTGAGTGAGCACTCGCCATGGCCTGTGGGGCCCACGACCTCCCTCTTTCCTCTGGCTTTGCTCATCCCTGCTTTTGTCTCATGACCTTTGTGCCCCTGACCCTGCTGTCAACGCAGGTGTCATTCAGCCCACCCCCCGCACCAAGCCCCCAGGACCCCCGGCATCTCAGCTGCTCCGCAGCTTCAGCACCACCCTCATCCCGGCACTTGGCTCTCTGTCTCTGGCCCACGAGAGATGATGCTAACACTGTCCGCTCGGCAATGTGTACTCGGAGGCCCCTGCTAAAGCCCAAGCTGGATATTTTGAAAGAAGATTCACCCAGCTTCTCTCTCACCGTGTTTTCCTGTCTTGCCCCACCATCCCTGTTGGCTGCACCCACCCAAGGTGCAGGTCAGAAAGCAGGGCATCTCTTAGACTCTCCATCACACCCCGCGGGTGCCTAACACTGATGGGCCACATCCCCCGAGCAATCACTGCGGCCCAGTCCCCACGCTGAGGCGGGGCCAAGGGGCTGGGTCAGCCTGGGGAGGCCCCAGCGGTGGGTTTTCACGTTCTGCTCTGATATATTCCTGTGACATGATTATTCTGCTGGATCCATCAGCAGTTCCCAGCACAGGCCCAGCACCGTGCAGGCATGCCATCACTACCTGCGGGATGAGGGAGGAGACGGAGATCTCCCCAGGAACAGCCAGAGGCGCTCCAAGCATTCACTGTGATTCTGCTCTTGCAGTCTCCCTCTCCTCCTCCCACTTGCTTTTGCTCTCTCTCTGTATATATGTAAATGTATGTGTGTGTGTGTGAGAGAGAGACAGAGACAGAGACATATGTGAAATATATATAGAAATGTCTATAGGTGTGCATGTCTATTTATGTTTATTAAATGCTCATTTATTCATCAACTACTTACTGAATGCTAACCCAAGGTAGCTAGAAGTATATTATAGAAACATATTGATGCTGCAATTCACTTTCAAATTTAACATCCCATGATTTCCAACTGAAAGTGATGGTACTTTGCCTAAGAATGATCTTTAGTTAAGTGGTTTAGATGTTAACCTGATGGTCATACTAGTAATATATCGATTGCATTTTTGAAAAACAACTAAATGGATTAATAGCTTAGAAACGGCAGGTTGAAGCTTTTAATTGAAAAACTTTAAAAATGCATTGTTGCATGTCTGGACGGGGGGCGTCCCGTGAGAACAGAGCTCCCCTGTTTCAGAAGCCTTCAGCTCTGCCGTCTCAGCCTCCAGTGTGCTGGCCCGCTCAGCAGGATGCTTGGGTGCTGCCCCTCCCGTCCTGCAGGCCTCTGACGGGGACAGCCTTCATGACCCACAGCTGCATTTGTTTCTCTGTACACGGTGTTTAAAAAAAAAAATCACAAATATTATGTTTTCCATCTTGTCCAGAATCCATGGCAGATCCAGCCATGCTAGGCCACCTCTCCCACGTGGTGCCCATCAGCTGGAGGATATTGCGTTGGGACACCGGCTGGCCAGGTCAACCGTGGGCCCTGCCATGCCCCGCTGGACTACACCGCCCTTTCACCCACCTCTGTAAATGTTTAAAGTCATGACCCCAGATCTACTAGATGAAAAGCAGGCAAACTTGTTCTGTAAAGCCCCACCGGTAAGTCTTAGGCTTCGCAGGTCGTGTGATCTATGTGGCAATGATTTAGCTTTCCAATTGCAGGGCAAAAGCAGTCCCAGACAGTATGTGAATGACTGGGTGTGGCTGCAGTCACGAAAATGTTACTTATAGACACAGAAAATGGAGTTTCATGTGATTTTCACGTGTCATAAAAAATTCTTCTTTTGAATTTTTGGTTCAACCAATAAAATATATATATATCAATAAAAATCATTCTTTGTTCCAGGACCAGAACATGGTGAGTCTCATTTGCCCTGTGGGCTGTAGCTGGTGGAAGACTGGGCTAAGTCAGGCCCAGACTGTGAGACTCAGACAGAACCGCCCTTCAAACCTGCCGCTCGCCTGCCCCCCTCCATGTGCCCAGGACCTATGACTGAGGATGGTGCTGGGTCCCACCCTCCCCAGCTGCCACGAACTCTATTCCAAACCCAGAACTGACGCAGACAAGACAAAAAGGAGAAACGACTCAAGAGGTCGTGAACTCACTGGGAATTCTGCCTGCCTGGGCGTGGGGCAGGGAGAACGGGTCTGATGAACCTGGGGAGATGAGAAGGGAGGTCAAGGAGACTCCACACATTTGCAGAGGACGCAAGCCAACGAGACTTGTCCTGTGACAGGACAAGGAAGCAACCTCTCCAAGTCTACCCAGACCCTTCTTCCTGCGGCAGTTACGAAAATGCAACTTGATAAGATTGACTGGGAACCTGTGACAGTCTCATTCATTCTGGTCTCTTCCAGCAAGATAGCAATTAAAAGACCATCTTTAATGAGCAGTTCCCGAGGAATGTCCCTTAATTATGTTTCCAGGCCTTGGCAAGTTTAATTGTAGACACTTTCGCCTCTGTTACACTTAAACATAGCGGAAGACGGAGCTCCATGGCTGAGTCCCTACTCCACGCAGTCTTTTTGTTTCAGGCACCTGCAGTCCTAGCATTTCAGGCAGGAGTATCGGGCCTTGCAGACTAAGAGCTGTTGCTGTGACTTTGAAAGTTGAGCGACTGGAGGACAGATTCGGCAACGGTGGGCCCAGCCTGCAGCAGACCTGCTGGCATCTGTTGCGGCACCGTGGAGATGGTTTCTACCATCAAATCAAATGTCAGGAATGGCCGCTAGCTCCTGGTGGACCTGAACCTTGGTGGCAATCAGACTTTTGTAAACCTCAGTGTCAATCAGATTTTTTCCACCATTTTTCTAACCAAGAGTTTGAGAGACTAGATATGAAGTAGAAATATGTTTTTGGAAGCAACATGACTTTATCCTATTCCCTGGTGTTTCAGATGGTTAAAAACCTGCCTGCCATGTGGGAGACTCAGCTTCAATCCCTGGGTCAGGAAGATTCCCCGAAGAAAGAAATGGAAACCAGTATTCTTGCCTGGGAAATCCTGTGGACAGAGGAACCTGGTGGGCTACAGTCCATGGGGTCACAAAGAGTCAGAGACGACTGAGTGACTAGCCCTAATACAAAGGAAAACCAGATAAAATGCCAGACAGATACCTTAAGCTATGTATTTTTACCTATAAGATAAATATAGAAAGAAGATATTAGGAACTACCCTAATATGAAGAAAAAGTTACCAGTGCATTCTGAAAAAAATAAACCTTTAATATTCACTTCAATATTTCATGGATTCCTATAAATTGAAGCTATAAAAATATCACTTTAGAATAAAAGATGAAAATAAGATTTATTGAAAAGTATGATATCGACATTTCTATTGCAGAAAACTGTGGGTAAGTTATATACCAATGTTCATCTCTTTTAGACTCCATAAGGAAAACCTACATGTAGGTGTTTTATGTATCTGTACTACCTTGAGAGAGAAAAGACATTGGGTGAAATTTTTTTCACATCTAAATAAATTTCAATTAATCCTGATTCTTTTGTTGATCTGATCACTGGGTTTGAAACAAAAAAAGGGGATGACTGAGATACAGCAGAAGGGAAGTCTGCTAAGCGTGACTTGATGCTCCAATGTGAAAATGTGAAGGGGGCATAAACCGTGTCATCTTTCTGGACACAAGTCTCGGATCAGGTACCCATCCTTGTGGGACTGCGAGTCAAAGACACGAGCATGGGCCCCAGTTTCCTGGAACAAGCGTGGCGAAGGTTCAAAAAGGGCCTCAGTGAACCCAACTCTTGGAAACCCTTCACGGTCAGTGTTAGGTTTCTAATCCCACATATTCAACTAGATGTTTGCAGGGCCTTTTCCAACCCTGGATTCAGTTTTCTTTGGCAATGTGTTACCTTTTCTGGGATCCTTTTATTCAACAAGTTCCTCCTGAATTGGTTGAAAACATTCTTTTAAATCTTGATATGGATTCTAAAATAGAAGATGCTTGTGTTATTAGGGCACCCCCATAAAAGACTGTTAAGTTTGATTTCACAGTGAGATATTATTCAGTGCTCACCTTCTGCTCACATGCATTAAACTTCTGAAAGTAAAGAGAGAAAAAAAAAATCTCTTCTTTCTCACATAATTCTTTATTGATTATTTGAACATGCAACACTTTTAGTAAATAGTTAACTATAAAAATTCAGCCACTGGTTTTGTGCAATACCCAATTTTATTGAACATGTACATTACAAGATGAAATTTGACCAGTAACTACTTACATGTGAACCTGTTTAAATATTGTACAAAGTGCTGGTTATATGACATGTTAATTTAGAACACGCACTCCTCATCGACAATTACAGTCTAACAGTCAATATTACACAAATTAAATGTTTCTAAAGACATGTTTTGACACAAAAGCAGTATTTGTGCTGAATGAGTTCCCAAAGCAAGGTCTGTGTCGGTTCACGGAGTAGCTCGTGTCATAAACACTTGTATTTTAATGTCTGCTGCCACAGCACCCAAATTTTCCAAATTTGAAGTCAAAAATGCTTTCTGTCCTCAGCTGTCAAATGGTTTGGAAACCCAGCCTAGCAACAGTGTTCAATGTTTGCTCAGCACGAGTCAGCTCTGCCTTCAAACGCAGTTTGAACAAACCTCAGTTCCTAAGAGACCTCTCCCGGAGGGCTTCTGGACAAAGGGCCAGGGAAGGGGCCCAGGGTATTTTAATGCCTAATGTTAGTCTTGGAGGAAACAATTATTCAAAAAATTGGATATCTTTTCTAAGTTTGAATTGAATTTATGAAAAGTTGACTGAACACATCTTGGCCTCAGCGTGGCTTTCTCTCTGGGGCAGACATCTTGCGGGAGTCCTCACTTTATCCTCAGGGATGCTCGAATTCCAGTTCCAAGTCCACCCCATCTTCTGTGTTCATTGTTCCTTCAACTGAGCAGCAGCAGGGCTGACTGCTTGATGGAATCCGGGCTGAAGTGGCCCTTTAATCCCCCATCTTAGGCTTCTTTACGTGTGTGCGCTAAGTCTTGAGTCATGTCTGATCCAACTCTGCAACCCCAGCCCTTTGAACTGTAGCCCACCAGGCTCCTCTGTCCATGGGATTTTCCAGACAAGAATACTGGAGTGGGTTGCTGTGCCCTCCTCCAGGGGATCTTCCCCACCCAGGGATTGAGCCTGCGTTTCTCACATCTCCTGCATTGACAGGCAGGTTCTTTAACACTAGTGCCACCTGGGATGCCCCTTACACGTATGCTGCTGCTGCTGAGTCGCTTCAGTCGTGTCCGACTCTGCAACCCCAGAGACGGCAGCCCGCCAGGCTCCCCGTGCCTAGGATTCTCCAGGCAAGAACATTGGAGTGGGTTGCCATTTCCTTCCCCAAAGAATGAAAGTGAAAAGTGAAAGTGAAGTCACTCAGTCATGTCCGACTCTTCGTGGACCCGTGGACTGCAGCCCACCAGGCTCCTCCATCCATGGACTTTTCCAGGCAAGAGTACTGGAGTGGGGTGCCATTGCCTTCTCTGCCTTACACGTGTATATCAATGTAAATCTTTGGGGGCAGATATTAGAGGAGTTAATTATCAACAACTACTATATGAATACTACTTAGAGATTCATATGTACCTAGCACCTATAACAACCTGATGAAATTTTACCATACATTCAAGTTCATTTAATCTTCACCACAACAAATGTGATAAGCATTGCTTTCCCATTTTGAGGAAGAGAAGCCGAGGAACAGGGAGATTAGCCAGCTTGCCCCAGTAAAGCAACTTGTCCCGTCATGGCTGGGAAGGAAGCTGTCTGTCTCACAGGCTGAGCTGTGAAATAGAAAGCATACACCTGAGCCCAGGTCCCCAGCAGCCTGTGGGCCTGC